>NC_133811.1:19817524-20417524 GCF_043250625.1 Sebastes fasciatus | reverse complement strand
TTCAGCTTTAATCTGACATGACATAAACACCGGGGCCGGCAACTGAAGATGAAAACTATAGTTAAAGATTCAAATGTATTATAGATATATAGATTAAAGACACAGAGACATGATTGTAAGCTCACAATCTGATCCAGTAATAATGTGTTTGGTGTTTTGCACTTGAAAAGACGTCAAGGTTAAAATAGAATAGATTTAAAACAAGACTCAGTCAAAAAGTATATAGCTGGACTGTGTACGGTCAGTCTGTGAATTTGTGGCTGAATTTTGTACACAAATAGTCAGTGGTCATGTCTACGACTTGGGGACGCGCTGCACTCAATTGGTCGTTCAAGCGGTGACGTACCCTATCCTGCAATGCACCTGATTGGTCCCTGGTTTTCTGCTTGCCGTTTAAAACAGGAGACAACATGGCGGCCTGCTCGTAAACTTTCTGTTATTCCGTCTAAACAATCCACCAAAATCTACTTCTGAAAACATTTTAAGAGAGAAACAGAATATAGCACAGCTGAGTCTCATTTCATTTTAGAACTAGATCACCTAGTTTCACAGCTTTGTCCTAGCTTCGTGAGCCAGACGTGCGACCCTGGATGGGCTCATTTGCATAACGGACTGTTCCTCGCCTTTTCATTTTGAAAGAGCAACGGCCAGTGAGTAAACTCCAACACTCGGCCGACCAACTGTGTGACTTCATCACTCAGTCAGTCACTCAGTGAAGGTAGGGCTGGCCCTCTGTGGTCCAGCCAAAAATCTGTTTGGATCTTGGCTCAACAGTATTCAGAGGCTTTATTTCAGCTACTTCAACACATGTAGCCAATTTAAACAGTCACTAAAATAATGTTAAATACATTCACACACTATATGCAGCCTATTTAAAAAAAAAACCTCACTTCCAAACTCCATTCTGCAGCTGCACCACGATCCTGCTCACTCCGAAATATTAACATATAATCTCCAATATTAAGGGAATTATGTTCCATCAGTGCGACCAATCACATCCTGAGTGATAGAGATAATTATTAATTAATCCGACGTGTCTAAGCTTCATACCGATTTTTACTTTTTAAACTGAGATTACACATTATATGCAATGAACGTTTCAGTGGAACGGCTCTAACAAACTGACAGCTGTCTGTGTGCACAGAGTCACAGTGTTATGAAATAAAAGGACAAGCAGAGGTTTATTCTGAGCTTAGGGTGACTTGACGCTGTGTAATATTTGAATGTTAGAGCAAAAACCGCTGTTCAGAGAAATGACTGACGGCGCATAAAAGCAGTAACTTTAACCTGAGTAACTAATATCAAGCCAGAATTTAGATTCTGACATACAGTTAACCTTCAATACGCGCTTTGATACGGACTGAATCAAGGAGGAAATAAAAGTGTGTTCACAGAGTCAGTTACTGCGTTATAAGACCCTGCAGGTGTGTAGAGTAGAGACACCTGGTGGACAGGTGAGGAATCTGAAAGATACACACAAAAGACACACAGAGAAAAGGACGGATGCAGAAGGAGATGGAGCTGGTGTCAATGGGACACACACGGTGCTGGAGATTGTAACCCCCTGGCTTACAATTGGGAAATAATTGCACAGTTCAGTGCCACTGACAATACTCGGAGCATTTTGGTTGCCATTTGAATAAGCTATCAGGAGCAGGCACCTGGGACAGTGGATATTATCAGTAATATGTCAAGGAAAACTGGCATGCAAGTAGGCTGAGATAAAAAAAACACACCACTGTCTTCTTTCTGTGTGAGAATATATGAGTCATAAACCTCCAGAGACACCAGAAATGTTTTTCTCACTCACAGAATCACCTCGGCATTTGACAATTTACCGGTTGTTTATCCTAACCTCAAGCAAACAAATAGGCTACTTGCCATTGGATTGTATATACGGAGTTTACAGAAACCAGTATCAGAAGTGCCTCTGATACAGCCTAAAATAGGTATGGGCGAGTACATTATCACGCCATCATATCATTTCTCAGCTCATTTACGCTACACAGAAACAACAACAACACGTGTCACCGACTGCTACCCGATCCATACATCCTGTCTGATCGGTACTGCGCATGTGCAATCCTCAACAGAGAGGAGAAAGAAGCGAGATGGATCACTCATCAGCTATTTCCATTTCTGATTTTGTACTATCGCGTTCATTCTCTTTATGCATTGTTCAAAGGTTTAACCTGAGCTAGGCCATGCAACATTGATAGCTATCATATCATATCCATACAGAGTGAGTATTGTGCAGCTGTTAAAAAATAATAATATATTTTAGTATTTAACACACTGGTATCTGATCGGTACTCGTTATCGGCTGATACGCAAGTTCAGGTATCGGAATCTGTGTCTGGGAGGAAAAAATGGTATCAGAACATCTCTTGTTTAAATGTATAATGGGAAGAAAAAAATAGCTTTGATAAACTCCAACTCAGAGTTGCTGTAAAAAAAAAAAAAAACTCAACCCCCCAAGTTAGATTCCTATCACATTCTCATTGATGTCCTGACTCTGAAAAGTCCCACCTTTGAAAACAAATCTCTGTTATATCCACAGTAATTGCTAAAAATTGGTCATGGCTTTCTGTTGGAAATCCTGGCTCCAGACTGCCAGAAAAATCTTTTTCTGTGGGCGAATCTTTGAGGGGTTTACACCAAATTTCATGGGAATCCCTTCATCAGTTTTAGAGTGAAAAGCAGACAGACAGCAAACAGGAGCAAAAACATGACCTCCTTACTGAAAGTTAGTTTTTTCATGGAAGCGATTGAAAGTAAGGAGAAAATACCACCAAGAACTCAGTGATTTATCCCCGTTTCTGTGGTCTGGGACCTTGGTTTGGTATGTTTGGTCCAGATTATCTGGTAATGTGAGGGGGTTACAGATCCAATCTTAAACCTCCCAAACTGTTCGCAGACTCATCGGGGCCGTCCCGATTAATTTCTGACATGTTTAGTATTTAGGAGTTAAAATCTGGATGATAACGTCAGAATTGTCCAAGTGGGACCACTATAGCCAATGAAAGAGACGAGCCAGAGTAACTGACGGTGTTTCCAAGCAGCGGTAAACATTCTAGCTTTTGGGGCTAACGTTAGCCAGCATACTACTGGGTTAAATGTTTCCTACTATTTTCTAGATTTTATTAATTGTACCATGTTCTTTTTCTTCATAATTTCATTATTACCTGGTGCGTTGGCAATATTGTCCTTGTTACATTTATGCCAATAAAGCATATTGAATTGAATTATTAAAACTAAAATCTCACCTCCAGATCTCGCTGAAGAATAGACGACCCGTGTTGACCGTGTGCCCCCAACCAGTTTCTCATTCAGACTCTTTAAGCCATCTGCTTTTGATTTTTCTCACTGCAAAGCATACAGCAAGTTGTTGCGCCCCATTACGTTTACATCTGCGTCCCCAAGAGACACGTGAGGTGAAGCATTGCTCTCTGTCTGTATATATATATATATATATATATATATACTAGGGCTGTCAATTGGTTAAAATATTTAATTGCAATTAATCGCATGATTGTCCATAGTCAATTAATCGCACATTTTTTATCTGTTCAAAATGTAACTTAAAGGGAGATTTGTCAAGTATTTAATACTCTTATCAACATGGAAGTGGAAAAATATGCTTGCTTTATGCAAACGTATTTATATATTTATTATTGGAAATCAATTAACACAAAACAATGACAAATATTGTCCAGAAACCCTCACAGGTACTGCATTTAGCATAAAAAATATGCTCAAATCATAACATCGCAAACTCAAACCCAACAGGTAACAACAGCTGTCAGTGTGTCAGTGTGCTGACTTGACTATGACTTGCCCCAAACTGCATGTGATTATCATAAAGTGGGCATATCTGTAAAGGGGAGACTCGTGGGTACCCATAGAACCAGTTGTCATTTAGATATCTTGAGGTCAGAGGTCAAGGGACCTCTTATACTTATGTAGTGTGTGATACACCATTATTTTTCAAATCTAGTAGTGTGTGCACGTTTGGGATTAGAGAAAAGTACATCTGTGAACTTTCTCCTTATGTGTAATATGTCAGAATTTTAAAACTCCTGTAGTCTGAGCCTGGCTTTACTACTTCATTTCACTTAGTTAGCTAGATAGGTCATAATAACTCGCTGTCTTTTTGAAAGCAGTGGCAAAAAAGTTGAGTGTTACCAGAGTCATGATTTGATTTTTGCAAGTCTGAATGGGAATAAATATAGTGTCAAAGTACTTCCTTCAGTAATTCCTGAATAATTGAATACATTTTCATGCTGAGATGAAAGTTTATAGATGATAATAGTGTCTGATTGTGTCTGAGAGACATCAGAGGTGTGTGCGTGTATTTGTAATGGGCTTAGATGAAGACCAGATGAATATGTATACGTGTATCTGCCTGAATATACCTGTGGATCTTTGTGTGTGTGTGTGTGTGTGTGTGTGTGTGTGTGTCTCTGCCAGCTGTAGACTTGAAGAGGAGGCGGTGAGTTGTTTTGTGCTGTTACCAGGGTTACACCAATACGGGCCCCTGGGGTTTTAAGGAAGGGTTGCAAAAAGTCACCACACAATGCCTGCAGAAAAATAAATTGCTTTCCTTCTCGGATTCTTCCCCTGTGTCTCTGTCTGAATATCTGCCAGTTTGCCTGTCCATCTGTCTTCGTACTATCTCTCATTTGTCTGCCGTCTGCCATTTGTGGAAGTTTAAAGTGGTAACTTCTTACACCGGCAAATTCCAGCCCTCGAATGTGAGAGCAATTTCATAGGGATTCTACCGTCTTTTTAGAAGTCAACTCATTTGCCAGATGAGTCACTAAAAACCTAATTTGGATGAAACTGTGTTGAGAGGTTCAGATTTTATAAACCCCCTGAAATAATTAACAATCAGGAAAAAAGGCTTTTTAATTGCTCTTGCATGGCTCCGTTTCGACTGCTCAGATCGCTGCAGCAGATGCCTTGATGCTGTGTGTCAGCCAAAGCGTGAGGGAGCGTCTTTTAGGCGTCGTTTTTTTCATGCTTTTTATAGTCCGTATCCCACAGAAGTTGCTGATTTTGTTTTTGTGTCACTGAAATTAAATCAGGAGAACACATCAGTGGTGATTACAGAGAGATTGAGTGAGTTTAAGGGAGTGAGAGGGATCGTCTGAGCGCCCATCTGTTCGTCTGTGTTTCTCTGTGTGTCTCTATGTTTCTATGCGGGTACTTGGATGGCCACGTATTTGAGACTTTCTCTCTGTTTCTGTGGATAAATGTGTGTTTTTGTACGGAGTGCAGCCTTGTGCAACATGTATGACTATCTCAGAGGGACAGCGAGCTTTCTTTCTTTCACAGTCGGTCAGCAAAGCAAGACTCTGTGTGTGTGTGTGCGTGTGTGTGTGTACAGTTCATGCACGTGTGCATGGGGCCTAGACATAAGACTAGCTAAACCCCAAGGTGACCTAAGAGAAGTTTTAATGGTGACAACATATCCTTTTTATTCCTCCAGGTAGAGTATAGTCTCAACCAGACTAAGCTCCTACAGCCATGCTAGCATCTCTGTGAGGCTGTGTTCAGACACAGCAGTGTTTTGAACTGGGCTTGGGTCGGGTTAAAAATGTTCAAACCGGTTTGATATCAAGCAAAACACCTGACCAGATCGCTTTACCGAATCTTACCACTAGGTGTTGCACTTGACTCTTTGGGAATAGAGTGCTCCAGGGATGATGAAATTTTGCAGGCCAACCAGGAAGTTAGCATCGCAGTGTTTCCCTACACAAAAAGCCAATGGGATTTTTACATTAAGCGCTGTGGCAAACACACGTTTATGATACACGTTTTGTTCAGGAAGATAATCTTCAAGAATGAATTTATGATTTTTGAAGTGTGAATGTAATCGGCAGAAGTAAAAAGCAAGTGGGGCAATAAACAAACTACACTACGGTTGCATGAATGCGAGCGGACGAGTCGGCGTTAGCCACAGTCCTTATTTCTGGCATATAACTAAAAACCCATTAAAAAAAAACAATGTCTTTGAGACGAGGGAACTGGAAGTCCTAAAAAGCTAACTCATTTCCAGGTTGTAGGACTCATTCCTGTAGCACTCTATCCCTTAAAGTTCAGCCCTACTTAGGTGAACCTGTGCCAAATTTGACCCTAATTTTGGGGCTAACCCCCCCCTCACTTTCATCAGCACACAATCCCAAAACAATTGTCATTGGTTTTGATAGTTGTAATATTGCCTCCGGACAACAGTGGAGTGTGCTTGTGAGAGAGAGAGTTATTGGTACAATTACAAACGCACTTATTTTTACAATCTATTGGCCAAGCCAGATGCTGACAAACATATCATTTCCTAAAATTTCAAAGAGAAATGTCAAAGTTAACATAGGCAGCACCATGATATGCTGGGAAAAAAAGAAAGTATGTACCAAGGATTGGTTCACAAGAAATCTAAAATACAAAGTTTTCAGGAACATTTAGGGGATGAGTGTGGATCCTGCTGACGCACTTTTGCCAGGTCTCTCCACACAGATTTGGAGGCAAACTTTCTACTTATATGGGAGCTAATAATTTGCTCAGTTACTGTATATCCTCTTCTTCCTTTCCACCCCACTTCTCCTCTCTGTCTGCCTGTCCTTCTTTCCCCTCTGGCCTACTGCCTTCTCCAGCTCACAGTCTAAGTGTGCGGATTATCGCTGGATGAGCAGTCATACTATGAGAAGTCTAATCCGTCATTAAGAGACAGAGGAGTTACACAGTATTTAAAAGACACGGAACGACCTGACGTGTGCTTGGACGCACAAATGCCAATTTCAGAAGGATACACATGCAAATGAACAGAAAAAAACTTGTTATTTTCAGAAAGATGAAAATGGGAGCACCCAAACAATTTTAGGAATCCAGCATCTCCTGAAATCCTGGCTGTTGTTTTACACCTACATGCTAAACAAGATGTTTTGGTTTGGAACATTGTGCAAAACATCTCTGAAAAGAACTGTATCTCATCAAGAGTCAGATTAATTTTTCATTTCCATGCTCTTGTGTAAACAGATATGGGGCAATGAATATCATTTATTCAATGAATATTGCTGCTCTCAGGCAAAAAAAAAGACAGAAAAAGGTTTCTCAGATAGGTTGAAAATGCACACAATGATTAGTGAAAACCCATTGTATAGTTTCAGAACAGCAATTCTTTCCTTCAGTCCTGAGAAGACTTTTATCATGTTTTATCATGACACAAGTGATATTTTCATACTAAATGTCACGTCTGTGAACTGACTGTGTTTGAGACAAAACCCACCTGTTCCGCTGAATTGGTGGGCCGGTCGCCACGCTGCGAGCTCAGCTGAGTGGTCCAAGTTCCTACAATCCTAATTACCGACACTTCAGAGTGAGATGTGAACACCTCCTGCTTAATTAAGAACAGCTAAGGAGGATGTTCCTGCTGTAGCAGCTGACAAAACTCAACATGTCAACCTTCAGATGCACCCTGACATCCAGTATTGCAGCCTGCCTCTCTTCAGCCTTCTCCATTTCCAAGGACGAGGTCCAACTTGTTCATCCTGCTTGGCCGCTGATTGGCTGGCAGCTGCCCTTCATGAAGGGTGAGTAAAAGGGCAGGGAGGACTGCACAACCCTGCACAGCCAGGCAACCACCTGTTCCAAATGCTCTTTTTTGGAGACTGCAGCCACGTTTTAAGTCCGAGACCACCCGTCACTTCACAGCACCCATCGCAAAAGTTGTCCACGTCAGTCAAATTCAACACTTTGACATTTTGTTTGGATTATTGCCAAATGTTGTTGCCACTATCCTACAAATTACCCTACATTGTGTGGACACTTTGTACTAAAATTGCCTCAAATACGTATACACCGCCACCTTGCACTGTAAAATGAGGCCTTATTTTCCCCCGTTTGTATAACGTACGTCGCGACTTGCTATTTCATTACATTAACTGATTCCTCTACATTTAGTTGGATATTTACATAAATCATGTCTGATGTAGAGTGGTTTGAGCCACTCAGGGTTGCTATTTCTGTAGGAAAATGTCAGATTTTTTATTTGATATACAGCCAGACAGCGGCACTTTGACCAGACACATACTGCACATAATAACCTTTAAGAAAATTAGAAAAAAACTTCTTTTCTACTTTCTTTCATGTTGTGTGCAGGTTGCCTTGGCAAGCAGGTGGGTGGATCAAAGTAATCTGAAACTTGTTGACACTAACTTAGTCTTGGATTCAAATTCAAAATTTTGGTTTGGTTTGTTTGGTTTCTTGCCAACAACTGGCATTTCAAATTATCCTGTCTCAGGCTGTTCTCATACAATGTTTGTAGCTATACCTACAAAAGTAATGCACTGTGATTTGTATATATGCCACAAAATCAATGCATATGTAATCCACGTAATGGTGGACCAGGAAATATAAAGAGCAACAAACGGCGCTTAGGGACGGGGTCGGGATGGATGGGTGGTTCAGGAAATACTGGACTCCGGCCCAGGAGACCGGTGTATGTACCTCGAGTGAAACCAGATGTCAAAGTTGATTTATTTGCCACTTAACATTACGGAGTTATTTTAACCCAAACCATGATCTTTTCCTAAACCTAACTAAGTAGTTTTGTTGCCTAAATCTAACCAAGTTGTTTCCTGTGAAGTTTATTTTCAAAAGACTGTATGCATGTAATGAGCGGAAATTGACACATGCTGCAGGACATTCGTAGAAAATGCACAAAAAATGAGGAATAACTTTTTTGTAAAACATCAAACGAACTGTTGTATGAGGTATCCTCATACGTTCCCTGTCCTCACCTAGAAGATGATAATAACGACAGTGTTATCACTCTTTTGTAATATTGTGGTTGCGTGTATAGGCCAGACAAGAAGCATGTTGAAAATTCAAAATTCACACGGGAAAAGGTTAAAAGACTTTGGGAGCAGCAGGGAATAACAGCCCCAAGGTTGTGCCAGTGTTTGAGCCCGTCTGTGACTCTGTGTCTCTAAGCGTTCGTGATAGTATTGTGCATGTGAGTGGTGTCACAGTCTGACCTTTAGAGAAAGGTCAGTCCATTTGGAGGAGGAATAGAAAGACCACGCACAGACACACATGATGCCTGGTGATATAGATCCACTGCAAACGACAAAACCAGACTTTGTTGACCTTTTATCTATCTATATATCTATATAAGTAAGGAGTTATCTAGGAACTGATATAATTCATACAATGTGTGTATCTTTGTAGTGTATTTTAACCATCCGCTGATGGCATGGTTGTTGCTTTCCTCACCCTTTAACACTCTTTCTTCCTTACCTTGCTTCTCTGTGCCCTTCTCCTGTGCCTTCATGTTCGCGCTACACTTACAAGGAATTGGTGAACGATCAATAACCTTTCTAAAGAGACAGGTTTGACCCGCCGACATTAAATGGTGAGATGACTAGGCCTATTGCAGTTATTACATAATCGCCTGATCAGGAGTATTTGAGCTGACCACGTTCATTTTGCATAATCATTTTAATACAAATAGAAAGTGGATTAGTTGCGTATTCATCCACTGGGTAAATTAAGTGTCTACTTCACCGCAAGGTTACAATGTCATGAAAAAAACATGTAAAACGAGAGCTTGACTGTCTAGATCTCACTGCTGTGGGGCAGGTTGTTCTGTTTCAGCTCATATGAGACCATATTTGTTTCTTTCCGAAGCAAGATGATGACAGAGAGCTGCCAATAACGTCTCTCTTGATATATAGCGGAGAGTCTCTTCTACAGGTGCAGCTGTGTGTTACAGTTATACTGGAGTCCAGCTTTGTAATTAGATAATTCAAATAAAACTATTTGGATGGACACATGGTCTTAATTAATAAGAGTAAGCGTGTGTCCGTTCAGGAATAGCTCAGTGCATAGTGAGTGTGTGGTCGAGTGACGGTGGATGTGCTCAGAGCAGATGGGTGTTGGCGATCGGAGAGGAGAAGAAATTAGCAGTAAGGTTGTTCAGTGGTAGTAAATGTACATTGTAACCCTGAAGTGATCATCAACTTTGGCCCTTGATGCAGAACAAAGTCTCTCCCGTGTTCCCTGACCACGCTTTAACACTGGCTTTGTGTTTCCACATTGCATATTGCTTAGGGCTGTCAATCGATTAAAATACTTAATCACGATTAATAGCATGATTGTCCATAGTTAATCACAATTTTTTTTTATCTCTTCACAATGTACCCTAAAGGGAGAATTGTCAAGTATTTAATACTCTTATCATTATGGGAGTGAGCAAATTTGCGTCCTTTATACAAATATGTATATATTTGTTATTGGAAATGTATTAGCAACCCAAAACAATGACAAATATTGTCCAGAAACCCTCACAGGTACTGCATTTAGCATAAAGAATATGCACAAATCATAACATGGTAAACTCAAGCCCAACAGTCAACAACAGCTGTCAGTGTGCTGACTTGACTATGACTTGCCCAAAACTGCATGTGATTATCATAAAGTGGGCATGTCTGTAAAGGGGAGACTCGTGGGTACCCATAGAACCCATTTTCATTCACATATCTTGAGGTCATAGGTCAAGGGACCCCTTTGAAAATGGCCATGCCAGTTTTTCCTCGCTAAACTTTTGTGTAATTTTGGAGTGTTATTTAGCCTCCTTCGCGACAACCTATTATGACATGGTTGGTACCAATGGATTCCTTAGGTTTTTTAGTTTCATATGATGCAAAGATCTTTAAGTTGCATTGTTATCTCATTAACTTTGACATCCGTAATATTACTGTAACTTTTGGAAATACAATCAAGCGTCATTCTACATTAATTAACTGCCTTGAGCCATGTTTTGGTTCCATTAGGTCGGCCTAAACAACAGTTTTAGAACAAGCTATTTAAAATAAATCTATATGCAGCAGAGCGAGAGGTAAAACATTGTTTCAGCAAACTATTAATTGACAATCCTTTGCCAATGATCGCATCATTTCGATGAGCAGTCATTGAAAAAAAAGTAAATGGATTTAGATCTAGTCGCAAAGCCAAACACAACAGCACCGCTGTGTAGTATAAAATGAGCAGAAATAGTCTATCAAAATGTTAATCACAATTATCTGTATGGCAATTAATCATCAACTAAAATTCCTGATTGCGACAGCCCCAATGAGGACATTGTCAAATGCCATGAAATAGAATAGATCTTTATTGTCATTGTTCTAAGAACAACGAAAGTTTAGTTTAGAAAGTTTAGCAACGTAAAAGATAAGATCAGTTACATTAATAGTGCAGTATGAGTCGGTGTTTTAAAGAAATGTTGGCCATCTATTGGAAATGGGAAACAAACGGCAGTCTCCTGTGTTCAAGTTGGCCGTTTTGTCGCCGTATATTTGGCATTTGCTGAAACAACTAATGCTCTCGTTTTTTAAGGTAGGACAGTCTCTTTCTGTGTATTTGGGACTTTTTTTCACTGCTTTTACAGTATTTGATCAAGCCACTGTATTAGTTTGGGCATGTTTTTTCTTTTTTACTATGTTACTAATCATCAAGGAATAAATATACAGGGAATTTTACAGTACATGGCCATAGGGAATAATATAAATGAAAGAACAAAAAGACAGTGTTATAATCTAAACATGGCATGGAAGTATTCCCCGTTCATAATGGGGTGGATTGTTTATACACACACAGAGGGACGGGAAAGCCAACAGTAAATATAGTGGCACAATGGCGCTGTGCCCTGTAAGGGATACATAACTGATTCTCATTATCTGACAGAGATGAATCCTTAATTACTGTTATTGTTTTTCTGAATCTCACACACACACACACATTCACACAGACGCATACACACAGTAGGTCATTACGGTCCCTTAAGTCATGGACATTGATGGCATGCTAATGAAAATGTTAGAGTGGTGGGGGTGGGGTGTGCTTATAATAGGCAGAGAGATGGTAATAAGGGATTTATCAATGTCATTGTGGCAGTGAGTTAGTTAATGCATGGGGTCCTGTCTTGGCATTATGGTAATTGAATGTGGATTATGATTCTATATTAACAGAAATGTGGCCATATTGTCTTTTCTTTCAATAACCAAAGATTACTTTGAATTATATCTCTTAATGGCTGTCAGTGGCAAATGTCTGGCGTGCAGTTCCTATAGTATTTGAACTGTGAAGATTAGCGTTCGCTAAATTGATTTTGTTTCCGTTTTAACACATTTGGTCTTTAAACCAACCAGTTGTTTTTCAAACGTATGCTGACAAAGAAGAGAAGAAAGTCTGACAGAGAACTATAGAGATGGCGTGTTAATTAGATGACTTAACTGGCTAATTAACAAATGATGAAGTGTCATGATGCCCCTGGGAGACGCATACACACACACACAAACACACACACACAGAAACAGCTGTTGAGGTTCCCCATTGCAATTTGATGAGGCCAGATCTCATCATGCCCAAGCAAACACACACACACACACATCCAGTCTTAGCACTGACGCATATTCATCCCGACAATTCGACGTGTGTATGTGTGTTTGTCTGTTTGTTTGTTTGTGTGGGTGTGTATGTGACACCTGCAGCTTTGACAGCTTTTTTTTCTGCATTTGTGTCTCCGTCTATCTCGGTGTCTTGGTGTGCATATTGCTGTAGTGGTTGAACACGGATGTGTTTTTAGTGACTTTGCCTGGTGAAATAATAATGTGTTCTGATTCAGCTTCCTTCTTTAAAGCCACAGTAGGGTCATTCAAAGAAAACCAGCGAGACAAATTCACCCTCTTCTTTCTTCTCCCCTCTCAGTAAGAAGGCAACAATCGGCACACAGCTTTGCTCAATAGCCCAATGCTGAAATGGACTAAAAATGGACTTTGGCGCTGATACACAAAAATGAACTAAATGGGTTTTATTTCTGTAAAAAAAAAGCAAAACGACGGTGGGGGCGGTGGGTAAGTAATGTAATCGGTTTGTGCCCGACCACCGTGTAACATCCGTGTAACACCGGTAACCGCAGAAAAGCCTAATCGTGACATGAGACTAGATAACATCTTATATGGTATAAGTGTTGTCTTTTCCTGGATTTAAAGGCTATACTACAGTAAAATTACATATTTTTCTGAACTTACCAGACTGGTCTAGCTATTCTATTATTTGCCTTTACCCACCTAGTCATTACATCCACATTACTGATGATTATTTATCAACGATCTAACTGTCTGAATATTTTGTGAAAACACCAATAGTCAACCCTACAATATCGTCGCAATATCGACATTAAGGTATTTGGTTAAAAATGCCGTGATATTTGATTTTCTCCACATCGTCCAGCCCTAATATACAATAGTTTTGCTGGATTCAAACAAAATATCAACGTTATAATGACGAAACCCATGATGCTAAGCAGGCATTGCTGCTGTGTTTTTGCATTGTCCCTCAGAGATTATGTGTACAGTGAACAATGGCTACATATATGATCACAACCCACAAGTGGGGCCCCGTAGGCTTAACCATTCATCTTTACAAATCTGCACACTTTCATCTTACATGTACATGAGGATTAGCCCAATCAACTATATGGCGACTGCGCCTATAAAAAGGCAGCGGCAAGCTTATCCGACCCGTCCCCTGTGACTAGTGGAACAGCGGGGGGACTTGGTAGACGGCTTTGCAGGGAGTCTGATAGCTACACCTCCTGCCATGACACTGACTCGACAACATATAACATTAAGCCGCCGTGCAACATGTCAGCCTGTAGTAAGCTGCCACTCTTTAGCTATTCCACCTGCAAGGCAGATTATGTGGGCTACTGCGTTTATTTTTTGGAATAATTCATGACCAAAAATCAAGGTTTAAATGAGACGGATGGAGAATGCAGGAGACGGGAACAGAGGGGATAATGTGTGTTTGTCGATAACCTTTTTAGTGGGAGGTGTGGGCTTTGTGGCGCTTACACAGTTTCACAGCTTTCTGTCTGAGTTTTCAGCCTGATAAGCACCATTACTCTGTTTGCTGGTCATAGCAGCGGCCTCATCAGTGCAAACACCCACACACCGAGACTAGTCGGCTCCATTTAACTCCATGTACTCATCTAACAGCCAGCGTGTTTCCCAGCGACCCTACCTTTGAGCGACTTGCAAAGCGGCGTAAACTCCACAACCTTTTCCTTGGGGAGAAACCAGGTGTAAATAAGCAGCTGCGCCACCTCGGCCACGTCTGTGCTTTCACTCACTTGCGAAACAAATTACAGGCTGGCAATCTCCTGCTCCACAAACTGAAGTTATACCTCTTTATCAGATGTTTTTCTTTTCAGAAAACCAATTCAGCTTTGATATGATCAAACCAAAATCAGTAGCATCTTTACAATGGGCATGGAGACTAGTTGTGTGTAGGTTCAGGATAGGTCTCCTGGGTTGAATGGGAACCAGAAGATAGCTGAAATTAAAGTGTTTTTAATCTTCCAGGACATCCACTACTTCTTCAGAAAGGATAAATGGCTCCCCTTAAACTTTACAAAGCGAGCTTCACATAGCCCCGTTGCAGTTTTTTTTTCTCTGTCCATCCCATTATAAGGCAATGGTGCCACCAGGTGCAGCCAGCTGTGAGATCAGAACACTTCCTCTTGTTGCTGCGAGTAGATCAACCCATAGTGGGATGCAATGTAAAGGGCATTTCCTGCACCGCAGCCAATGAATGCTGTTTAGGTACCAATGATCCTGCTCCTGCTGTCAAGGGACAGTCTGCTCAAACACATCTGCTCACAGAGGACAGCCGGCTTTAGAGGAAAAAGGAAGTGACAATCCCGTCTTTACAAGCTCGTCCTCCAACACATCTGCTTCCCCGAGCCGCAGTGTTAGCTGGATTGGTAAAATGATGAGGAGAGCGGTGACTCAGCCCCCGCTCCTCGCTCCAGCTGGGGCCAGGGACGACGGCCACGATCTCAGCCCCGGTGTCTTTGAGCCAGAGCCGTAGGCCTCACTCTCCTCCAGGCTGATGTACTGGGCACAGAATAGGTTTTATACACCAGGGCAGCAGTTGACTCCCACTCGCCGAACCGGGCTCCGAACTGAGACATCATTATCGGCCGTGCCCATCAGCCCAAACACCGGTGCCCAGAGCCAGTGGAGCATGCTGCTGATTTTAAGCTGGGCTTGTCGCGAGCCCTCACCTACCATTGAGGCAGCATGCTGGGGAAAACCGCAACAATAAAGGGTCCAAGGCGAGAGAGAAGAATAACCCGCTGCTCCTCTGCTGCTGTCGAAAGAGACATGGAAGGAAATTTAAGTCAGGATTAAATAGTTTAACACTCTTATCAGCAGGGTTAGTGGACGGGTTCAGAGGAGGTGGTGCTGCCCTGCTCGGCAATGCACAGTTAGAATTGCCAAGCAGGGCCATTTCCCTCTCTGTTTAGTGATTGAGCTGCAGGTCCTTCTAAAAACCCAGATCACCTTTTGTTTATGAAGAGAGCTTTCTCCCCCTTCCACTTGGCACTTATAACAGCAATGTAAAACCTGTAATGAAAGGATGTAATGTCTCGGGAGAAGCAAAACAAACATCATTTATGCGAAGAAATGCTGCAGATTATCGCTTGAAATGATGAGTTGTTCTTCGTCTATTGGTCAAGTATGTGCTTTTAGTCAGCCACCTGGGATAAAACGGCACCGTCAGTTGGTCAAGTTAAATAAGAGTACTTTAAAATGTGTTACTATAGCAACCTTCAGATGAGCCTGTGGGTAATGAAGCTGGATATACACAAGTTGTGGTATCATAATTAGCTCCGTCCCTCGGGAAAAGAAAGGAGGTGGCAGCTTTACACTGCCTATTTGCCGTATGATCTGCAGACGAGATTTCAGCCACAGCGGCGTCGTAATATCAGGCTTCTGGCTCATGATCAAGAGGTATGGATTCGTATCAAATCAAATGCACTCAAGTGTTTCAATGTTTAATACTGTGACGCTTTATTTTTCAAACCACAAGGCAGTGTTTGTCCGATTTAAAACGGTCAGAAAAATAAGATGTTTTGTTCCAGTCCCTCTTTTTTTTCGGTGTCCTCAATAAGCCCACTGTGTCTCTTTTTGTCTGTCTCTGTAGAGCAACTATTTTAAACGACAAGGGGAGGGTGTTATCATTTGGATAAATGTCAAATATTCAACACTTGTGGCCAAATCCCACCCTTCCATCTCTCTATCTTTCAACCCCCTTCATCCCTCTCCCTCCTCATTAGCAGTCTCCTCTCTCCCCCTCCCCCCCATCACTCCATCCCTCCTCATTTCTCAGTCAGATGGGGCTTTGCAAGGCAGAAGGTCACAGAAATGTCTCACTTACATACACACAATCTCTCTCTCTCGCGCACACACACACACACACACTCTAGGTCTCCCCCACTTTTTTCTCACACACTTGCACTCTTTCTGCTCTGTCTCACATGAGAATGCATACATTATTAAATGTCTCTCCTGCTTTCCCAATAGTCTCTTCCCCACTCTCTATCTCTCCTCCTCTGAATACAGTACATATATTATTCTTTTTGGTCGGACTCCCTGGGCTTGATATGATACAAGAGGTGACAGATATGGGGTTGTGACCTAAAGCTGTTATAAAGCTGGGTATATTAAATACCCAGAGGAAAGAAGCAAGCAACACTTTCATCTAGATGCCTTTGAGCAAGGCACTTAACGTCTCCATTGTAGAAGCAAAGTAGGGTACAGCAATCTGGTTTCACAATAGAACGCTCCAGGGATGACGTATTTTTGTAGGTCAACCAGGAAGATAGCATTGCCCCGATTCCCTCGACAAAAAGCCAATGGGATTTTTCTATTGGGTTATGGATTAATGAAAATAAGCTCTGTGGCAAAAAAACATATATGATACTTACACGTTTTGTTTAGTTAATCGCCACAACTGAACATCACTTTTACGATTTTTGAAGCGTAAGTGCAATCGCCAGAAGTAAAAAGCTAACATTGAGCTATAAGGGAGCTACACCACGGTCACATGAGTGCGAGTATACACAACGAGGCTGTAAAGGCGGACGAGTCAGCGTGATGACGTTTACTAAGAGGCATTTAAATGGGGTCGCAAAAAATGACCGTAAAAAAAAAGTCTGAAAAATGTTGGAAAAAAAGGCTGAAAAAATGTCCCGGAAAACAAAGTCTGAAAAATGCCTGAAAATTTTTTTTTTTTAAAATGTTGGGAAAAAAAGTATAAAAATTGTTGGAAAAAAGGCGAAACAATGTCTGAAAGAAAAGTTAAAAAAAAAAAAAAAAAAGTTTGAAAAATGTCCTAAGAAAAGTCTGAAAAAGGTCTGAAAAAAAGTTTGAAAAACAAAGTTTGAAAATTGTTGGAAAAAAGTCTAAACAATGTCTGAAAAAGGTAAAAAATAAAAAGTGTTGGAAAGCAAAAAAAAAAGGTGGAAAACAAAAGCCTGAAAAAATGACCGTAAAAAAAAAGTCTGAAAAATGTCCTAAGAAATGTCTGAAAAAAGTCTGAAAAAGTTTGAAAAAAAGAAGTTTGAAAAATTGTCCTTGAAAAAAAAGTCTGAAAAATGCTGGAAGAAAAGACTCTGAAAAATGTCTGAAAAAAAAGTCTGGAAAAAATGTCTGAAAAATGTTGGAAAACATCATGACTGATGTGATTTTCCTTAGGAGGGTAACAAGAACTGCTGTTTTTCTGCTTTGGTTGGTGCTTACAGGTGGTTAATCCCATTGAGTCATCAGCTGTCATAGAGCAAGATTGATTTAGCATAAGTAAGTCATTCAGTTTTCCCTGTTTTACTGGCATCATGATAATATGCATCGTTTCATCATCAAACAAACCAGAAACTCGTGAAAATGAGAAAGAGGAAGCAGGAATTGAGATAGTTAAAACAGCTAGAGCAGATCCTCCAGTGCTTCTCTTCTGACAGTGCTCTTAGCAATGTTAGCTGGCCGGGGTGCCAGAGGAAAGACCCCAGCATCCAGCATTGATAATGTACCCTTTGCAAAAAAATTCAATAACCACCAAAGGAGCTTTATTCTGTGCTGAGAGGAGCAAGACTCCTGGCTGGGAGGCACTAAAGAGCACTTAAGGACTTTTTGTAGCCATTTCCTTCAGCCCCTTGTTTGTCGAGATGTGAGCTGTAGTTTCTCAGTCAGTTTTCAAAGATTTCCAGAGTTGACTGAGTTGCTGCATCTGCCTGCCTTCTGTCTGCACTTGGCTCCCAGATCAACCAACACTAACCTTATTTATTCATTTATTTTTCTACAAGTTTTATAGCCCCATTGGTAAATAGATAACCCTTACGCACCAGTAAGAATAAATATGTGGAGCGCCCATGTGCATAGTTCAAACACAGTGGTTGTCAGGAGACTTCCAATCTGTATTATAGACACTGAAGCCCTGTTTTGACCGCAGGAACTTTCCTCTGGAACTAGGAATCATTTGAGGAACTCATTTAATTTCGACCACAGGGACCAGGGTCTATATTACCTTCTGGGGACATTGGGGCCTTATTACCCCCCCTAAAAAGGCCCTGGTTGGGGTAGTACTTTCTGAAAGTTCAGGAACTTTTGGGGTGGGGTATGCAGGGATGACCATCGCTGATTGGTCAAACACACACAGTACTCTAGTATCAATTAATAGGAACCATTTTAGGGCAAGGGGAGAGCATTTCTCTTTGTTTTATAACATTAAAAGTAAAGTTAGACTCTGCTGTAGGCTTCCTGACTCATTTAAAAAAAAAAGCAGAGAGAAAAAGAGAGAGAAATCGTGTGAACGGTAGAAGAGAAAGAGATGTAGCGTGGTGGTGCCGTGAATGAGAGAGAAAAACATATTTTCTGATTGTTTCACGGTGTTTATGGTACAGAGCACACATATGTAACCATCAATCGCTCAACAGATGATTTACTGTGGAGACAGATTCTCTTAGTTTAATTTTCCTCCGCTGCATTTCATTCATTACATCCAACGTGCATCAGTAAATAGCAGCAACAGCAGCCCTGGTCAGATGCCATGTTGCATATTCAGCGGACTAAATTGCCTAATCTTTGCAGGTCTTTAGACCGCTATGGAAACGTTGACAACAGTGGGCTGATGGAACCGTTTTGTTCCTTGAAAAGTAGTTCCAGGGTCTAAAATTACCAGGAACTTCTTGGTGTAAACCCTGCTTAAGACAACCAGTAACTGGTGCATAAAAAAACACCATTCCAGTCTCTTCCACTCAAGCGCATCAATAGCGTAAAGGCGCACGTAACTATGATATTCAATCTTAATTTGGTTAAATCTCCACTCCTACATTTCAATTACACTTTGAAGAATAATTTCTAGCATTAGAAACTACTTTTGAATCCTGAAGTACTTAGGATTGTTTCTGAGTTTTGCTTGAAGTGCAGTGTAACAAGTGGAATCACACCAGTCTGGCAGCTGGAGAGAAAGGTAATTGTGCTGTGGTCCAAAACACATTCACAGTGAGTGACAGAGAAGAAAGGGAGAGGTAGGCAGAGGTGCATAGCTGCGTAACACCCACAAAGGATGACAACAAAGAGGCTGAATCAATAGTCCTACTCTGTGTTTGCACTCAGTAAGACATCTACGGAGTGACCCCACCATAACCATAGAGATTAGTTGTCACACACTTGTCAACTCCACACTCCCTCTGTGCGATGATGACTGATTGTGATTCTGTGTGTTTGCATGTGTGTGTCTGTGCGTGTGTATGCCATTTCATGCCTTTTTGAAATAGTTTGAATCGTCAACAATGGGTGTTTTTCTTGCCAACTACCTTTCCATCTGAAATCTATATTCCACTTTGGGGGGATTCAAAGGCACAAATCACCATCTTTGACTCCCAGCACTTCAGGGATCAAGAGATGGCTGATCTGAAATCATGCACATGCAGTACATGTTTCACATGATGCAAGAAACACTGGGATTTTTTTTAAGCCCTATTTCAACTAAACTGTGCCACACATGTTGTAGATTGATGTCTCTAATTGTAAGGGGATGATTAGAGCAAAGCTTTGGAGCGAGTTCCCAGCGCACCCTTTGCAATAATGTTGTTTATTTAAGCTGACAATGCTCTAGACATTTTTTTCAGTTATGCTGCTGATGCACCGCTCATTAGCAAGCACTGCTGCTGCTGCTGCTGCTCATATAGACAGTTTCAACGGAACTTCATTGCTAGGCAACAGCTTGGGTCCATGTCTACTTCCTGTCAGCTGATGTATTTCACATATGCTGTGTCTGAAATCGTACACTAAGCACTACACACAACGCATTTAGAATGTTTTACGTTTACAACTGTGAAATGGTCTGTAGCATTTCAGCCACCGCCTGAAGGCTCTCCTTCTTAGTTCCTCAGGGTGATTTATTGATATCATCCCCCCAATCTTTAGTCTATTCCTGCAAGAATGACAGTCGGAGCCTAGGTGCCAAATATGACAATGATTATACAGAAATATGTACCGAGTGAGTTGGCTGGCTTTGTGCATTTTAGTTGCATGATTGAAATGAGATGTGACCTTCATAAAAGACATTTCCCAGCTCTGATGTTTGATTAATGTGATTTTTTTAATCCATTTATATGATTTAACACCTCGTTGCAACCCCTTGCCATGGGTTGCATTTCCCCTCTGACGTTGTCTTCAAAGGGTAACACTACAGTGCGTCACAGGAAAGAAACAAAGATGAGAGAGACGTACAAAAAATAAACTCTTCTTTCCTCTGTAACCACCTCGTAACTTTCTAGATTCACATCGTGACCCCTTGTAGAGGTCCTCCCGACCCTCAGGTCTGGATCAGTGGGAGTCTGAAAAGTGAAGGCAATGCGGAAGTGCCTTAAACCTGCATTTACTTTATTAGCCAGCAGGGGGCGACTCCTCTTTTTGCAAAAATAAGTCTGATTGTATAGAAGTCTATGAGAAAATGACCCTACTTCTCACTTGATTTATTACCTCAGTAAACATTGGAAACATGAGTTTATGATCTCAGTCGCTAGTTTCAAGTCTTCTTCAATACAGCATGATGTTCATTTCGTAACTTATGGTCCCATTGAGAGTCAAATAGACCATAAAGCAGGTTATGCTTAAGGGCATGGCTACCTTGATTGACAGGTCGCTACCACGGCCGGTCTGGGAGTTGTCCGTGTTTTCGTCTTAGAACTTTAACCCTTTAACAGTGTGTTTTCAGTTCATCAAAGTTAATTGTAAAATTTTGGTCACCTAAAAATGTCTTATTCAGCATTTGGTGGTACGTAGCTCCACCCTCTCATCCAAAATGCCAAATTGGGACTTCAAAATAGCAGTTCACAAACCAAACCAATGGGTGACGTCACAGTGACTGCGTCCATTTCTTATATACAGTCTATGGTCTGGAACCACTCGACTCAGGGTTTGAGGCACCAACCATGAACCGCAACGTCCCCTATTCTAAACCAGCTGGGGATCCTTAATGCATTTCTCTCTCCTCTCATTTCTTGTCATCTCTACTGTCGATATTCCCAGTCAAACTCAGACGGGGTTGTTCTGGATCACTGGGCCACATGTGGAGCATAGCGTGAGTTCAGGCAGAGAAAAGAAGTCGTGCTTGCATTAGCCGATCATTTGTGCTGCACCATCACTGGCTCATTCTTCATCTGTTCAAATCCAAACATATTCATGCCGTCAACACAGTCATTATTCTCCTGCTACACTCAAACTAACACTATTTGTTGGTGCAACTCCCTCTGCAACCCCAGCCTCCTCCTGATATGCTATATTTTTGGTATCGTTGATTTCATACAACAAAGATTTAATGTTCATGTATGATTATTAAGGAGGATTTCCTTGCTCCATGGATTCTTTAAAAACTCTAAACAACAGAGTTTTTGTGGCAAATCTGACTGCATTACCATTTTCTATTGTATAAATGGTTAATTTCTAGGATGTAATGTGAACAACAGATATTCTAATTGTGTCATTTGACTGAGGCATTATCTGTTGAATTGTTACAGAGCAGATACAAGTGCTAAATTTGAAATTCTGAGCATTAATATAGCAGCTAATACATATTTTCTATGTAAATATATAGTGGAGTCTGAGCAGTGAATGAAGTCACTCTCCCTCTGTGTGTGTGTGTGTTGTAATCCAAGCTTCTCCATGCTTAGTGTATGTAGCTGGTCCAAGTCCCTCAGTGTGTGCCCCACTGGCTAGCTAATCGCTGCCGTCCCGACCCGAGGCACCGTCGTAGTAGTGTAGCACCCACCCTCCGATTCCCCCCAGGTTAACATTGTTAGCTCTGTCAGCACTGTTGCTGTTGTTTGCACTGTCAGCGCCGTTATCGCCGTTAGCTGCGAGCTGCTTGCTCAATCGTTGAGAGCAATGTGGAGGCAATAGATGCTTTTGAATATAGCACCTTTAAACGATGGTAAATAATATCTGGGATCTCTCCTGTCATGATACAAGCTTACAGGCTAAGAAATCCAATAAAGGCTAAGACATGTCTTCAAACTAATTGTGCAAATATGGTGACCCACAAGTTCTTTGACCCGCCGTGACCTGCAAATAGATTGCCCTGCCATTTCTTTGCCGTGTTTACAAACTCTGTCTAAAACCCTATATGTCGGCTCCTCACCTTAACAACCGCACTCAAATAAGCAGCCTCCTCTCTCCAAAAGTGCATCTACGGGTGAATGTGCACTCATATCTTTGTGTGTGTGTGTGTGTGTGTGCGTGAACATGCGTGTGTGTGGTATCACCAGCAGAGCTGCGAAGTTAATTGGCTTCAGCTGAGAGGAGAAGCAAGACAATAGCTTTAAACACACACACACATAAACACACACCCTGTCAGAAAAAAACTCCCATACAGATATACCACACACACTTTGCTCAAACACAGACGCACACACACACACACACACTCCCGCGGCGTAGCTTGGCTGAATCCAAACACTGAAGCGTATTGTTGTGTCTTTATTTAGACACATGGCTTACATGGGCCACAGCAGCACCTGATAACAATGTCTGTGTGTGTGTGTCTGGGGGTGTATGTGAGTGCTCGGGTCACAAGGGTAATATGTGGGCCAAGAAGCAGGTTTTGTGTTTTAAATGGCCGTGGTGCATGGCAAGATAATTTCACCACCCAATTATATGTGTACCTGCCAAACTTGTAGAATAGTCGAAGTGGGCTGCCTGCTGGAGGTGTTAAAAAAGCTGACAGAGCTGACAGCAACCACAACAACACCCACATTTTCCAACATTTGTGTTGGTTTGTCTCTCTCTCTCATAAATTCTTCCCATTCTCCCCCTGTGATTTCTGACTTCCCCTTTTGTTTTCTTCTTTTATTGACTATTTTCAGTCTGCTCTTTTGAATATTCCCTTCTCTGTATTCTCTCTCTCTCACAGAAACACACACACACACACACAGAAAGCTGTATTTTAGCAATAAGAGATAGATAACTCCAAATCCAGCTGCTTTCAGATTGTTTTGTGTGTAGCTTTGAGTGTTTGCTGTTTGGCAGGGCAGGTGTACGATCTCTAAATGAGTGTGAGGGATTCAAATAACGCATGTTGTCGTTTTTACGAATGTGTGTGTAGGATGTGTGTGTGCGCGAGAGAGATGGTAGGAGAGGTTTCATCTCGGTGAAGCCCAGACGTGCTCAAGCACCTGTACTCCGAGACCAATTCTACACACACACACACACACACACTCATTAACACACACAGAGTAAGAGAGACACACACATCCGTCCTAATCCAGCACCACTGCCTCTTATGCACTCCTTGGTGAGAAGAGAGAGAGAAGGAGAGACAGTGGGAGAGGGAGTGAGAAGTGAATTCAGAGTTGAAGTGTTTTGCCTAGGTATTCTCCAGCAGGCTTTACTCTCCATCACACATTCGCACGCGCAGTTGTGTACACACACTCTCCCTTTCTCTCATTCATATACACACACACACACACACACACACACACACACACACACACACACACACACACACACACACACACACACAATCACACCACAAAGTATGGCGGTGGAAATGACTTTCAGATTGTTTCCTCACGAAAACACTTTCACCGGCAGAAAAACAAACAGTGCATTTATCAGGGTATCAGATAGCCAAGGCAGAGATAGATTTCACTTACAATGGCCATGTACATTTAGTACATTTTAACACTGTGTATCTGCAGAAACAAAAGCATTTTCTTTTCAGCTCGGCCTGTTTTTGTAATGCATTGAAGAGCCGACGCTGTATCCCACCTTAGATCGAGGTGTACATGAGGGTGATACTCACAACAATGTTTTTGGGGCTTTTGCGGCTCTGCTGAGTTACTGGTTCACTACAATGTTGTGAAACAGTGCAGACATGGAGAGGCAGAGATCAGCACAGCAAAGTAACTAGTTCATGGCAAACATGTAGGTCTTTCTGCTTGTGGTTGTAGATCTTTTGCGGACAAAAGCTGAAAGCAAGGCAAAAATCATTTAAATATTTCTCACCATGTTTCTGCCATGTAGATTTTAAAGGGATAGTTGGGGTGTTTTGAAGTGAGGTTGTATGAGGTACTTAACCATAGTAGGCGTATACTTACAGTAGATGACGGTCGGATTATCCCCCAGTATCGAGAAACAGACATGTGCACCGGCACCGGACCAAAGCAATACAGTGCTTTGGATGGGAACAGCAGAAAAACTTATTTTAGCCACCTAAAAGTAAGGCTAACCTAAAAAAATTGATATCCGTTTCACTATATTTAAAATATTTTCTGATAGTGAACTGAATTGAAAGTGAAAGGTATTTATACTGTTTTTGTCATCTGAGCCTGCTGACTTTGGAGTGAGCATAGATATGTTTCAGTTCAGTTCCCCGTCGAAAAGGGCTGTCTGATGGCAAGATAAAGCTGTGAACAAATTCTAATACGTCCACTTAAACAGTCACTTTCTTTTAAGTGTCTAAATTATGCTTTTCTGCAGTCCCCGTCCACTGCATTGAATTCTTTGGCTCCGGCGCTGGTGCTCCTGTGTTTCTCCATGCTGGGGGTACGCCGACCGTCATCTACTGTAGGTAATACACCTACTATGGATAAGTATCTCATACAACCCCACTTCAAAACACCCCAACTCTCCCTTTAACGTGAGTTTGGTTGTCCACTGATTCTATTTATGTGACCTTGACAGTGGTAAATTAATTTAACTGTCAATAAGACTGACTCCTTTTTGTCGATTAGTCAACTAACTAAGATTTCTTTAGCCGATTAGATCTTTTTTTGTGATTTTTCATGCTGGGTAACTTATTTCTAAGAAACTTGTGAGCACATCTCTGGTAAACGCAAGATTTAAAGTGGTGCTTCTTTGTGGAGAAGCTCAGTTTTACAGCTCTGTCCATTAAATCAACTAATTGATTAGTCGACAAAATCCTATGAGTGTTAATTAAATAAGAATTTCTTTGGTCAATGACACCCTTAACTGTCAGACAGTTAGTGTATTAACTTGTCTGAAAAGTCTCTTGGCTGCCTCCCTGTCGCTGTCCAGAGTGCTGATCCTGGGTCCGTCAGCATTACAGGAACTGTCCGAGGTGCTAGCCCTTGTTGGTGCCAGCAGGCAGGAATGATGGGAGTTCATGGCCAATACAGATATTCAGTCAATCTGCTTGTCATTGCTGTGTCCTGTTTTTCCTTGCCATAGAGCAGTGTGTCTTTTAGTCACAGATTGCTCAGTCTTGGAATCGACTGTGCCAGGCGACGCCAGTCCATCTAGTTTGTCTCTCCTTGTATAGTGGGTGTGATAATTAGCTTCTGTTTAGCTGCTCAGTATGGTCCTCTATTTGTTGTTTTTTTTCCTTGCAGCTGTGTGTCCACAGTCGGTGTTCATATTTTGCTCCGGCCCTGTTGGCAGCAGTTTGTATTAGTTGTCCTGCTGAATCATATATAAAGAGACTTTAACCTGTGCCAAACCTCTTTGTCATCTCTGCAATTGGGTACTACCCACACAATGTTGCAGCATGCTCTTTTTTTCCCCCCACCACCAATGCCCTGTTTCACATTCACACTACATTTCAAAGCAGACATTTTGTTAAGCTAACAGGCAAAAAGCCAGACCCATGAGTGACTGAGTGAACTCCACCAGCAGATACCTGCGTGGCATCTATAATCCAGCAGAAACCTTATAGTTTCATTACTGTTTTTCAAATGTATTACTCTTCCCAGGTGAAACCTTTTATCTCTCCTTTTTTTCTACTGTAATTGACAGCTGAGTTTGAAACCTACATATTATTGAGGAGAATGAATCATATGTGGAGAGAAGTGAATAAAAAACACGACTCCCTCCTATCCCTTTCCTTCTCTCGGCCTAGATAACAAGCCTTCTTCTCCACCTCCTTCTCCCTCTCCCTACCTTTTGTGTCTTGAGGGAAGATTTTTACATGCCTCTTTGGCTTTGCACAGGCAAATCACTCCTCCTATACTGTAACCAACATTTATCCCAAGAGTGTGCACTGAAAAGAAATTAAGATATTGCCTCATCCAGTCTATGGACATACATGAAAGCATACACTTTCATTTCTAAATTAACATGCAACGGTAGGGGTGGGGGAAAAATTGATACAGCATAGTATTGTGATATTTTGCGTGGCAGTATTATATCGATACTCGGATGTCAAGTATCAATGAATCTTACCAATCCAACAGCTATTCTTTCTTTCAGAGGTTGTAGGGGGGTCAGTTTTAAGCTAGAGAATGAATATATTGGTATCATATAAAACTAGAAAACCTTACCAATCTACCAATTATGTCATGTTAGCTTGTCAGGAAGAATGCTAAGTAAAACTCCAAAGTTCTGCAAAATTTTGGCGAGCAAAAACTGACATGGCCATTTTCAAAGGGGTCCCTTGACCTCTGACCTCCAGATATGTGAATGAAATCTGAGATGAACACAGTGAAAACTGTATCTTATTAAATAAAACATATGTTTACAAACTGCTTAATTTGCAATTTTGTAATAAATCATAATATATCGCAATATATCTTATCGCAATACTTTGCAAATCGCAAAATGTAGGGATGCACCGATACCGGATCGGATATCAGGCCGATACTGACTCAAATAGCTGGATCGGATATCGGTGTCAATGGGGCCCATCTATTCAATTAAATTCTCTGTTTATATACTATATACATTATATACTGGCATTTTAATTCCGGTTTAAGTTTTGACCAATTTGTTGCTGCATTAAAAGATTTACACCTGAACTCTAATTCCTGATAATTTAAAAGATTTTTACCAAGTTACTGGTGTACGATTTGTTATTTAAATTTTATTTAAATATCAATTCAATACATTTATATATATATGTATGTATTTGTTAAATTTTGTTTTACAAAGTTAGGAGAGCAATATTTAAGTCAAGTCTGATGTTGCCTTACACACTTACACACAGTGAGGCATACAGCTTATTAATTAAACACTGGTAACGGATCGGTACTCAATACGGCCAAAACCCAAAGCCCAGGTATCGCTTTCGGTATTGGGACTGAAAAAGGCGGATCGTGCATCCCTAGAAAAATGTTTAAAATTACAATAAGATCGGGCGGGACTTAAATATTGTGATAATATCGTACCGTGGGGTCTCTGGTGATCCCTCATCTACACAACAGCTTTAAAAAGTAATACTTTTTGATGCATCTTTTTCATGTAAAGTGACTTGATTTGACATTCAGTGCACCGAGTCAGATCAACTATCTTCATCGATCAAGAAAACAGCCTGAGGGTAGGACCTCTTCTTGAACTTGGAGGTTTAAGCGCTAATCCTACAATACAAATCACGGAGACGCGCAGGCTGGGAAATCAGTGTTTGACCTGGACGGCGTGGGTCTTTACGGGGTAACGTAGATGAGTACAGTCATGGCTGATCAGTGATTGATCAGCGCGGTGCTTGGATGTTAGAACTTTCTGCTTTGTCACATGTATCATGGGCTTCATTTAACAAAGTATCTGTGATAGGACAATCTCTCCTCACAACCCCTGACATCACTGGCCTCAAACCGTTGAAGCACATCCGCTACACACACGTACGGACCAAAAATGACTGTGCTAATGTTCCTACCGTCTTCTATCTGCTGCTAAACTTTTAATTTGCATCCATCTGCATGACCTGCACATACAATATATCCTGCAGTGCAGATTTGCACAGCATACACACTAATACACTAATTACCTATGAAACCAAACACCCCAAATAGCTTTTTACTTTTAATGTTTCCCTTGCAGATTTGCAGTGTTGATTAGCTCATAACTCGCAATTTTATAACAGTAGATAGTTTGTTTTGGTGAAGCCACTTTATGGAGTTTGCATTTGTGTATAGGTTATAAACCAATTAGCTTTTTCCGTTTGAGAGTTATTACTGAAGTTGAGTCATATTTTTCAGTGACTTGGAATTGGTGCTTATTTTCATTCTTTTCTACCCCGGCGGAGCTGTAACTGATCTAAAATTCAGTACATATATCGGCAGAAAAACAGAGATCCTGTCAGTCTTCTTCTGGTGTCCGTGCTCTGGCTTTGTTTATCAAGCTCTGCATTGTGTTGTCTCTGAGACACTCCTGGGTCTCTTTGGTAATGTATGTAGATCTTGATCATTCCACAGACCAGGTTTAACCTGAGGGATGGAAATGTTTTTTGTTATTGTGACCCCAGGACTGTGGAGCAACTTTAAATTCTGGATATTCCGATAAAGTTTTTTTCAGCCCTATCCTGATTCGAATCCTTTAACATTGGGTATCTGGCTGAGTCCGATCCGATACTTATATTTACCTAAAAGTTGATTATATGTCTGAAACACTAAATAACATCTGTAGACTACTAAATTAGCCACATCGTATTCTTCACAACCCACTTGATCCAAATACTGAAGTCCTGGTTCAAAACTATGAAGTTGAACAGTTTAAAGGTGCTAAATACGGAATTCAGAGCATTTCTATTTCCTCCACACGGCTCTCAACATGGCAACGGCTGAGCCGGTGACTCGCTGCTTACAGTGAAAACAATGGCAACAGTGCTGACAGAGCTAACAGTGTTAACCTGAGCAGGAACAGGAGGGTGGATGCTACACTTCCTCAATGGTGCCGTAGGTCGGGGCGGCAATATCAGCTGTAACCGTCGTATGAGCGCAGTGCAGAGCGGTGGCCGTGAGCTAGCCAGTGGGGCACGCTCACATGCACTAAAAGGCACATGCAGCCGGCCCGGCTTTCTCAACAAAGCACAGAAAAGTTTGTATTAAAACACACACAGATGGAGAGTGACTTCATTGTCTGCTCAGGTAGACATTACTCCTCTATATCTTTACATAGCAAATAGTCGTTTGCTGCTACATTATATTAATGCTTTGGATTAGGGATGCATCGATACCACTTTTTTTCAGACCAAGTACAAATACAAGTACTTACATTTGTATACTTGCCGATACCGAGTGCCAAAATGAGTACTTAATATTACTGTTCTAATAATGACTTTGCAAACATGTTTTATTTCCATCAGATGTTCCTTACTTTCTGAGGGGAATGCTACTGCTGAAAATGACGTGATGCGATGAGCTAGAGAGAAGGTGTTTCACTCTGATAAAATAGTTGGAACTACATCTACACCCAGTCCACTTGCGATTGTAATGCGGTGTTACAGAGTGGAGGGTCTTCCGTCACAAACAATCTTTGTCTGAGTACAGACACCGACCACAGAGAGCACTTTAACCAACAGACAATGCTCACAGTACAGGCTGTCATTAAGGAGAAAACGTTACTGTTGTCCTTCTCTGTCTTCTAGCATTGACGTTTTTTTAGTGACATAGGTTATTTGTATGCTTGTATTGAGAACAAGCTAATGACTGTTTTTTATTCCACAACTCTTCAAGCCTAATTTTAAGCCCCAAATCCACGGGTGTAACAGAAACCTGCAGCGTGTTACTTTCACTCTCTTTGGGTCTTAGGCAGAAAAAGTTGAAGAGGCTCTCGTCTCACAGTGGGCTCTGCTTACGGAATGATAACTACATGCGAGCGCCAAAAGGCTGAGTTAGAACAACATACTGACTGCAAGATTGTGTCCTGTGTGTGTGTGTGTGTGTGTGTGTAGCACAGCATGTGTGTGTCTGAGGTATTACTGCAGACATGCTTGGGAGGTTTTCATCTGCTGGAGTCTGTTGCCTCAACCCTGCAGAGAGAGAGAGAGAGAGGGGAGGAGAGGAAAACAAGAAGGTGAAGCGGAGAAAGCCGACGACGGGGGGAAAGTGAAGAAGAGAGTGGTGGAGAGAGGTGTTTTTAGCGGAATTAGATTGTTCCTGAGTGTGAGTCAGGCTCTCTGCTTCAGCCTAATGGTGATGGATGGTCCACCGCTTTGAAACAATGGAACACACATAGATGTACAGCACAGTGAGGCATGCACACACACTCGCAATACACACCTTTACAACCTACAAGCTTTAACGCTGAGTTTACTGTATGTTACCTGAGACGTTTTTGGTTCATTTAAAGCATAATCCATACAGATTGGTCAGAATTGACAAAATTAAGACATGAAACAGCTCAATTCGAGAAAACTTGTTTGTGGAAGAAAGAAATCCTGGATCACTTAGCAGCTATTCCACCTCAGTGATACAGGGACCATCAGTCAGGTTGGATTTGTTATAGTTCATGGGATGGTAGAAGAAAATCAGGACACTTGGATTTCCAAAGCCCTTCTCTGAAAACAAAGCAAGAAAACATGTTGTCGAGAACAATGTCAAACACAATAAAGGACTGATTTAGGTTAGAACCAATGTTACACCCAAGATTAATCAAAAGAAATCAAGATGAGGATTATTTGTTTCTAACAACCATTCATTTTATGTTGTCAAGTTGTCTAATAACCAGACTATTTTATTTAACCTCTCACTGTTTGTCCAACTAAGAAGAAATGTACGATAATAAGGCGTAACGCTAACGCATCAACGCATCAACGCAATCGGTCTTCCGGAGGTTGTAGCACATTCAGTTTTAAAGCTAGAATGAAGATACTGGTATCATATGAAACAAGAAAATCTAAATCCATTGTTACCAACCATGTCATATTAGCTTGTCAAGAAAGAGGCTAAATAATGCTCCAAACTTACGCAAAATTTTAGCGAGAAAAAACTGGCATGCAATTTTCAAAGGGGTCCCTTGACCTCTGACCTCAATATCTGTGAATGAAAATGGGTTCTATGGGTACCCACGAGTCTCCCCTTCACAGACATGCCCACTTTATGATAATCACATGCAGTTTGGGGCAAGTCATAGTCAAGTCAGCACACTGACACACTGACAGCTGTTGTTGCCTGTTGGGCTGCAGTTTGACATGTTATGATTTGAGCATATTTGTTATGCTAAATTCAGTACCTGTGAGAGTGTCTGGACAACGTTTGTCATTGTTTTGTGTTGTTAATTGATTTCCAATAATACATACATTTGCAAAAAGAAAGCATATTTGCCCACTCCAATGTTGATAAGAGTATTAAATACTTGACAAATCTCCCTTTAAGGTACATTTTGAACAGTTACAAAATGTGCAATTAATTTGCGATTAATTGTGATTAACTATGGACAATTATGTGATTAATTGCGATTAAATATTCTAATCAAATGACAGCCCTAAAAAAAATGCAAATATATGAGTAAAAATATCAAAAGACAAACATCACACAATGTAACAAAGAAATGCAAATGCAAGGAATGAAAATAGGACAAGTGATGCATACCGCCACGACCTACATCCTCTCTCTCTAAACTTCACTAAAGTTGGATTTGGAAACATACTGCAAGTCAGACGTTCATGTTGCATCACCTAAAGCTATAACCTGAATGCTGATGGACATGGGACTTTTTCTCCCAAAACACCGAGTACAGACTCAGAAATGAGTTCTGTGAGGCAGAAATTTCAACACTATGTGTAGTGATTGTTAAGTCACAAGTATTGATCGATACTGATGGTTGAAACAACAACAAAAAAAGAATCAAAGAGTAAATGTGCACAGGAAGAAAGAGCATTTCTAGATAGGTTGCAGTGCTATGGAATGGATAAAGACGTGCTGTTGGATGCCAGGTTGAAAATCAACAGGCACCGTTTTGACTTTGCTACCTATGATATTCTGTTTATCAGTAAAAAATAATGTTTGAAAAGTGTGATGCATCTTTGTCTTTGTGTACCCTAAAACCTGATACTTTGGCCTTCATTGCAAACATCATTTCCTACTCAAGAGGTGTGAAAGCACTTCTTTGCCTAGTCGGTCAATAAATGCACATAATGACACAAAACACTTTTAATTTAATTTCTTTGAAATGGTCTATGTCTAATAAAAATCTGAACTTCAAAGGAAAATTTGAAGGTTGAGATACATTCCTTGAGAATTAATAGTTCTTCCTGTCCCTGAGGCAGGACTGTTGAATAAGCGTACGTACGTGTGCGTTTTATTTTTTTTTAAAATTTTTTAAAAAGAAAATATTGATTCTATATTGGTGTATGTGGCCAGGGTCATATCTCATAGCTTAGACTACATAACAAGACTGCTCGGAAGGCTGCTTCCCACCAGGTCCTGACCCTTTGACATTATTGACCCATTGACAACAGCAATAATGAAGCTTGTTCTGCTGCAAGTGTACAGTAACTCTCTGCTAAATTGTTCCCAGCAAAATCAGCGTTTAGTAAAAGGTTGGACTCCAGTCGCTCCCCGGAGCAGAGAGCTCATATTGGTCAATTCGAACAGTTGGACCTTTAAAATCATAATACTTTGAATTTAGGGCAATATAACAGTGGTAACATTGACACTGGATAACAGCATTTAGTTGTGCTTTGGTATGTATGTTACTATACTATAACAAATAAAGCTGTCTGACAGTAAAAGTTCATGCTGTCCCAATCATTCTCACACAGTCAGCACATAACATTACTGCACTGGAAAGTAATGAAAGGTGTCTGAAAAGTAACTGGCCTTGCTCAGTTTTTATTGAACTCATAAATGGGAATAAAAGTGACATAAGCTATTAACGTGGTCTGGAGAAGTTGTATTTCCCTCCAACATGCAAAGATGGCTTTGGTTTGACCGCATCACCTTACAGCTCCTTTGAATGAAAGAAATATTGCGCCATAAATATTCATTTTAAAAGACACCACAGTGGATTTTTTTGTCATACAACCCCTTTTTGACTTTAAGTGGGACAATGTTCTTTAGTGTTGATTAGGATGTTGTTCGACCATGTCATGTATTGAGTAGGCAGCACTGACATTGCATCTCTTGACAGTGTACCTAGAGGTGAGCCAAACCTGAGTGGGAGTTTTCATCATCTCGGCCATCACATATTATAGGTGCTGTCAAAAGAGAGTCATGATTTTCTCATCCTCCTGTATCTTTTATAGCATGGGAATTTGGTCTTCAATTCTTCTGTAATCTGAAGCCTTTTCTGTTCTGCTTACCAAATTAACTAGTCTTGCAAAAAGTTGCAAAAATAAGTCAGATTGTATAGAAGTCTCTGAGAAAATGAGTCTACTTCTCACTTGATTTATTACCTCAGTAAACATTATAAACATGAGTTTATGGTCTCAGTCGCTAGTTTCAAGTCTTCTTCAACACAGCATGATGTTCATTTAGTAAATTATTGTTCCATTTAGAGTCAAATAGACCATAAAGCAGGGGATGCTTTGGGGCGTGGCTACCTTGTCATTGACAGGTTGCTACCACGGCATTGTCCGATCTGGGAGTTGTCCGCGTTTTCGTCTTACAAATTGAACCCTTTCACAGTGCGTTTTCACTTCATGAAAGTTAATTTGGTTGCCTAAAAAGACTTATTTAGTTTTTGGTTGTACTTAGCTCCACCCTCTCGTGTCACTTCTGGTTGCAAAAAAACAAGACGGCTACGGCCAAAACGCTGAACTCAAGGCTTCAAAACCGCAGTCCACAAACCAATGGGTGAAGACACCATGACTACGTCCACTTTTCTGTATACAGTCGATGATCCCAACCATAAAGAACATTTTCACCATCTGAGTCACGTGGCTACTGTTAGAGAAAGACACACCATGGATTGCTTGGCCACTTTGGTTCTTATATTGATATTGATTTATCACATTTTCCTAGAAGGGGTCTTTTTGTTAATACAGCAGCTGTCACCCACCAAACCTCTAGAAATTGTTCTTTATTTCTACATTTAATATCATGTTTTTATGTATTGAAAGTCCAGCAAAGCTTTTCCTACTCAGCTGTGCATGCGCTGAGCGTGTGTGTCTGTTTTTTCCTTTCTCCTTCTCTGGCACATTTCTCGAACACTTGTACAAAGCAATACTGTGTGTCAGCGGATGCTATCAATGTCGTAGCTTCCACAGATGTGCGCGTTGGCTGACGTCCTATCTGACACTGTGTTTCTACCTGGCAGCGGATGCAGGTGCTGTCCTGGCTTCTGTTAGATATTGGCTGGAAGTCCCACTCCCGCATAATTTTTCTCCATCTGTTTCCTTATCTCTTTGTCATTGTCTAAATTGTCTGTTTTGAACCCGCAGGATATTTTCTTGTGAGGTTTTCTTGGGACCTTTCCCTGTCTTCTCCAAAGGGTCTAATGTGCATTATTTTGCTTCGTTGTATTTTATGTTGATGCATTCTATGTTGCCTAAATACGTCTTGTGGTGAATTCTTGATTAGTTAGATGTACCAGATTTAGCTGCTGTCAATACTGCCAACATGACTTGCCCTTTGTGAGTAGATGATTTTACCTTGAATCCACTCTTCCATCCCTCTTAAAAACGCTTTGGAATACAATTTTGGCTTGGCTGCTCAAGCAAGCCATCCAAGATTTAGAGGATCTGTTAAAATCTGGTGTTGATGCTCCAGTATCTGAATCAAGGCAAAGTGCTAATACACCCTCCAGTTAAGTGCACTCTCTTTAAAGGGGATGTCATTCTCAGTACATGTTGATTACTAATTGTATGACTCTTCCTCTCGTTCACCAGTTCTCCCCTCTTTTAGCTTCTCTCTGTTTTCTGTTTCACTTGTTTCTTTTATTGATCTAACCTGGCCATAGGGACTGCTAAGTAGATGCCCACACTGTCAGTCACACACACACATGCAGAGACTGAGTCATGCACAGTGGCCCTTCTGTGAGCCATTTCACCAGGGGCGACGTAACATGCCACCTGCGTGTGTGTATCTGTGCGTCCGTGTGTGTCTGTGTGTGTGTGTGTGTTCTGCCCTTTTGCAAATGTATGTCTTATGATTAATTCTTGTCATTCATCCCCATGTTCCCAAAACCCATTCTCCGTGGCTGGCTCTTTATCTCCCTCTCCGTCTCTCCCTCTCTCTGTTTCTCTCACTCTTTCTCGCACTCATTTGCTCTTGTCAGTACCAGATTCTGCCTGACATTTTTCCCATAATCCTCCAGTACCAGGAAGTTAAGCCCTGCAGGGGCCAGACTGACATTTAGGAACTGCTCTCTAAGCAGGATAGCTGAACTGCAGAGAGACACACACACACATTAATACAGATACACACTTGTAGATACGTATGATCACATATTCACACACAAACTCTCCCACACATATATGTAGAAACATGTAAGGAATCTTGCAGGAATTGAAAAGTAATATATTTCCCAATGTTGGCCATGTTTTATACAGCTGTTGGAAACATTCAAATGCATCATCTATTGACAAAACTATGAACTATGGAGGACCACTTAAGATGATGAAGAGCCTCAGCGTACAGTATTTAGCTAATTACAGTTGTCAAAAGTCATCAATAGGACAGCATTTCAATAGCGATTTCTTAATGAAGTTATTAATTGATCCATCCTCATAAGTGAGGCTTCCCTTCCCTGCACGCTTCATAGAGGAAAGCAAAAGAGCAAAATGGGTTAGAGAGTGTGTTGGGTATTCTGAAAAATGAACATGAGTATTAAAACAGTTTCAAATATTCAATATCGATATGTATCGATTAGGGCTGTTGATGTGAAAATAAGGCGTTAAAATAAAGTTGTTTTAACGCCACTAATTTCTTTAACGCATTAACGCTACTCGCTATTTTTAGGTTGTAGCGGGCTCAGTTTTAAAGCTAGACTGAAGATACTGATATATGAAACTAGTGAACCTAAGGAATCCATTGGTATCATACTAGCTTGTCCCGAAGGAGGTTAAATAACGCTAGAAATGTTCACAAAATTTTGGCAGGGAAACTGGCATGGCCATTTTCAAAGGGATCCCTTGACCTCTGACCTCAAGATATGTGAATGAAAATGGGTTCTATGGGTACCCACGAGTCTCCCCTTTACAGACATGCCCACTTTATGATAATCACATGCATTATTAATTGAGTTCCAATAATAAATATATACATACATTTGCATAAAGCAAGCATATTTGCCCAGTCCCATGTTGATAAGAGTATTAAATACTTGACAAATCTCCCTTTAAGGTACATTTTGAACTGATACAAATGTGTGATTAATTTGTGATAAATAGCAATTAACTATGGAAAATCATGTGATTAATCAAGATTAAATATTTTAATATTTTAATCGACAGCCATAATATATGTATATCTATATATATATCGATTGACCCTATTTTTTAGTGTTTGAAAACACTATTCTGAAATACTCTTGTGTTTGAGTTCATCCAGTGGCATTATTTCTCTGAAAACTTTGTGAGCCATCTCTGCAACCTGAGTGACTTTTCAGTAAGATCATAACAAATGGGTGAAATTAATGCGGGGAAACGATTCATCTTAGATTCATGCCTGCCTATGAATATGTCGTTGCTGCCTCTTCATATTTTTTCGCAATTTAAGTTCTATGCCTACTCCTAAATACCTGCAATAACCCATTTTATTTCCAAAAATAGCTAAGTTTGAATTGAGCATCTTGTTTAATATTCATGCTTGTCATGTAAGGAAGCCCAAGCCAGTTTGTCTTTATATTCACTTCTATATATTAGTTTCACAATTGGATTCAGTAAAGTTCAAAAACGACATTTCTACTATTATTTTTGATGTCAAGTGCTCACCGGGTAGCTGATTATGTACAACTAGTGCCTGTGCAAATATATGTTTCCCATTTCATGTATTTCACTGACCCTTAAATGGGCGAGAATATCAAAGCGCACCTCCTTCAAATGCAGTCAGAGGTTAATTGTGGACTCTAAATTGCCCGTAGGTGTGAATGTGAGCGTGAATGGTTGTCTGTCTCTATGTGTCAGCCCTGCGATGGACTGGCGACCTGTCCAGGGTGTACCCTGCCTTCGCCCAATGTCGGCTGGGATCGGCTCCAGCCCCCCCCGCGACCCCTAACGGGATAAGCGGTTGCAGATGGATGGATGGATGGACCTCCTTCAATGAGCCGCTCGTGGGCAAATCAATCGTGCTGTCAGTCCAAATGCAGTTTACTGCTCGCTTCCATGTTTTGCTGTTGAGGTTTCACAAATTATAGATGTTTTCCTCCCAAGAATGAATGGCATGCATGTCCTGCTAAAAGAAGTTGCTTCTCGACATCATTTTGAAGAAAATCACAGTGATTTGAACCCGTGTTGACTCTGCCTGTGCTGTCATTATATACTGTATGTGCTTACTTTAAAGTGCTGGCACAGAAGGTAAACACACCAGGAGAAATTAGATGAGACATGGAAGGAAATGTGGAGTGGGAGAAGTGAAAGAACATCGTAGGGATGAAGGATTGAAAAGTATGGATAGTTGAGGAATCCGAATAAAGCACAGCAGCAGACTGTTCGTATCTCAAATGTCATGAGCTTGGAAATTATATTTTCTGCTTAAAACTATTTGTAAAATGTGATTTGGCTCCACTGTGTCATTTCTACAGCTCTGGTTTATGAATATGAAGAAAAAATCTTTTGGAACGAGCTTTATTGGGTCCGTTTTTTCTTTGGCGTCTCGCCTGTGTCTTCAGAAATCATTAGAAATGTCTGTCCTCCCTCCCCTCTCCTTCTTAATCGACCCATTCATCCATCCTTCCAAAATCTGCTCAGCTTTTTAGCTCTACCCATCCATCCATCCATCTTCAACCGCTTATCCGGGATCGGGTCGCGGGGGCAACAGCTCCAGCAGGGGACCCCAAACTTCCCTTTCCCGGGCCACATTAACCAGCTCTGACTGGGGGATCCCGAGGCGTTCCCAGGCCAGAGTAGAGATATAATCTCTCCATCTAGTCCTGGGTCTTCCCCGTGGTCTCCTCCCAGCTGGTCGTGCCTGGAACACCTCCCAAGGGAGGCGCCCAGGAGGCATCCGTGCTAGATGCCCGAACCACCTCAACTGGCTCCTTTCGACGCAAAGGAGCAAGGACTCTACTCCGAGTCCCTCACGGATGACTGAGCTTCTTACCCTATCTCTAAGGGAGACGCCAGCCACCCTCCTGAGGAAACCCATTTCGGCCGCTTGCACCCGCGACCTCGTTCTTTCGGTCATGACCCAACCCTCATGACCATAGGTGAGAGTAGGAACGAAGATTGAACGGTAGATCGAGAGCTTTGCCTTCCGGCTCAGCTCTCTTTTCGTCACAACGGTGCGGTAAAGCGAATGCAATACCGCCCCTGCTGCTCCGATTCTCCGACCAATCTCACGTTCCATCGTCCCCTCACTCGCGAACAAGACCCCGAGATACTTAAACTCCTTCACTTGGGGTAAGGACTCATTCCCTACCCGGAGTAGGCAAACCACCGGTTTCCTGCTGAGAACCATGGCCTCAGATTTAGAGGTGCTGATTCTCATCCCGACTGCGTCACACTCGGCTGCGAACCGATCCAGTGAGTGCTGGAGGTCGCAGACCGATGATGCCAACAGGACCACATCATCTGCAAAAAGCAGCGATGAGATCCTCAGCACACCGATCTGCAAACCCTCCTCCACCCGACTACGCCTCGATATCCTGTCCATGAATATCACGAACAGGATTGGTGACAAAGCGCAGCCCTGGCGGAGGCCAACCCCCACCGGAAACGAGTCCGACTTATTGCCGAGGATCCGAACACAGCTCTCGCTTTGGGCGTACAGGGATTGGATGGCCCTGAGAAGTGCCCCCCTCACCCCATACTCCCGCAGCACCCCCCACAGTATCTCCCGGGGGACCCGGTCATATGCCTTCTCCAAGTCCACAAAACACATGTAGACTGGATGGGCATACTCCCAGGCCCCCTCCAGGATCCTTGCGAGAGTGAAAAGCTGGTCCGTTGTTCCACGGCCAGGACGGAATCCGCATTGTTCCTCTTCGATCTGAGGTTCGACTATCGGCCGAACCCTCCTTTCCAGCACCTTGGAGTAGACTTTACCAGGGAGGCTGAGCAGTGTGATACCCCTGTAATTGGCACACACTCTCTGGTCCCCCTTTTTGAAAAGGGGAACCACCACCCCGGTCTGCCACTCCTTAGGCACTGTCACCGACTTCCACGCGGTGTTGAAGAGACGTGTCATCCAAGACAGCCCCTCCCCACCCAGAGCCTTCAGCATTTCTGGGCGGATCTCATCAACCCCCGGGGCTTTGCCACTGTGGAGTTGTTTGACTACCTCAGTGACTTCCACCAGGGTAATTGATGATGGTCCCCCATCAGCTTCCAGCTCTGCCTCTACCATAGAGGGCGTATTGGTCGGATTCAGAAGTTCCTCAAAGTGCTCCTTCCACCGCCCGATTACCTCCTCAGTTGAGGTCAACAGTGTCCCATCCTTACTGTACACAGCTTGGATGGTTCCCCGTTTCCCCCTCCTAAGGTGCCGGATGGTTTTCCAGAAGCACTTTGGTGCCGACCGAAAGTCCTTCTCCATGGCTGCTCCGAACTCCTCCCACACCCGCTGCTTTGCCTCCGTCACGGCAGTGGCTGCTGCTCTTCGGGCCCGTCGGTACCCTGCAACTGCCTCCGGAGACCTCCGAGATAACATATCCCGGAAGGCCTCCTTCTTCAGTCGGACGGCTTCCCTGACCACCGGTGTCCACCACGGTGTTCGAGGATTGCCGCCCCTTGAGGCACCTAAGACCTTAAAACCACAGCTCACCGCCGCAGCTTCAGCAATGGAAGCTTTGAACATCGTCCACTCGGGTTCAATGCCCCCAACCTCCACAGGGATGCCAGAAAAGCTCCGCCGGAGGTGTGAGTTGAAGATCTCTCGGACAGGGGCCTCCTCCAGACGTTCCCAGTTCACCCTCACTACGCGTTTGGGCTTACCAGGTCTGTCCAGAGTCTTCCCCCACCCTCTGACCCAACTCACCACCAGATGGTGATCAGTTGACAGCTCCGCCCCTCTCTTCACCCGAGTGTCCAAAACATGCGGCCTCAGATCAGATGATACGATTACAAAATCGATCATCGACCTTCGGCCTAGGGTGCTCTGGTACCACGTACACTTATGAGCATCCTTATGTTCGAACATGGTGTTCGTTATGGACAATCCATGACTAGCACAGAAGTCCAACAACAAACGACCACTCGGGTTTAGATCAGGGAGGCCGTTCCTCCCAATCACGCCACTCCAGGTGTCTCCATCGTTGCCCACGTGCGCGTTGAAGTCTCCCAGGAGAACTATGGAGTCCCCTACTGGAGCCCCATACAGGACTCCATTCAGGGTCTCCAAGAAGGCCGAATACTCCGAACTGCTGTTTGGTGCATACGCACAAACAACAGTCAGAGTTTTCCCCCCCATAACCCGAAGGCGTAGGGAGGCGACCCTCTCGTCCACCGGGGTAAACTCCAACGGGGTAGCTCTACCCTTAAAGGCTTATTAGCGCTCCTCCTCTGTGTGTACATGTCTAGCTGTCTGTCTCTCATGCACTCCATCCCGTCTCCTCCCTCCCTCTCATCCCGCGCTATCTCCCTCCCCATCTTGCTCTCTCCCCTTCGCCCCCCACCCCCAATAACAGCCTCTGGCCATGAAAAGTTTTACAGATGTGAGTTGGCAGACCTTGTGTGGCTGTGTGTGTGCGTGCACATGAGTGTGTGTGCGTATGCTGGCAGACCTTGAGACCTGTCAGTGTCTCACTGTGTCAAACGAGGACGCTGGCATCCCGCCAACCCCTCAACCCCCCCTCCTCTCTCTCTATCTCTACCTCTCTCTCTCACTCACTCACAATCATGCAAACTCACAGGCAGTTAAGAAATCCCAGCACAGTGAACTCAACTGGGCACAGATCTGGATGCTGCAAACTAGTTGCTAACTACCCTGCAGATACAGTTTGGCCATACAGACTGAGTTGGCCCTAAAAAGCAATTTTGCTGCCTGGCACTTGATTGGATGCGCCCCGCATGTCTCCCATATCTGCCTGGAAGACATGCCAGTCCACCTTCAACAAGTTCACTTGTTGCCCATGCTCTGTCTGCGTTTTGGCCAGGAGTAATTCCTGTATGTGCTGCTCTCGTGTTTACCCTGCAGAGTGTGCAACAGTCAACCTTTCCAGCACAACTACCTCCCTTTAGTTTTTGTATATACAAATGAGTGCAACGCCACGAATGCCTTCGGGGAGAGACTGTCCAAAACTGTGCGCCATCAACAGATTATTCATCATCCTGCTCCGTGATGGCTGGCTTTGAGTGTGGCCACTCGAAAACAGCTATAAACGCTTGTGCTTGTGCAAAAGTGTTTGGACGACATGTCGTGCAAACTTGTTCATGTACTTGTATTTGAATTATTTATTCACTTGTGCATCAAAATGCGTCCTCTTAACTTCGTCTGCTTTTCCATCACAAACTAAATTCATAAGGAAACGATTTTACATAATAATGTAGTGTAAAGTTTGGTCACAAACATTTGGTTTTGGTTGTGTTTATCATTTACAGTTATTGCCCGTTGTGGTTCGTATATTTTGGCTTTTTTATTCTAACTCGCTTATTGTACAGAAACAAAACGGTGAGCCGATCTCAGATGAATTACTCAGAGCGTAATGTCGGGTACACGCTAAACGAGAATCAAGCCGATTTTGGTTCCGATTCCTCCCGACAATCGTTAGCAAAGCCCAGATGTTTTGATGGTTCTGAAAATTATCTTTCCAGATTTTCCTGTGGTTTGAGGTATGTTAAGAGTATTTTTTACATATCCCGATCGGCTCGGAAGTCCATCCTGGCCGCATCGATCTCAAATCGTAAATATTAAACATATTTAGGACAGCTGATGCCGCATTCACATGGGAAAGAACAATAGCCAATTGAGAACCAAGCTGACTGAAGTGGAAGGATTTGTGGCAACAATGCGAGTATTTATTCAATATGTCTCCATGACTTCATCCATATTTTTTTCTTTATTCTTCGTCAATTTTCAGTACAAAGTGCAAAAACTAACATTGCTAATTCTTCCTGACTGTCATCCCCCACGTTTGTTTACATTAAAGTCAAGTTTGATTGCGAGAGATTTTGCAAGATTTCACTTTTTTTTAATCGGGACTCTTATTGTTCATGAATGGAATCGTTGCTCACCACACACTATAGGAACAAAACAAAAACATTATCATAACATGTTGTTATGCTTGGGGTCTTTCACATTTTCAAAATCTGTTTTGTGGGCCAGCCTTAAACTGTCAATCACCCCAACCTGATGCTCAGCTCCTGCACAGAGCACACTAACTGCTGTTTATATGCTGTTTTTCCCTTTTCCACTCTCTCTAAGTTTAAATTTCCTTTACCAACATAACAGGACTGCACCTATTTAAAAAAAATCTATATTCCGTATTGAACACTGTAAGTAAAAGCACACGAAATCAATGGTTTTCATTAAATTGATTTTGGGAAAATTAGGATTTACCAGGTGTTTCTCACTAACGTGCCAAGCTTTGCTCTACATGCCAGATGAGAACAGCTTCAGATGGCGCCCACAATGTGCTTGCACAGCTGTTCTACTGTAGTTGAGTCTTTATTATCTTCAATAAGAGGCCCAGACCTCACTGCCATAAAGAAAAAACACATCTCAAAATATATGTAAACTTTCCCCTTTTTATGTGTTTCCAAAATGATCTTTTATCTTTGGGATTTGGATGTGTATGCCTGTGTACCCGCCAAATTGGTTCATATGGGTTTCTTTACAGCCTTAATGTATACACACAGCAGTTCTCCAATGGTAGAGATGGAACAGAGATTACACATGATTATTCTTTATTTTGGACTGAAATGACAATTTTGCAGTTACTTGCTCTAATTGATGTGATTACCTCGAGCAGGTAAAATGTATTAACCTTAATGTGAATTGCTGTATGTTGCCTTGAGAACAGACAGTATGTTCTCGCACTTTAATTTGTGTGCATGCTATATTCAGTCTTGGCGTCGTGCAAAGCAACAGCGGAGGATTAATGTTAACGCGAGGTACTGTAAAACACCTAATACGACCTACAGCCACAGGCGAAGCACTGCTGAAATGGAAAAATTACACATATGTATGTTGCTGTGCGTTGAATTATTACAACAAAAACTTAACTGGAGAAACTTCTGGAGCATCACAATAATGAGGGGAGTGGGACACTACCATGTGATCATTTACACTTCTCGATTTTAGCAGATAAATTACATGAAATTATATAAACGTCGCCTGGTCCTCCTCTAAATACATATTAAATACCTTATATACTACAGAATGTAATTTATTCTCGAGAAACTCCCACTCACACGCACTTACTTTAACATCATGCGACATCTGGACAGCGATGTGACCTTCCAATATGAAACAGACAGCTGCCACAGGGAAAATAAATTTATAGTCATCATGCTCTTTTATATCTGTTTCTCTCTCTACAGTTCTGTGCCCTCTTTCTTTCTACTTTGTTCTCCCGTCTCGCTCCCCTGTCTTTTTCTTCCACATCTCCCTGTCTTTCGCCGACCTTTTTCTTTGTGTGTCTGTCACTTTATCTCGGCCTGTCTCTGTTTCTCGCGATCTGGCTGCAAGGAGAGCAGATGGCACTGATCCATAACTTTAGTTAAGTGACTGACTTTAATGAGGAAGGACATAACGCACAGAAAGAGAGAGCTCAAGAGAGAAAACCAGATGAAAGCCAAGAGATTCCCAACATGCGAAAGACAACTCAGTCAGAAAAACACTCGAGTTGCAAAGTTCAAAACCTTTTTTGACAACAAATGGTAATAAAGAACTATATTTGGCATTCAACACTCTGCTCCTCAATGTGCCCTACACAAACCAAGCAGCATATTGAAGACTTGGCAAGAAGCTGCAGTGTATATACAGCTCGAACACTGTCAAGAACATCTTACATAACATAACATAATAAGCTAATATGAGAGCGATAGCGGACCGTCTGCTCTCCGGCTGGATACCAGAGGCTGATGCTACGTGCACATTGAAATCATTACGGGAAAAAATAAAGTAATTTTCTCGGAATAAAAAACAAATGCACACGGGTAAAAGGGAAGGAAAAGGCAGCAAGCCAGTAAATAGTGAAGCGGACAATTTGACCCGGAAAGACGTGATCAGTATGAGTGGTTTCCACCCTATTACAATTTCACATTACTGTCTAATAGGATAAAATGATGAAGTGATAACATTTCGGACAGACATGGATGTAAACTGCAATTTGACTGGTTGGCCGAGGCGTTCAAACAAGAGGCGGTAATTCTAGTTACACATAATCCCAGTTTTGAGGCACCTGAACATGGAGACTGTCTCCCCAAGAAGAACGACAGCATCAGTCGTATCAGCCAGTGCCCCAAAACAGCATCCGTTTACTCTAAAGTGACTAAGCCCTCTAGTGGCCACAGTAATTATAACGAGAGCAAAGGAAATCAAGTTGTTTTCGTTTCTAAACCTAACTTAACCTTAACCATAATGTTGTCACATCGTAAAATGGATAAATTTTTCCACCAGTGATTTATAACAGTTTAGGAAGACACAGACCAATGATGTCATCCTGCCAGTTGGAGTATCATATAAGAAAACACTTGTGTCATTCAAGAGGAACTGGGATACTAATGGTAATTTAACACCTAATGTAGGTTTTTAATGAATGTCTGCTTTCTGTGCAGGTTCAACTTTGACTGATATCAACTGGAAAAAGAAACGCAAAATATGATAAAACATAATATAATGAGGATCTACCTGCTGTAGTGAATGTGTGACAGCAGTAATGCAGAGGATAAACTTGATGTCACCCACTCATCATTACTTCCATTCCATTAGATGAGTGATACGACTGACAGTCCAAATCTAGCAGAGCATGGTAATCGCAGCGGCCAGGCCGCCAGAAAGCAAAGTGAGTTTACTCAGTCGGTGCAGAGAGGACAAAGGGTAGCAGGGATGTCAAAGCAATGCTTGACAGATGCAGGTAATCCGAGGCTCGGATAACAACAGACTGAAGTATACGGGGATATGCATTGCCATGGAGACATCATACCCTGAATATGATCAAAACCAGTATAAGTGCTTTGCACATGTACATGTACATGTACATGTTGTGCATGTAAATGTACTCAACACTCCTAATAACAAATTCAACAAAATTCTTGAAACAGGATGATTAGAGTTGAAAATTATTTCAATTAAGTTACAATATCATGCAGATGCAGCATGTTTCACATGCATTTAGAAAAAAAAAACAGCACTAAATTGCATAAGCCTAAGCAATATTGGATAAATATTTCCATTAGTATATTGATAAGGTGCTGCATGATTCATCTTACGTTGCATGGCAGCCGGATTCTAGTAATGCCATGAGATCACACGAGAATTGCGGGATCACACATCACATGAAAATCCATCTTGTCACGGCAATCAGCAACCAATCAGCGTCCTGCGAGGTGCTACCGGCAGCTACGGGCGTGGCTTAAGTGTGTGTGAGGTGACACGGAGAGGTGACTGTTCGTTCTAAACAACAATGGCGTCTCCTGAAGAGATTAGCGTAGATGCTGTAAGAACATAATTTTTATAAGAACTAGAAGTATTTCTTCATAGAAAGAAGAGGAAAGAACGGCACTGAAGGCGATGTTTTTGCTCTTCTCCTGACTGGCTTTGGCTAGAGTTTGATTGACAGATGGTTTATCCAAACACCTGCCAAGTATTTTTTGAAAGTGTCTGCCCCTTTCCAAACAGTTTCCAATGACGGCTTCTCAGATGGTTCAAACTATTTGGCGTCAGGTTATGATTCACCCGAAAAACCTGCCCTTTCAAACTGACATATATAGTAAAAAATCTTGAAATTGAGAGTTTCCTGCTTTCCTCAACTATTTGACATGAGGAGACATTCGATTTGTATTGTTCATACCAGTTCTAGCCTGTGTGGAGGTGCGCAAAGCAAAAATTCCCAGCTGTGTAGCAGCTCTGCAGGTTTTCCATGCTACAGTCTGGCTCCCCTTGCTCAATACCCCGAGTTAGTTCAGTCTTTCCTATTCTGCTGCAGGGATTTACAGTGCAGTGTCCCATGGGGCATGAACAGACAGGGGCTAAAACCCTTTCATGGGGGTGTATTTCGGACAATAGACTCGCTGTGTGTTCTTTGGACGTGGTGTACGAGATGTACAATAACTACTATGGACCCAAGCTGTTTCATTGGGATTTGGTCAAACTCCAGTCCCCATTATCTGATCACAGACAGGTCAATATACTTTCATCAAGAGATTAGACAATGGCTCAGCCTCCGGGGTGCAACCCTGCCTTCGGGGGAGCCTCCACACTGCTTTCAAATGGACTCCAGCTAATGCTCACATTTTTTTCATTTTACGTTACACTCATATGAAGTGACAGTTTCTTCTGCCAGATAATAATGAAGGCATCAGGTCGCCGTAGAAGAACTGTTATATATATATAGAGCCTCATTTTCTGTCAACACTATTTTCCAGAGAAGTCAGCATTTAATGAAGACCAAGGTCAACATTGTTATTACTGTAGAATACAAGATTGAACAACAGCATGCAGTTGTAGATTCTTTATTGTTTCATATACACAGGCTGACAAGAATTTACAGCAGAACAAGCATCAGCATTAAATTGGTAAGTGGTCAGGTTATGAGGGTTTCTGTGCTCTGAAATCTTCAGGTTTTAGATGATATTTCAACTGATGCAGGGCCGGCTCTAGCCCTTTTGGTGCCCTAAGCGATATTTGGATATAGAGCCCCCTTCCCAATAACTGTATTTTTTATAATATATAAACCATGGCTGCCAATCGATTAAAATATTTAAATCGCGATTAATCACATGATTATCCACAGTTAATTGCGATTAATTGCAAATTAATGGGAGATTTGTCAAGTATTTAATGCTCTTATCAACATGGGAGTGGGCAAATATGCTGCTTTATGCAAATGATATATATATTTATTATTGGAAATCAATTAACAACACTAAACAATTACAAATATTGTCCAGAAACCCTCACAGCTACAGCATTTAGCATAAAAAATATGCTCACATCATAACATGGCAAACTGCAGTCCAACAGGCAACAACAGCTGTCAGTGTGTCAGTGTGATGACTTGACTATGACTTGCCCCAAACTGCATGTGATTATCATAAAGTGGGCATGTTTGTAAAGGGGAGACTCGTGGGTACCCAGAGAACCCATTTTCATTCACTGATCTGGAGGTCAGAGGTCAAGGGAAATTTAAAAATCTTTGAAAATAGCCATGCCAGTTTTTCCTCTCCAACATTTAGCATACGTTTGGAGCATTATTTAACCTCCTTCACGACAAGATAGAATCACATGGTTGGTACTAATGGATTCCTTATTTTTCATAGTTTCATATGATACCAGTATTTTCGCTCTACCTTTAGAACTGAGCCCACTACAACCTGTGAAAGATCAATTGCTTTAATGTGTTAAAGAAATGAGTGGCGTTAAAACGAATTGCATTAATTACGTTATTATCGCCTTAACTTTGACAGTCCTAAAATAAACAATAGGTCCCTGATATTGTTGGCTTACGTATTTATTCAGTTTCACTACAGCAAGAGTTACAGGGTTGCAGATGTGTATTTCTTTCTTTCTTTCTTTATTTGTTCATTTGTGACCTCAATGCAGAGGCAATCTTTTTTTTTGGACTGGCGCCCTCGGCGACCGCCTATATGGCCTTGCCTTTAGCCCGCCCTCAATTTATGAATTAGGATGAATATTGAAAAAAGCCCTATAAGAGTGTCTATCACCTTCCCAGGTAGTTAAAAGATGTTTGGAGCGCCAGTTTAGAGGGACTAGAGAAAAGATCTAAGGCTTTAAAATAAAGAAAAGAATAGTGACAGTGTGAACCTCAAACATGTAACAACTAGTAGTGGGATCTGTGGTATAATATCATGGTGACAAAAAAAATTTCTGATTGATTGACAGGCCTTTAGGGAGACACTGCTTGCACAAACACACACACACACACACACACACACAAAGGGAAGCTATACAGAGACATATATTAAATATAAAACTCCACGGGTTGCCAATGTGATGATTGGGGTAAATTATATGCAGATAATAGAGGACCATTTTTCTCAGGAAAAGAAAAAAAAATCCCTTACCAGACTGAAAATATAATCTCCTTATCTCCTCTCTTCATTTCCTCTCCCTTCCTTCTTTTTTACTATCCATCTCCTCCTTCCAATCTGTTTTCCTCTTAGTCTGTCTCACTTCTCTTTTCCCCTTCTTTTCCTCTCTTCACTCATTTCCTTCTTCCCCTGTTTCCCTCTCACCTCGCTCACACCTCTGCTCAGCAGCCCTTTTCTCCTCTCCTAACAATTCGCGGCTGAGCTTGAAAAAAAACACACTGTGTTTATGTCTAAATCTCTTAGCTGTAAATTGAGAGCCACCAGTTGTTATAACCCTCTCTGTCTCCCTAAACACAAACTTTGTTGTTAAAGGGTGGAAGGCACGTCTTATGCTGCCTCGCCATCAGCTTTCTTTAATACAGAAATAAATAGAGGATTGACCGGCTTTAGAGAGGAATAACTTCAAGATTGAACATTGAGACAAGGATGGCAATGTAACGGCGCGTTAGATCAGCAGAGGACATGTCAGACGGAGATAAAAAGATGTTAGTCGAAAGGCCTGTGGCTCCAAATTTTGAGAATTGCTTAGGTTCCTATAAACACTCCAATTTACTCTTCAGGAGGAGACTTTATTTTAGACAATTTAATTTTGCAAAACACTCAAAAAGGTCCTCACCTCGTACAAGTTCATCATCCCATCCCATCATGTCAGGCCTCTTCACGCCGCACAAAAACAATTTTAACTCAATCTACGGAAGCATAAATTAAGCTGTTATGTTCAGTTTATTTGAAATCGCTCTCCAATTGAGGAGATGTGAGCGATATATTAAACTCAGTAAGCAGTAAGAAAATGATATCAGTGCTCAGCTCGTAGCTGCGTCACTGACAGCAGTTTTGCTTTTACATCGTCAATGGCAACATAAAAGCTCCGTTCATGAGCATTTGACAGCTGATGCAGTCGGGCCTTAAAGTGGATGGTGTGGGATGGGTTATGCATACAAAATATTCCTGAACACCCTCCAGGCTGGCAACAGCTAATGCTGCTGCTGATTTTACTGCGGGGGGAGGTGTTGCAGGGTTAGCTGGTAGTTGGCACACTCAGCGCCTGATGGGCTCTTTGGCATAGCTTTGTGAAATGAACCAATGACTTAAGGTCCTCCACTGGACTGACAGCATGTCATAGAGAGGGGTGGAGGTCAGTGCCTATTATAACAGAGAGTTTTGCTAACATCCTTTCCTCCAACTCTGCCAGTAAGCCCCGGCTCAGTCCAATGTCAGAGCTACAGTAGCCTTTCTCAGACTCCCATGTGTCCCCTGAGTTGACGTTTCCAGCCCTGCAGCTGCAGCGTTACAATAGCACAAAAAGGGACACTGGCTGCAGCAGTCTGGTACAACTGTACAACAGTGTGTTGTACAACTTGAGACACAAGAGCCTGGTGAAGACAGGCCTGTTTGCTGGTCTAATCCATTTTTTTCTGTGCAACTCACTTCAACTTATTCTTACCTTCCTTTACTTTGAAATGTTAATCAGGTTTACACACACCCGTTAAGATAAGTATACTCAGTCTCCAGCGAAGTTGCTCTCAGCTGGGAGAAGTGTACTCCAATGATGTCAACATTGAGACCGATAAAATCCTGAAATTTCATTTTAAATCACTCCCCTTTCATAGGAATCATAATATATGCTTCATTTCAAACACTAATATTTAGCTACTCACCTTGTGTGCCTAACAGGGGGAGAGGAGATAAGAAGCAAATGGAACTTGTTGGATGACCTGAATGTCCTTGACGAGTCCAAGAGGAAGGTAAAGTAACAAATCTCTGTGCATGTCTTTGGTGTTTAGTTTGGTTTAACACTATTTACTTGGGCTGTCCTCGACTAAAGAAATTCTTAGTCAACTGACACTCATACAATTTTGTCAACAAATCGATTAGTTGATTTAATCAGCAGAGTTTCTCCACAAAGAATCACACAAAAGCACCACTTTAAATCCTGTTTACCAGAGATGTACTCTGTATGGGTTTTTGGAAATAAGTCATTCAGCATGAACAAAACATAAAAAAAGACTAATCAACTAAAGAAATCTTAGTTGACTGAGACCAAAACGACCGATTAGTTGACTAATCGACTAAGAGGGGGGCAGCCCTACTATTTACATTAGGAACAGGTTTACAATAACATCAGATTGTCTTTATTTGAATAAGACTAATACAGAATAAAGCAAACATTATCACATGCATCAATGGAAACTTTCCTGAGAAGTTCAGTCAGCCTGTAGAGAATCCTGAAGATGGTCTGTTTTGTTGGATTTGGTGATATCTGAATTGGTCTGGTGGTGTTAAAGGAGCAGTGTGCAGGATTTAGTGGCGTCTCGTGGTGTGCTTGTGATTCACCAAAACACATGCATCCACAGGAATAAGTGGCACACGGTTAATTCACACTTATGGTTACTCATGTATTTTAAGATTTACAGCCTGTCAAGCCACCAAGCCCTTTATCAGTAGACAATGAAGTCATTCAGATTCCTGTCTTGTCCACAAACTTGAGGAAGTGAATCCATAGCAACATGTATCACATTTATGGGAAAATAAAAGGTATTGACAGGAGTATTGACCGTATTGAATGAAGGACCAGTAGTCATTTGACATAGAGGCTTTAGGCTCTGCACGTGTAATTATCAATGCCCATTTACATGAATAAATGATGGATCTATGTTTCAGAATTACCTTGAGATTGTTCTTCAGTGGTTTGCTTGAGATTATGTGACTAAAATTAATGGGTTTTATCAGAGAAATAATATTATTATATATTAGAGAGGCACTTGGTTATTTTCTTATGCTGTAGTTAAGCACCATTAATCAAGGCAATAATGGAGCATAGAAAATTCAGACCATTTCTATTAAAAAAATAAATAAATAAGAATCCTTTCTATTGTAGTTGATCTAAAGAGTAATGTGTTAATTAGCTAATTGGCACTCTTCATCTCGGCAGCACAGTTCATAAAAATCGGCTCTTGAATGAAGGGATGGATGGCTGGATGGATAGATTAATACGGCAGTTAGAGGGAAGGGAGAGCAAGTATTAGATGTATAGATGGATGGATGGATGGATGGATGAATGGATGGATTGGATGATGAGGGGGTAGAGTAGGGATAGAAGGGAGTGTGAGGGACAACGTCAGAAAGGTGAGGAGGCAGAGATCAAGATCAGACCACATCAATGGAAAGTTTGAGAAGTGAGAGACGGAAAGAGAAATATTCCCTATTCCCGATCTCTGGTCTCTCCATCCTGCATTCCTTTTGTGAAAGTCTTAAAGCAACGACCTCTTCAGTAGTCATGAAAGACATAACACGATAAAGAAAAACTACATTCATTTGAAATCAATGAAATTATATTTTTTCTTCTTTTAATATATATATATATATATATATATTTTATTTCAATCCATGCACTCTAAATTGCAGTGGTTGTTTTTTATCCAGGCAAATAGAAATAACCTAATTGCATGTTTTGTCCCTGCATCTGCATTTAATTTGATGTTAGCATCAGTACACATAATTAGTTGGGAAGCAAAAGCAAGGCAGGGGAAAGAAAAAGAAAAATATACACTGATTTACGTAACTATATGCAATTAAAGTCAGTGTTACCCTCATATGTTCCCCAACTCTGAGGAGTGTTTTTTCCAGCAGGACAATGCTCCATGCCACACAGGTGCGGATGAAGGACCCCCAGATCAGGACCCTGTCATGGCCAGCCCAATCTCCAGACCTGAATCCCATTGAAAACCTCTGGAATGTGATCAAGAGGAAGATGGATGGTCACGAGCCCTCAAACAAAGCCCAGCTGCTTGAATTTTTGCGCCAGGAGTGGCATAAAGTCACCCAACAGCAATGTGGAAGACTGGTGGAGAGCATGCCAAGACGCATGAAAGCTGTGATTGTAAATCAAGGTTATTCCACCAAATATTGATTTCTGAACTCTTCCTAAGTTAAAACATTAGTATTGTGTTGTTTAAAAATGAATATGAACTTGTTTTCTTTGCATTATTCGAGATCTGAAAACACTGCATCTTTTTTGTTATTTTGACCAGTTGTCATTTTCTGCAAATAAATGCCCTAAATGACAATATTTTTATCTGAAATTTGGGAGAAATGTTGTCAGTAGTTTATAGAATATAACACAACTTTTCATTTTACTCAAACACATACCAATAAATAGTAAAACCAGAGAAACTGATAATTTTTAAGTGGTCTCTTAATTTTTTCCAGTGCTGTAACAATGTGATGTGTACATTTGTATATATATCAAGTGTTGCAACTTTGGCGTGCTATTTATAGTGTTGTTTTGTACAGGAGGGTGGATAGCTCCACAACTTTCTGTGTTTGCATGAATTATTAAATGATGGGAAGGATGAGAGACAGCTAGAGAGAAAGAGAGGTTCAAACATTCTTGGAAGGCATCCAGTTATTCCAGTGGAAGGTTTCTTCAGCCTCTGCAACATCACGGAGCACAATTTGTCTGTCATTGATCCATCTTTAAACCGGCAACCTAGTGTTTTTTTAATCCACTAACCAGTGTTATACTGAAATATTCAGTTTGACTTGTAGTTGAAAGTGAATGTGCTTTCAAATATTGATCAGGAAAGGGAGAGGGTGTCTGCCGCTCAGCGCTTCATTGTAAAAAGTTATTTTATTTATTTTTATTGGGGTGTTTTCTTTCTGAAGTATTTGCCTATGAGGGTGTCTACACAGTCTCTTAGAAATTACATTTATATAATTCTAGTTTGCAACAGAAAATACATTTTATAAGAAATGCAATGGCGCCATCAGTGTAAAGACAGGCTTTCAATTAACGCTTCTGCCAAGTTGTGCATACTTTTGTTTTCCCCACAATATCTGCTCTTGCAATACAATATCCGCTCGTAGCAACTAAAGCAAAATTTAACTTTATGTTACGGTCCCCATAAAACTTGGTTAAAGTTTGGGAAAGACCTAACAAGGACATTAACATAGGACTAAGACTAAATAAAAAAAATAGCTGACAAAATTATCACTAGGCCACAGTGACTTAAAGGTGCTCTATACAATATCCAGAGCATTACTATAGCAGCAAACAACTATTTGCTCTGTAAAGATACAGAGGAGTAATGTCTACCTGAGCAGAGAATGAAGTCACACTCCTTCTGTGCATGTCGTAATCCGAGCTTCTCCGTGCTTTGTTGACATCGCCGGGCCTTTTAGTGCATGTTTGTGCATGTGAGCGTTCCCCAATGGCTAGCTCACGGCCGCTGCTCTGCACTGTGCTCATATGGTGGTCACAGCTGAACGCACCATTGCAGAAGCGTAGCACCCACCCTCTGGTTCCCCCTCAGGTTAACACTGTTAGCTCTGTCAGCACTGTTGCTGTTGTTTTCACTATTAGTACTGTTAGCACCATTAGCTGGGGGTGGCTCAGAGGTAGAGCAGGTCGCCCACCAATCGTAAGGTCAGTGGTTCGAACCCCGGCTCCTCGTGTCCTTGAGTAAGATACTGTGAATGAGTATTTAGATTAGACCCTGATGGGCAGGTTGGTACCTTGCATGGCAGCCTCTGCCATGTGTGAATGGGTGAATGCTGACATGTTGTGTAAAAGCGCTTAGAGTGGTCGGAAGATTCCATTTACAATTTACCATTAGCTGTGAGCATCTCAGCCCTGACCATGTTGAGAGCAGTGCGGAGGCACTAGAAATGCTCCCAATCACATTTAGCACCTTTGAAGCATGAGAAAGAAAGAAGATGAACTTTGATTTTGGTTTATTTATTATCTAAATATGTATTTCCACATTTCTTTCTTGCTGCAATATGTTTGTTTGTTGCCCTTGAACAAGGTCAGAGTTATATATTGCACATGCACAGTTTTAGAGCCACATTTAGTCAGACAAGGATGTCAGATTTTTTTAAGAGTCCATTAAATTGATGCCGTCAGCCAGAGCCCTGACAATTTTTTATTACTGCAGTGATCACTTATACACTGAAAAAAATTGTACTTTGGATCAACTTAAAAAAATTGCTCTAATTTTTTACAGCTAAATTTATTAGTTTTTCTCAAATTGTATTTATGATTTGGTTGAAACCGTAATTATGATTTAATATAAATCAAAATATTTGTTTGGCCAAAGTCAAAAACTTACATTCACACAAAGTAAAAAGATTATTTATTATGAAGACCATAAACTATTTTTTTTACTTTGTTACAACTTAATTTTTCATTTTGGATAAAACTAATATTTACTATTACATCCAAGTAGAGTTTTACTTTGGAATAAACTAATTAAAATGCTCTAATTTTTTACATCTAGTTTTATTAAGTTTTCTCAAGTCAAATTTCTGATTCAGTACAAACAAACAAAAATTTTAATTTACCTTAATCAATATATTTTCTTTAGTTGCAAGCCAAAATGATACTTTATCTGTGTCAATATAATAGCATTTTTTGCTTTTTTACAACTTACATTTTCACATAAACAAAAGCTAGTAGAAGTTTCACATAAAATCAAATTAAAAAAACATTTTATTACAGACAATGTTTAGTTTAGTTTACTATTAATAAAGACAGGAATATTCTCTTCAAATACCTAAATGTTTATTGTGATGTCTTTTTAAAATATGCATCACCTTTTCTGTTATGTACTAAAAAAAAGAAAAAAAAAAAAACCAAAAAAAGGAAACCCACAATGAATTGTGCGGCCAATAAAGCTAGCAAGTATACTCAACACTTGAGGAAAAATACATAGTAACTATAAAATCAAATAAATCATGATCTTTTCAATGTTTTTTAAACCTTATGCAACCTTTCTGTAACCTTAACCACAGATATCTTAACATGTGAAACGGGTTTGTACATCTCTCCTTTAGAACCTGAGATATGTAATGTAATAGCCATTAAGAAATGTAAAAATAGATTCTAACAGTGTTAAAACTTGACTATCCTTTGATAAAATGACCAGAATGTATGAATGTCACATTATTTTGAACCATTACAAATGTGAGATCAAGAGACCCAAAAAAACAACCAAGGAAAAGTGCAGTTCAATTGCTGGGGGTGCAATCTATGAACAAAGCTTGCTCTTTTGTGCATAAGTCAGTTTAAGAACATTACCATTACTAGTACTGAATTGCTGGTCATTGTGAATTTAGCATTATTCACATTTCAGTGTTAATAACAGTGCCACAATATTTATACCACAGAAATAATTCTGTTAACAGGGAAAATCTGAAATTAAGGCCATCTATCTTTCAACTCTTCCACTCCTGATTCCTTTCCCATAATGTCCTGTCTTTGCAGTGAAAAAGTCTTGTCCATTTTGTCCTTTATCACTGCACAGTTGTTTCGCTTCTTCACATCACTTAAAAGTTAGGTATGTCGTTGGCCTTTCCACTTTTTTTTTGCTGGCAATGCATCCTCTGGAGCCAGTTTTGAATTAAAGTCTGTTTCTCTCTCTTATTTACAATTAACAATGAAACTCTTCCATCATCTTGGAATGTATTTGAATACAAGCTATAAAACAGAACAAAAAACATGCTGTATCCAAATGTCTTTCTTGATTGATCCAGTATTTAGAGCTTGACACTCAGACTGCACACTTTGCGTGTCATTTTCTTTGGCTCTATCTCCATGAATATTTTCTGTAGTGCATCAAAAGTGTATTTGAGCTCACCTGGATAGCTCAAGTTTAGAGCATAGATGAAGTCAAATAACATGGCACATGCATGTGCGACCGATGGCAACTCATTAAGGACTTCCACACCTTCAAGAACAATCCCAATGTCATGTGGTGGCTGGAGAGGATCCTCCTCCTCCCTGATGACAAACACTGCCATTGTACACCTCTCAAGCTCGGTTTCAGCTTCATCCTTCTGCACAACCTGATAAAAAACAAGACATTTATGAGAAAACGATTCTGATGAAACCACTGACTGATGTACCAATACAAGAAAATATCTATACAAACAATTCTCTCAATCAAATCTCAATAAAAAACTTAAATTGGGGTTCTAGTGATGCGAAAATGTTAATGACTTGCAAAGTCCAGCAGATTAATGGCAGCTCCTCCAAATATTTTCCTCATAGCAAACATTTGACTTTATCGCAAATAAAGCATTGGTACACGTATTAATAAAACCTATATCCAAAAAGTTATAACATCTTAAATAGTACAATACAGTAGCATACATACTACTATAAGATTCACTATAATGTTAAAAGATACAACTGCCTTGTGTCTTCATATTTTCATTAATTTCAATCTGGCCACAGACTGACACTTTCCACAATCCAATATTTGGATATAATATTGATTTTATGTTCAGGCTTTTGCTGCTCCATTTGCACTGCTGCTGCTCTGAAGTGACAATTATTTCACACTGCACTTAAAATATCTTAATACGTTCCAGCCAAATATAGCCACACTATAGCGTTTTACAAAATATTACATATAAACTAGCACATACACTTTAGTCGTTGTGTTAGACATATTAAATTCTAAAAAAACGTGAGGATTAATGACCACTGGGGGGGCAGAGAACTCCACAATAATTATAGGCATAGTCAAATGTGCGGTACATGAATGTATGATACGCTTGACTATTTTTATAGGAACTGACACCATGGATATGAGCTTTAAAGTTTGAATATTCAATGTTTTATTTTGTCTAAAGCTTAAGTGATTCATGCAAAACTACTTACCAGATACTCCTTGATAAGTTTGTCCACGTCTTCCCCAAGGTACAGAATAAGGCACTTCAGCAGACACTCTCTTTTTTGATTCACCTCGAGGCTCTAGGTGAGAGCACAAACACACACATATAATGCAAAACTATGCTGTCCAATTTTGCAACTTATCGGTGTAACCTGAAGATTCAAACACTACATAATGCACATATGGGAGTTACAGCGATTGTGATTTACAAATGCTTTTAGCAAACCAGTTAAAAGGCCCGTCAAACTGAGAAGATAAACGTAGTACATCTTCCAACGTGTAATCTAACTCCACAATCAAATGTGTTGACAAGATGAGCACTATTGCTTCTATTTACAATGTTACTATTTATGTGATATAAGGCACATTTTTGTGTATTGTATGTACCAGTACATACTTGATCAAGAACTTTCAGTATGTTCCGGGTCTTCTCCCTGACAACTCCTCCCTTGTTTCTGATGATGTCAATCAGCTTGCTGTGGTGCTTGTCCAAGGACGCCAGGAATCGCGGTTGAAGTGGAACAGTTGTGATCCTCATGAATTCAGCATTAATCTTTAAAAAACAAAATAGCACATGCAAATGTTCTTACATTACACGTTACATTACAGCGGTGTGGTGTGTGAAATCTTATTTTTGACATCAAGTAGGTTTCTTATGATAGGGGATAATATCATTTACTTTACAGGCCACCACTGAAGTTACTTACCTCATCCATTGTGAACAATGCAGGCCATCTAACTTTCAACTCTTCCACTCCTGATTCTTTTCCCACAATGTCCTGTCTTCGCAGTGAAAAGGTCTTGTTCATTTTGTCCTTTATCACTGCACGGTTGTTTCGCTTCTTCACTTCGCTTAAAAGTGTCAGTCTCTCATTTTCTAATTTTTCAGGGGTCTCTCCAGTTGGAATGTCAGGTATGTGGTTGGCCTCTCCTCTCCTAGGTCTCTTTACTTTTTTTGCTGGCAATGCATCCTCTGGAGCTTTGGACTTCAATGAATTTGCAAGTAATTCAGAACACCCGATGCCCTTGAGCTGAGTTCGGTAGTTGCCCATTTTTGTCTTCAGCCGCTGCTTCCACCCGTAGCAACCGCTGTATGAACCAGGTTCAGAGAGGCATGGATGCTTCTTGATTAGTGCTTCGGCAACGTCACTGAAGTCAGAATCTGTTGGGTAGGCTTTGTACTTGAATATCTCTTCAGCTACCTTTTCCAGAATATCTGACTTTATTTTTGAACTCAGTGTCAACCTTGTCTTGTTTGACCTATACACGGCATTTCCCTTTTCTAACTGCAGTTCAGTGTCAAAGGAGAATGTTGGTATTGGAAATTCTCTTGGCCACATCTCAGTTCTTGTAGAGACAGTGCTGGAGGGTGTGGACAGGAGCTCTGTGTCATCTGATTGAGTTGACACTAAATCCTCACAGACATTGAGAATTAATTCTTGGCTGCAATCATCAGTTATGGGGACGACCTTGACAGTTGCAAAATCCTCAAGTTCCGCAGTAGATGTCAAGTTCACTAGTGCATCTCCAAAGTCTCTGTCTTGGTACTGCAGTCTAAAATTCGCATTTAACCCACACACTTTCCTGACTTCATCCATAAGCTGCTCCATCGTCTCTGGAATTCCATTAGGCAGAATTAGCTTCCTGGTGTCATCAGGATTCAGAATAACGCGCAACTTGGCTGGCCTTTTCACGGCCATGGCAGCCCATCCAAAAGGATCTAGTAAAAGTAAGAATAAAAACAGTAGTGTTAGTTGGAGTGCAAAATCGGACATTAACTTACATCTCATTCATATTCACAAATTCACTGATTCACAATTCTTCCTTTTCACAATATTATACACAGGATACTATATAATGTATACAATCCATTCTCATCATTTTTGATTATGCTTAAAAAGAGGAAAAGTAATATTCATATGAGTTCACAATATTTATATTACAACACGTTGTTTCAAGAGCAAAAAGAGCAAAGTCACCATATAAACTAACATATTCCTCTTAGCAAAACGGTAACTCTGGATTAAAAAATGTGTAGGGCACAGAAAATTGTCAATCACCTGTCGTACTATCAATCCCTCCCTGTGTTGCTAATCTGAGCAGATTTACTGCTTGGAGGGTACCCTGATGGAGGGAGGTGGGGGTCTGGAGGGTACCCTGATAGAGGGAGGTGGGGGTCTGGGGGAGCTGCATGGTTTTTCTGGCCTTTTCAGACATGGGATACCTAACTTTTAAAATAAACGAGGTTCCATGCAGTAACCAGACAGCGAGCTGAGGCTGTAAACAGACTGGCTGTGGATGAGAGACGGCCGGTGAACGTGCGTCACCTCTGTCAAATTACGTTTTGTTTGTTAAACACAAGTTTTAATAAATTGATTTCGTTTTTACTCCAAAGGTTTATGACACTTACAGTAACGTTCATTATGGTCGTCAATTCAGTAACGTTAAAGTGTCCGCGGAGTTTCACCTAGTCCTCCTCACCTGGCTCTGCGTGTCTCTGCAGCTCTCTGTGTCTCTGTGTGTCTCTGTGTGTGAGAGCGGCGGAGGAGCCCAGCCCCGCCCTGGTAGAAACATGTCCAGACCCGCCGGCCCTCTACCCTTCTCCCGGTCTCCCGTTATAACACAGCCATGCCTCTCCCGAGCACTTTTCTCATGTGAACTCCGGAGAAAATAACTTTAGCTAACAACATTAGCTCCAGTATTGACTTTGCACTTGTGAAACGTTGGTAAAGAAAGGTTTCTCTCTACATGACACATTAAAGCAGATAACCTGGTTTAGCTAGTGTTAGCTAACAACCGCGCAAAATACAAGAGACAGTGTAAAATAGTTGTCCATCCTGCCACTAACCATAAATGTACACGGAAAACACATGTGCCCCTAAAAACAACACAATTTAGAGTTCTTACCTTGTTTAAAAGAGTTTTCTTGAACAGCAGTCGGTCCTCTCTGTTGAAGCGAGGTAATGGCGGACAGCAAACTTCACGAAGGAGCGAGCTGATGTGACGTCATGTGGTCACGTGACATGAAAATCTCTGGTTTGAAGTGAAAATACTATTTGAGTTAAATTATTGCTTTACTTTACTCCAGGGGGAGTATTATTTGCTTTAAAGCAAAGTGAAAAAAACTGGTTTAAACTAGAAAGCATGATTTTCAATCAGACCAATATAGAAATGTACTTTAAATGAATGACACAGGTGATTGACTTTTTTCAGTGTAGGCCATTAGAAAACTATGTATTTTTAAGAGGGGCTGACTTTGGTCATTTAGGTCTATAACGTAGACCCATGGTAAGAGACTTAACATTGAGTTGCTTTACTATAACCTGGTTTGATGTTGCTGTGCATTAGCAGTTGCTTTACCTACTCCCTCTGTGTCTATCTCTCTTTCTCCCTGGCTATGAATCATTTCTGTAGCTTCTTTTAAATACTGTATGTGCAGTGATCAAGTTGGCTTTGTATTGAACGGTTGAACCGGTACACAGCAAAGTATCCTAAACATCCAGATCAATGGAATAACATGAACCCGTGCTGTGCTTTACATGTATCTCCAAGCAATTTACAACTCCTGCTAATTTCATTTGTTTCAAAGCCTTCATGCTGAATTACTATAAATAGTGAATGGGCAGCATTGAGTTTCTACAGTACACCTCTTACATCTGGACTACACAGTTCCATCTCTGTATGTGCTGCAAGACGCTACCTGCATATTAATGCTCGAATCTAGATTGAATGCACATTGATTCTGAGCATCAGTATTGTCTGAAATAAAACATGGCCATAAAAAAACAACTTGAAAGCTGCTCTCAGATTGATGGGCTCTGAGGTATGAAAACATGAAAAGAAGATTTTAATGTTTTTTTTGCGGTCAGATATTCCCTGAAATTGAAAGCCAGCATATACCTTTACGTACAGAGAAACTAAAATCACTGGAATAAGGATAGTTTAATTTATGTTTTGCATTGTATTGTGCCAACTTTTTTTTTTTTTTTTTTAGTAAATATCAAGTTTTTCCTTTAGACAGCTTTCAAGTTTTGTTTCAAAAATGTAGATGTCATCAGTGGAAAAGAAAAAGGAGCTGAAAGAAACACACGCAACGCTTGGTCACATACAGGTCCCTTGGCTTGACATAATAGCTGATATGCTGGGTCACGTTCAGCAGACACTGCGAGTGTGTTTGTGTATGCCCGTGTGTTTGTGTGTGAGAACAAGTAGAGGACATGCAGCCTGGAGCAATGAATTCCAATAGCTTAGTACCCAAAGGATACACACTCACACACATACACAGTAATTCAAACCCTCACACTAACACGCAGCTTGTATACAGCTCCAAACTATGTTTTATTCAGGGCAATACAGGAGCCTAAAGAAAATGCTAATGCAGAACTTTAAGATTTCTTACATCCTGCATACTCAGAGATGGATTGATTTGTTGTGTGAGTGTGTAAGAGTGTCTTTGCATTGCATTATTCAAAACAGAGCCACAAACACACACAAAAAGCAAGAATACTCAGTGGGCCTCCAGGACAAATATGAATCCATGACATTACTTAGAAGGGCTTTGGTGTTGTTGGCTTTGTTGGAGTTGTCTGGGCTAAAGGGAAAATTCGCCACCTTTTATGTGGATGTCCAATCAGTGATGATAGTAAATGTAGTCGATTGAAGCAATAAATACCTCAGTGCGTGCTATATTGACCCAGAAAGCTGAGTTTGAAGCTGCAAAATCTGTTGTTCTTCCTGCATCCAGCGCCGTCATTTGACGTGACAGTGGCGTAGTAGGATGCAAGGAAGAACAGGTTGTTATTTCAGATTGCATTTCTAGTCTCCGCCTCTGGGTAGCCAGGGGGTGTCATGCTCTAGATGCTGCTCAAAAACAGAACTTCCTTCACTTCAAGTTCCATTATGTAAATAAAAACTAGCTGTTTCCAACAGCGAAAATGTCATCCCAAAATATGAGTGCAGAGGATACATTCCACAGTGTTTTGGCTGACTCGGATTTTCAGCCGTATTTATTCGAGCCAGAGCATAAGGCCGAAGATATGCAGCGGAGAGAGGCCGAGACTGCGGCTGCATTAATTGTGCAAGTGGATATGTGCGGCGGGGGACCCTGGGCGCCATAAGCTCTTCTGGTACACATAAGCACTGCCGGCATGGCGCTGAGAGCAGGAGAACTCATCTTTCTTGGTCAATACAGCAGGCTCTAAGGAATTTATTGCTTCAATCGACTATATTTACTATCAACACTGATTGAACATCCACATAAACTATGTAAAAAAGTGTGTGGTAAGCATGTTGGAGAACTATGGGGCCAAAAAAACACAAATGACCCTCTCTGGAGCCATTTGCAGCAGAGCCAGTGCGTAGAGTGGAAGTGTACGTGGAAAGTGAGTGGTGAAGCAAGATAGAGAGAGTGGCGGCGAAGGGAGCAAGAAACGTTATTGACTCAGGCCCAAGCAGGAAAAGTTAACAGTGTTTCGTTTGTCTATTCTGGGCTACCGTAGAAACATGGCGGAGCAACATGGCGGACTCCATGGAGAGGAGACCCGCTCCCTATGTAGATATAAACAGCTCATTCTAGGGTAATGAAAACACAATGATTCTTATTATCAGGTGATTATACACTTAGGAAAACATACCTATTAATATTATATTCCATTTCTGCCAATAGATCCCCTTAATTGTTACACATTGTTGCTTTTAGCGCTTTGCTCAAGGACAGTTAAGAGAAACTGGGTTATACTCAGAAACCTGCCTCTATCACTTTATAACAGTATGTTTTTGTCATCTTTACCAGCCGCGACCGCAACGCTGTTATTGTTTTCACCTTGTGAGCCTGTGCATTTGTCATCATGGCAAAATGTGGTGCTTGAGACACATACAGTAGTGGGAACTACCACAGAGGCGGTTTTGAGTACTTTGGCAGGTGTTTATAATCCTGTCTGTCTGTCTGTGGACAGATTTTGTGGCCGGGATAGTGTCGCAACCATGCAAGATGCAGTCGCGAAACTTTTTATGTGTGTAGTTCAAATCAAAATGACGGTCGAGTTCAAAGATGGGCATGGTCCAAACAAGCGGGGTGAAGGGGCCATTGTCTATCCTACTTTACACCCCCACTTGGAGCCCCTGGCACAATTTGGCATCACACAGGTTTACAGATGTGTAGGTCATATCAAAATGAAGGCTGATTTTGATGATGGGTGTGGTCTGAGCAAGGGCGTAGGAAGTAGGGGGGTAGGAAGTGGGGAAGGGGCCATTGGTACTCCCAATTTAAGCCCTGGCGAAGAGATTTGGCGAAGAGACTGATGTGATCCCATCACAAGATGGTCTCGAGTTTTAATTTCCTTTATTAGTCTACAAGCATAAAAAATGAACAGAAACAGACAGGTAGGCAGCTGGCCAGTCAGACAGATAAATGGTTAAACAAGCAATAACGTAACTGTCTGATACGCAAATGCATGAGATGATGAGGAGGAACTTGAAAACTGGCCTGAGAATGTGCTCGTGCGAATGTGTATGTGTGTGTTTTTGTACTTCCATCTTTGTGGATTATTTTGTACTTTATTGAGAGTGACATTTTGGCTGGTCCCAACTTCAAAGGTTCATGGTTTAAGAATTCAGAGGGTCATAGTTAGTTTAGGATTAGCGTAGCGGTGATTAAGGTTAGGGTATAGGTATTTTCTTTTCTGTTAGGATCCTCACAAGTAGAGAAATACAAATGCATGTGTGTGATTGTGCTGCATAAGATCATCAGAGTACCTCAAACATAATATATTATTTTATTTCCAGCTTCTAGAGAGACATTTATGTATGAATCATCAGTATTCAGTGTACAACCAGGGGAGTAACATATTTAGATGTTCCATTTTAACACACACCCACTTCCACTCACATGCACACACAGAGTTAAAACTCCAAGCGTAATTGACATTGTTTCTCGTTGTCGGGTTGTGATCTTAGTGTTTTTATTCCAATTTGCTTGGCCCACAAGCTTGCTGTTAGCAGCGCCTCCAGCTGTGTGCCTTTTGATTTGAATAAGGCATGCTAATAATGCCAAGAGGCCATTTCAGGCAAAGTGAAGTGAATGATTTTTTCAGACAAAGTCTTTGAATATTTCTGAGCATATTGTGTTTCTCCCGTTGCAACCTGCATATCTCTGCATACGTGTATGCTTTTTATCCCCATAGTCTGTAATAATCTCAAAAATATTTTGAGCTACATTTACTCAGGATTTAAATTGAAGGCACAGAAATACATACATGTTGCAGTAATTCAACATAAATTCAAATATAAATCAAATATTAAAGTTGATATGCAGACACTACATTCAGTTAAAGACTTAACCATACCCCACATTGCTATTCATATATGTCTCACTGACTCACATAGCTGATACAGGTATGCTTTTAAAATTAACACCCAGCACAACAATAGGAAATGATCACTTCATTTCTTAGAGGAGGGCTTATAAAGATGTCTCGACCTCAGCCATGCTCTGGTCTCTCAGAAACATCTGCCACTGATCTTCACTAACATATTCATGAGCCTTGAGGTTTCTGGTTGTGACCACTGCTGCGCAGAACTCTCTCCCCCCCTCAGGGTTCGTCTCTACCGGATGCGAATCAGCCACATTTTTTAGTCATCTGTCTGTTAAACTGTCATTTTAACAAATGCTGCTGTCTGCACCAGCTCTGTGCAGGCTGGAGCTTCATCAGCTTCCATCACTCATGCATCAGTACAACCTGAAGCGTTTCTCTATTCTTGAAACCTAGTTTTCCTTTTTCTTGCATTCGTAAACCAAAGGATCTGGCCTTCATTATCAATCTATATCTTTATGCAATAATATAATGCTCTAAAATAAAAGAAATCAGTTGGCCACAGAAAAGGAAAGTGAGAGAAAGATGGAGGGAGACAAACAGATAACAAAAATACAACTGAAGTGAAGTGAAGTTCATGGGCCCTTGAGATGTAGAGGGTGGGGGAAAAAAATCTATACAGCATAGTATCGCAATATTTTGCTTGGCAATATTGTATCGATACATGGACGTCAAGATTCAATCTTTTATTATATAAACTAAACTCTTAACAATCTGACGTGCACTATTCTGTCTTTCAGAGGTTGTAGTGGGCTCAGTCTTAAAGCTAGAGATGAAACTAAAAAACCTAAGGAATCGATTGGTACCAACCATGTCATGTTAGCTTGTTGGGAAGAACGCTGTATAACACTCCAAAGTTATTCAGCTTGAGCTTCAACCTGAGCCAGGCCATACAGCAAAGATGATAACTATATCACATCTATACATGGTCAGTAGTAAACAGCTGTTAAATAACAATAATACCAATATATTTTTATTATCATGCTGGTATTGGATCGGTACTCCATATCGAGAAGGAAAAAAGGATATTGGAACATCTCTAATGAAAACTCTGAGAGGAACAGAGTGAAAACTATCTTATTAGATAAAACAGATGTTGACAAACTGCAAAAATTGCAGTTGAAAAAAGGTAATAAATCACAATATATCGCAATACATTTTATCCCAATACTCAGCATATCGCAAAATGTTTAAAATCGCAATAAGATTGTATTGGGACATACTGTAAGTATCCTGATAACATCGTATTGTGAGGCCTCTGGTGATATCCACTCCCCGGTTTTACTCTGTCAAGTTACATCCAAGCGTGCTGGCGGTCCAGCTCTAAACCACCGGTCCCCTCAGCAATGCTCTGACACATTCTGCCGAGCCGATGCCTGAGCAGTAGAGCTTCCTGGAGTATAAATGTCGTTGTCTTTGTCTCTGGTGCACCAACCCCTGCCCTCCCCCATGTACTGGCAGGTAGAAGACTGCTTCGTAAAGTCAGTGGTGCCTGTTTCAGAGGTTTTCTCTGAAGGCTTAGCAGGGGGATACTAGTTTCAAACAGCCAGCTGGTGCCACAATGATGATGCTGCCAGATTGTTAATAATCTGCACCCATTCTCTCTGTGACATCTTGGAAAGCAGCCACTTCCATTGAATCAGTTTGGAGTCCAATGACATTTGGTGCACCCAAAGACCCTCATCTGCTCTTTATTCAACTGTAGTCCTGCTGGTATATCCAGCATTGTTTTTTGCTACTTTGCGACAGTTTGTGCTCTGTAACTGTCCTTAAAGTGGACATCCTTCCCAAATGCTTTTCCCCCACCTGAACAGGCCTACTTAGCCTCCCGCTCACCTGAAATAGACACGAAGCTCCAGCATTCAATAATTCATCCCAGCACCATATTTGTCCCCAAGTAGTGAACAAGAGGAACAGGTATTTCTGGTACACTGTGTTTTTCTTAACCTGAAAGTGTTGAGCCAGTTGGTACATTTTACCACAATAACGAAATGACAAAAAAAAAAAGGTCTATTAGCAGACTCACAAAAGCAATGCCACTCAAGCAGCATGTCATGCCAGGCCTGACCAAAGCTTACACAGAACATTTGAAAAAGTCTCCTGGTAAGCCATTGTTGCATTGGACAATGCATAATTTTTAGAGGCCATGTGTGAGGCCAGTTCAGTTATTTCTCACTCTGTGTGAGGCTAGGTACAAGAACAGAACACAAGTTGATTTCACATGTGAATTCATGTCGTTTTCTGTGAGCAAAACTTTAAGTACAAGACTTTCTCTCTTAGTATAATATCCATTGTGGTATTGTGTCTTTTTTTGAAAGGTGCAGTGGAGATTTTGACCAAGGATGGCACTGTGGAATAGGGCTGCACGATTAATCAAATATTAATCACGGTTACGATTTTGGATTCCCACAATGATCGACTGTGATAGAACACAGGTCATAGAACAACTCTGCTGGATAAATCAAGTGCTCCCTTAACTAACAGCTAGAGATGAACCGTCAATCAGCAGCCGATTGAAGCTGACCGTTTTCAGCAGTCTCATATTCATATATTCAATTTTATGCTGGTCACACACACATGTGCAGCCACCACATGATGGTTTCACATTAGAACACAGCAGCACAGTCAGTAACGTCTTTCACACACAAACACACAGCATTTCGTCGGTGTGGAAGTTCCTTCAGTGTGAGAGGAGAAGACAAAGAGCTGCAATTTGTCACAACTGTAAATCCAAAATATGCGAAAAGGAACAACCTTAAACCAATCTTAAGAACAACTAACTTAATCAAAATGTATTATAATGTAATTCCTTCTCATGCATACTGCTCAGAGTAATCGCAGTGACCGGCTCGTTTGCCGACAGCACGGAGCACATTGTGGTGCTTTCAAGCTCTACTCAGTAAAAATTAATGTTATTATTATAACACTATCATGATGCGCTCACATGTAATCTTGTAAAATGACGTTTTTGTCAAAAAACTTGAATAAAAACAGTTGTTTGAAGGAGATGTTTTCACAGCAATATCAAATAGATATTAGAGAGACCTACCTAACACTAGCTCTAAGCAGCTTATAATATATAATAATTAAAACAAGATTTCTTTGAATCAAAGCAAATATTTAAATAAAGTTACAATAATTTATTTCCTAATCATTTGAATTTTGTTTTTATGCAAATAATCAATATAGATGACAATAACAAAGTAAAAGGACAACATTTAGAGTTTTTGACGATTGGAATTTAGCACAACATGGATGTGAAAACAGCGCTCCGTTTTTTTAAATGTGAAATTGTAATGAAAAGATTTTGTCCTTAAAATCTATGAATAATCGCAATAATTAATAATTGTGATCTCAATATTGATCAAAGTAATCGGGATTATCATTTTGGCCATCATGCAGCCCTATTGCGGAACGACATTTTGAATGGATAACATGAGCACAGTTTTGCTTGTTTATTGTGCTCTACATACGCATAATTGACTTCCCTGTTCTATGTTCAGCTTGTTCCAAAAAGGACCATCTTTAATATAGTTTGGCAAATTACTCTTTATCACCTTTTTTCCATTATTTTATCACTTTAAGTTCAGTATCTGAATACTTCTACTGCAACTATCAAGACTTGAGGTGAAACAACTTCACAAATGTGGCACCAGATGTTACTGCAGTTTGAGCATGCTGGAGGTCTAGATTTCAGCATTATGTCTGGGATTTCACACCTTAGGAAAGTCAGATGGTGACCGCTGGCTAAGTGACAGATACAAGAAAGCTCCCTAGCCCTTTGTCTTCAATTAACAGTGGGTATGAGACATAACAGCTCTTAAAGCTAGAGTTGTCAAATTTGAAGCCAGCACCAACACTCCCTGTTCTAAAACACCAATAGCAGTTACCTCGCTGTTTATCGGCTGCTTTTAACACCTTCTCTCTTGTAGCAGGTGCACAGCACACATCCTCCATTCCCACTAGTCTGTGAGATGCCATAAACCCCCCCTCCCTCCCTCCCTGATCCTGACCTCAAGCACATCAAATGCACCACTTAAACCAACGTGAACTAATACTACAACCACCTCTGCAAAGGTGGACAGACTGGAGCTAAACCTGAGAAAGAGGTGGCGCAGGTCCTCTACAGTTTGTTCACCTGTAAACAGCAGACCAGAGGACAGTGGGTGTGAGGAGGAGGACGAAGACAGGAAGTGCATTTTTTGGCTACAGCATCATCTGGGACTAATTGACTTCATATTCCACAAAAGCCTCTCCACTTTAATACAAGCGGTTGTATTGAGTGATACCTGGCACAATCTGTTATCTGTCACCGTGCCTCTGTCTGTCTCTGTCTCAGAAGACAACTGCAGCAGGAACACCTGACCTTTCAGTAGGAGACTCCCCTCATCCATCTATCTTTTTCTCTTCAATCTTCTGCCCCATCCCTCACTCCCTCACTCTCATCTCTCTCCATCACAACATCCATTTTCTCTCCATAAACGTACCTGATTGCATCTTTATATCCTTCCTTCTTTATTTTCCTTTTTCATGAAGTTGACAGTTTATGAAAAAATAAACTAATTATACTGATTGTTAGTGAATCTACTAATCATAAAAAAAGATTAATTTATATATTTTAGAGCTTTTTTATTTTAATTAAAAGTGCTCCGAAGTTACAACTCAGTCATAATTTTTCCCTCTAAAGAGAACCCTACATTACCATGAAGCAGTGTTTTCCTACTAGTTTTAAAATCCAAGTATAATTTATAACTTTAATGTTCTTTTATTTGGTATTTCTTCAGATATGGGTCTGATTTATTGCTCCAAGTTTAAGGACCAAAACAAAGAACAAAATATAATGATGATATTGTCTTTCTTGTTTTGATGTTATTGGCAATCTCAAACCGAGGTCATTTTCTCTATATTCTGCATTTTCAAAGACTTAGAAAGCTTCTGGTTGTTACTGTTGGTACTATGATTTCAGTAAGTGATACTAACTAAAATGTCTGAAGATGCTATTTTCATTTTCACATTTCTGAAAAGTGCTCTGGCTGAGTGGCACATAATCGCTCTGCTGTCCAGGAGCCTCATTTATACATGTTGCGAAGGCACAAAAGAAGGTGTATACCACTTTCTAAGCCAACTTTGGGATTTCTAAATTACAAACTTGACTGGAGAATGTGCCTGTGTCCACACGTACACACATAAACTGGAGAAATGAGAAGGAAGGATGAAACTCGAAAAACAATACTATGGTGTAAAATAAATTTACATATTGCCTTTTACAGTTTAATCGGGAATCATATTTCATTGGATCTGTAATTATTAAAAAAACACTTGCAAGTTATGAAATGTAGCCTCTTCCAATAAATAATATTAATTTATTCTGTTCTATTTATTTTGATTATATAGTTGATTGAAACAATGGTGTCTCTGAGTTTGTAGGACGGCGTCTGTCAGGCCACTGGAGGGTTGAGACGCACGGGGTTCGTTGGAGACGCTGGGGCTGGGCACATTCAGTTCCTCCTCAGCTGCAGCACCACCGATCCTGCAGCAACTACAAACATAAAAAAATCATTTTTTTTCCTTGTTTAAAATGTTTAAACTAGTCAGTCAATTAAAATATTTAACTGCGATTAATCGCATGATATTTCATAGTTAATCCCGATGAATCTGACATTTTTTATCTTTTCAAAATATACCTCAAAGGGAGATTTGTCAAGTATTTAATACTCTTATCAACATGGAAGTGGGCAAATATGCTTGCTTTATGCAAATGTATGTTTATATTTATTATTGGAAATCAATTAACAACCCAAAACAATGACAAATATTGTCAAGAATCTGGTCAGTGTGCTGACTTTACTATGACTTGCCTCAAACTGCATGTGATTATCATAAAGTGGGCATGTCTGTAAAGGGGAGACTTGTGGTTACCCATAGAACCCATTTTCATCCCTTTGAAAATGACCAAGACAGTTTTTCCTTGCCAAAATGTAGCTAGTTATTTCACCTCCCTCGCGACAAGCTAGTATAACATGGTTGGTACACATGGATTCCTTCGGCTATATAGTTTCTTTTGATACCAGTATCTTCACTCTAACTTTAAAACTAAGCCCACTACAACCTCTGAAGGATTGATTGTGTTAATGCATTAAAGAAATTAGTGGCATTAAAACAAATTTGCGTTAATACCCTATTATCGTGTTAACTTTGACAGCCCTAGTTTAAACACAACTTGTTTATAAATGAATTGGGTTTACTCACTTCTCAAACGACGACCTACAAGTTACGTACCTTGGGTTCTCCGGTGTTTCTTGCATATCCGTGTCCCCCTCCAGCTCCGTCACTACCCCACTCAGGAGGGCTGCTCCGATTACTTCAGCCAGTCGCTCATCAAGGGGGTTGAGCTCCGGTGTCCCCTTGCCCCCGCCATGGCTCAAACACTCTGTCTGTTAACAGCTATGGGCCTTTTGGCTTTTATGACTTTTATGTCAGACCACTTCTTTTTTATTTCGGAGAGGGTCCGACCTTCTGAGCTGGCAGCATTCACTGCTTCCACTCTACAGCCTTTCTGACATTTGTAATGCCCACACTGTGTCCACCAAACGATATATTCTTCCTGTTCACTACCTCCCCAACTAGTATTTTGATCTCACACTGGGTGAAATTCCATTCTTTAGCCTATATTTCTCTGAATTCACCATCATTCTCTGCATGTAGTCAGTATCGATTAATATTACTTAGGGGCGTTTCACTGACTATTTATATTCAGCCGTGGGCGTTAAACTGGTGGGGCAAGAAGCTTGCTTACGTGCGCCAAGTTTCAAGTTGATGGGGATTTAAAAAGGGAAATCAGTGTGGGGGACGTGCGTATGCACTGTTTTATAAATCAGCATGTGTTGGGGCATATGCACTTTTGTCGCGTCCAACCATCTGACGTGAATTCTACGCACAGTTTTATGAAAGAGGCACCAGGTATCTATAGGTGTACTTAACACTGACAAGCCTTCAAGCTCTCTAAGTGAGACATCAAACATTTTATTTCTTGCACGTTTAGCTGTATGTGATGAAGGTAATAGCCTGGATTCAACACAGACAGCTTCTCTAATTAACATCCTGAGATAAATATTGACTCCAGTATCCAGTATGTTACCATCGACCCCAGGGTTCCTCTTCTTTCTTACATTTTCTGTACTGGATTGTTCTGCATTTTGGCATAAAAGCTGTAGCTTTTGAAAGATTTTGATCATATTTTACAACTTTAAAATGCTGCTTTCATACACTGCCCTGCTCTTTTCACAACAACAATGGAACTTGCACCTTTCTGTTATATAAGTTTGATTACTATACAGGGTCTACCATCGTGTTTACCATTCGTGAACTTGAACTGAGTGAGCAGGCAGGCATTCAGGGACCATCTCAAGGACCATTTGACATGATACATGGTTGTTGATGGACAGTCAGTGGCTTTTTCTGTGATCAAACAGGTGACCTTTCAGTAATTGGTATCTCAAACCACTAGCTCACCTTGCCCATAATACTCCCCGTCACCCTAGACCTCCATCTTCATTCATATCACCTCTGCACAATGCTATGAATTGAAGTAAGGAATAAAGCGTCGGCTCAAGTTTTTTTTGTACCTGGTTTCTCACATAAAAAAACTCTTTATTACACTCTCCAACTTTAAACGATGCTTTCTTTCCAATTTTTAAACCCTGAACCTGAGTTGAAGGTGTTTTTGTGCTGTTTAGAGAAATGCATTGAGTGATGGCTTGCATAACAGCATGCGCGATCTTTATTTGAGGTATTTATGAACATTGTAGCACAATGCCTTGAGGCTCCTCAACCTGGTTCCCAGGAGTGTCCTCGGCTGCAAGTTTCTTGTCTTTGCAAAGTTCTGAAATCTATAAATCTAAAATATGGAACTTGCATTATTACACCTCTGCTTACTGCTCTCACATGCACACACAAACTCACTCTTACGCACACACACACAAATGACAGGAAGGGCTTTGATTAAACTGTGATTATGATTGTGTTTCTGAATGTCGTATTATATTCTGACTGTGTGAGAAGAGTGTTGTTGTGAGATAATTATGTATTATTATGATATTATTGTGTGTACCCTGGAATTAGCAGGTTAACATTGCTGTCCAACAATGGCACTGAGCACTTGCCTGTTTTCTTCTCTCACTGACTTTGCCTCTCTTCTGCCTCGCTGTTCCTTTTCTGTCTGTCACAGTCTTGACCACTCTGACACTTCATCTATTCTTTTTCCCTCTCCAGATGATTCTCATAAGTCCCTGACACAGATACAGTAGGCCTTTGTGGAGAACAATAACATGATGATGTACTCTCTAACAATACAGCCAATGGAATACACCATGGGCATAATGTAAAATATGTGTGACAGCAGGTATCAGATCAGTGCTCAGTCAGTTTGTTTTGTGATTTGTTTTTATGGAAGTCGATCTGCAAAACAGTGCATTTTTTTCAGTTTCTGAGTTTTGAGAAGAAGGTACAGTATGTAGAAAGCAAAGTATTTCAAGTACCAAATGCAGATCCAGGGAGGCAGTAGGGGTTTGCTGTACCCTAAGGGTGCTTTCACACCTTACCTGTTTGGTTTGGTTAAATCAAACTCGATGATCTGTATAAAGCCATGTCTATAAGCACGTCAGTGCCTTCATTTTTCCTAATTAATAGGTCAAAAGCTGTTAAAATTGCTGTGCTTGTATCCGACTCCGTGTACTGATGATGCAGGATAAGAATCGACAAAACAGTCCAATCAAGGAGTTACCAGTCAGTCTGTATAACTTAATGTTAACTCCTCTGGTTAATTTCAACCAGGACTACAATGCAGCAATGTATATTTATTTCCCCTTGATCCGGGCCAAATGAACCAAACTACTGGTGGGAAAGCCCCCTTAGTGAAAAAGCAATGCTTCATATGAAGTTTATTAAGAGAATGGATAGATTATTTGGATCCCTCAGGGGCAAATGTGGAGTAAATTATATGTTTGGCTTTTCAATTCAATCACCATATAAATAATAAATGTTAAACTTAAAATGTCAAAAAGCAGATCACAATAAAAACATTATAATTGAAAGCTAATCAGCATCTCCCATTGTCAAAAGTACAAAGAAACTCTTGCATCGGAGTCACCACATCTCAACATCAGCAGCTTTTTGTTGGATTAACCACTTCTTTACAAACTTCCTTATCACTGCCTGACATATGGGAACACTTACGCTGACAATCATAAGACTCGCAATGTAAGCTCTTTGCAAACACAATAACATCCCTATGGCATCACTGTAAGCGGCAGCAAGTCCATGCATACTGCTCTTTGTACCTACACCATAGCTGAGCAGTAATCCCTGAACAGAAAGATCTGGGCATCAGTTGAGCTCATTAAATGAACATGTTGCCCTGAGCATATACTGTATTTTCTGTCATTGTCGGTATGCATCTATATCATCCATTGAGTCATTTGTAAGAAGATAACAGGGGCAGCTGTGGCTCAGAAGCAGATTGTCCAGTAAATCAGAAGATCAGCGGTTTGATCCCTGACTTTTCCAGTCCACATGTCAAAGTATTTTTGGGCAAGATACTTAACCCCAAATTGCATGATTCAAAGTGCCTAACTCTGCCATCAGTGTAAGAATGTGTTTCAGTTGAGCTAATATCCCAACCTGCTTGACCATTACTCACATAAAAATACTCTAATTCAGCACTCCCCCCAATCTAACCTGCATGATCTGATAGCCAAACTCCTTTAACACTCATTTTATGAAAAAGTTGTTCTTAATAAATACAACACATCTTTGAAACAAATCTCATTATTAGGTGTTACAAAAAAGACACATTTCATCGCTTCATCAAACCCCTTGTGGCATAATCCATGCCAGAGGTGTAGATAAAGTGCTTTCCAGTTTTCAGCAGCAGCATATTAGCTCTAACCCTATACCATGGCAGCATGTTGCTAGGTAACTCGCCCCATGCCTGCTGTTCTCCTAAATGCTGGTCATCTCAACTTGTGGATGTTGTTGACGTCATTGCCATGTGATAGGAACTAATAGTTGGACAATGATATGGTTCCTACAGTATGTACTGTATAATAATATCACATGTCATTTGTAAAGCACTTTTCTAGACTCAAATCTCCAGTACAGTACAATGGGTCTGATTTACAGAGCTGCTACGTGACTCATTCAAGGACACTAAAGAAAATATATATTCAGCTGATGATCCTTCATGCACGTCTTATGTAAGTCTTTGTGAACTGTGTTTTTTGTGGATGTCTGAAAAGCAAGCAGGAAACCACATACAGTATGTCTACACGCTCCTCCTTGTGCCTGTAGATGCTCTTCAAAGTACTAAACACGCACACACACACACTACACACTACATTGTTCTGAAACAGAAGCTATGTGATAGTCACATGTATCTCGGCCAATAACAATTTTTCTGTAGATATATAAAGCTAAAACAGAGGGTGATCAATGAGCAAAAAAACAAACAATCATGATTCAACAATCAATCAATGATTGGCAAGACTTGACCAATCAGATTTGACTATGTACATTCCTGTACATACACGATAATGCACACGGCCAAAGCGTGTAATAAGAACGCAATTCTTGCTTTAGGCCTGTCATTTGTACGTCATGTAGTCTGTACAGAATGCAATATAAATGCATCCGTGTGAACATGCTACGCTAGACCTAGTAACGTTAATAAAAAAGGAGAAAGACCGCTTATGGCGGGCAGGAGGGGAGGTGGATTGGTCCAACTAACGCAGAACTTTCAATCAGGAGACCGTTGTAAGCTACGTTAGTGACGATTGTGCAGCAGCATAACATAACTGTGATTGGCCCTGGTGCAAACCTTTTTTCTTGGGCCCTCGCCCCAAACACAGCCGCACGCTCGTGAGCACACACGCACCTACACACACAATCAAACAAATGGAAGTCCATTTAACATTTACCATAACTCAATCAAACAAATGGATCATGGAATTGCTGCATGATCTTTTTATCAAGATTTCTTTTTTTTTATCAGATTAATAAAAATTGGATGATTGCTGACTATTAGACACTGGATTTTAGTTTTGACTTTTTATAATTATACAGAATTACAAGCACAACAAACCTCTTTTCCCTTTTGGACTTGGCATAATGGATGGAGACGCTCGTACCCCACTGTGCTCATCCCCCCTCTCTCGCTCTCTCCTTTGATGATTTTCTAAGTGTGACCTCATTGTTCACTTCATTAAACTGAAAGCCATAAATTCAAACAGCCCTCATCCCAAACACACATAGTCTACATACTCGCACATGCACACACCGCACGTGCGCTCCTTATTTATCAGGTGTGGCTGTTGACAGCTTCTCGGTTGGTGCTGAGATTTACAACCCCAAAACGCCCTGCCTGTGCATGTGTGTGTGATCGAGGGTGTGTTTGTGTCCTGTGCTGATAGTGTAGAGAGGAAAGAGGTAGTGAAAAGACGGAATGAGATGTAGATAAATAACCATTTCAGAAGATTCCTCCTTTCCTGCAAGCAGTGTTTGAAGTAGTGAGAGAGAGGTAGAGACAGAGAGAGGGAGAGAGTATCAGAGCAGGCAGTACGATACTTAGATTCAGTCCATCTCACTCAAAATAGCTGCACATCACAGTCCATCACTGCTTTATTAGAGATTACACAAAACAAACACTTATGACCACACACGCGCGCACACACACAAACATGGTGCAGTAGATTGCATCCAAATCACCACTATCTGAAAGTAATGGGAACTGGTGGCTGGGGGCCACGTCCGCTTTCACCCCTTAAAAACCGCACGCCACATCAGTTCCTCGCTTCAGTGTACAACAGCACCACCAGAATTGCTCTCAGACTTGTCTCAATGGTTTAATCCTCCAAAATGTATGTTTTCCGTGTCACTGGTGACAAAACATTCCTCTCTTATCAACTGAAACACTTAGGAAAGATAAATATCACTTGAACACGACGTCAGTGGGAGTAAACAAAGTAAAAAAAAAAATTTATCTGAGCATCAAGAACGTTGCTGATGAATTTACAGTGCACATATGTAGATGTCTATCTAATAAATTACTGTTTGTCATGTAGTGAAAATGCATTATTTTGTTACCAAACTAGGCCTTCAATTATTAATCGTAAACGTCAAAAAGACATCTGTACACAGCAGCAGACATCAGTTGTACTCAAAAAAGTTTCTTGTTTTGACAGTAGGGCTGTCACAATCATGAGTTGTTGTAGTTGATGATTAATTGTCTAAACCCAGGCAAGATTTAGAAGGAGTTACTCCACCATTGATCATATTTTTTTTAACTGAAACACACTGTTGGTCTGTGAAGAGAAGTATGTTTTGTTAACATTTAATACAGTTTGGAGGGATGCACTCTGGTACAATCTGTTAAAAACAGGTATTTATGGTAAATTCTTGGATGTAATAATAAAATTGCATCAAAACATCAAACAATTTGTTTTTGTTACTGGTATTGAATCAGAATTTTTTTCTAGCAGGAAGTAGACAGGGTGAAAATGTATCGGCATTGTTGTTTACATTATTTATCAATGACCTATTATCTACTACAGAATGGCTGTCAGCCTATTAATTTTGATGACACCGTAATCAATAGTTTTATCCAGCTTATGGTACAAATATATGCCGATGATACAATCACGTCTATAACAAAAGATGGGTTAGAATTTGCAATAGACTGTGTGGGATTTCTGTGAGAAATGGAAATTGAAGGTAAATTAGTGATCAAACTAGACTTTGCATACAATCGAAAAAATCTATTGTCCATAGTGTTTCCATCCAAACACTTTTATGTGAATTATCTAATTGGAAAAGCTGGACTACAATATAACTTTCCCCAGATCTGTCAAACACACTGTTGCACCTGTAGTAGAGACTATAAATCAAGAGAGATGGTATTGGCACCTCTTTGTCATCATCTTGCTTCGGAAAGCAACAAATATGGTCTCGTTTGAGTTGAAACAGATGAACCTGTCCAACAGCAGTAAGATCTAGACAGCCAAGCTCTCTTTTAACATGTTTTTTTTTTCTGACATTGGAACCTTGTGGTGAAGTACACACTTGATTTACCCACCAGATGAATACAAAACAAATTAACTTTACGTTTTGCCACATTTGTAACGTTGGCTTTAAATTCCCTTCATCGTGGAATCCAACGCAAAATGATTAAGATCCGCCGCAATCAGGCGATTTTATAATAACTGCGACAGGACTATCTGACACACGAGGTTCCTTGTGTGTCAAAAGATTCACATCTGGGAGGTCCGACAGCAGTGAAATCACAACTTTTTATAAAGAAAAAGGGGCCTGGGGCCATGTTTTAATCTGTGCAGTGGTCATGGGACTTACTCAGCACATAAGGCACTATGTTAGCCTTCACCTCAACATGAACTCAATATTATACACAAAATGTTGTCAGCGTGTCAGACAAACCTCATATCGCCAGTTGACTGTTGCACATACAGGGTTTCTGGGGGACACTGACAGTAATGCCATTCCTCCCCTCTTCCTCTTTTCAATCAGATGGCATCTGTATCCATCCTCACAATAACCGAGGGTAACACTCCTGATGTTGTCTGCCATGTGTGAAACTAATCAGAGCCAAAGCACTTGTGTGTGGGAGTGCGTGTGTGTGTGTGTGGGCGTGTGTGCTTGCAATAGCCACTGGCACCTTGTTGTAAAGTCAATGATGCTGCCGCTTGTTGTACATTTCCCCCCTTCACACAGACCGACACACACATTTCCGCGCCCATATACAATCTGTCTCTCTCCATACACACCCCACAAGCAACATAGCTTGAACACAGCTGGTGATGAACAAATATTCTCTCTGTTGAAGAGTGTGTGGGCATAAATGCCTCCGTGTGTGCATGTGTGTGTGTCTGTGTGTGTGTGTTTGCAAAATGGGAATCACTCGATTGTGTCGACAGCAGCCGCCTTCCCGCCCTCCGGCACTGTGGCTCCTGATTGGATATCTCGTTAGTCAATTACCTCATTTGTGGATATCCCGGTGAGGGACCATGCTCCACTGACAAAAACTAAATAAATCCGTCCTTTTTGTTTTGCTTGGATGCTGCTCTTTACAAGACTTCTTACAAAAGGGAATTTCCACAGTATGTTACACAGTCTCAGTTAAGCCGCCTGCTCATTTACAGACGTGACCGCTTTATGCCAGTCCCAGAAGGGCTCAAGTCAAAAAGTCAGAATACACATCTGACAGGGTCTTGTTGCCACCCTGCTGTGAGGATGTTGCTCTTCTCGAGCGTAGCCATTGCATCTGTAGGGAGTCCTCTTCATGTCCAATAGGCTTGATTTTTGCGATGAATCGTGGACCCCGTGGTCATCGTGGACAATTTGAACTTTCAGCAGTATGTGAAAAACCGTGTGAGGCAACTACTTGAGTATCTTTCTCTTGCACATTGTTTTAACTACAGCTTACTTGTCTGTAGTGTGGGTGGATAAATAGTGAAGAACAAAAAGAGAGATAGAGATCACGCCTTTTTTGTAATGCGAGACCCTATATAGTTCACTGCTCATCCAATGTGTGTTATATTAAGCACGATTTACTCTGGGAAAGTGTGGGGGTTCTTAGACCTTAGTTCTTAGAACTATAAAAAAGTTCCTCCGGTCCAAAATCGCCTTGAATGTTTTATCAGAAGTGCTTATCAGATGGTAGAACAGCGTCTGAAACCCCAGCGTTGGAATTGGGGGCTGCTTTTGAACATTTCTTAAACTTTCTGAAACCGGCAATCTGCAATTCACGCACACTTCAAGTAGCAATTGGCAGCGGTTCTGAAAGTTAGAGCGTTAGCAGGATTTTGAACTGTTTTTTCATGCCCTTTTTTTACTCTTCACACAACCACCTCCATCACTTTTCATATGTACAACAAATTTGTGCAACACTTTTGCCTTTGAATGTTGTCGGATGACATGTCGTACAAGCTTTAGTGGTTTAGTGCGCATGGTAAGGCAAGGCTATACTCAAGTCCACCAGTTTAAATCAGTCTCAAATTGTGAATTAGCAGTTCATAATTATAGAATGAAACTTCACCTGCCTAGTGTTAGTGCTAAAATATCCCTCAACTCATGCTGCCAGCGTCTCTGTTAGCTCTTTCAAAAAGAAGGCATTTGTCTGACTGAAAATACAATTGTCATTGCTCGGAAACAGAAGGACAGTGCTGCTCTTTCTTGTAGGTTACTAATGAATTCCCTTTAAGCTTTGCCTGCTGCGCCGCATGATGTTTCAGGAGAACTCACAGACACGTCAAACACAATACCAAACTTAATCTGTGTAAAAGGGTCGTTAAAAGATTTGCCGCGTTCCGCCCTGCCATCCACAATTTCAACAATAAGGATTGTATACCGAGGAGAAATTGCGGATTGATTTAAGCACTCGTCAGCTGTTGGCTTCAAGATCCGAAGAGACGGGGGGGTGTCATATTAAATCGTAAAAAACTAAGTGATTGCTGCGATCAGAACAATTGCACAGTAATGGACGCAAATAAATAGGTTTTTGGAAAAATAACAGTCATATATATTAACTCGTTTGAGCCAGTGGTTACCGCTCTGTAGGGAAAAATAAGGACAAGTTGACGGGTTCAGTTCTGTCACCAACATTACTTTGAACAAGACACTGATGCCTCTACCTGCTTAAGCTGCTCTGGATGAGGCTTAATATACAGTAGAATAAGTATGTAATGTGAACCTCAGTTCCCTGGGTTTCTAGGACATGCTGGAATACATTACATCTGCCTTTCAGTATAGGTCGACTTTTTGGGGCCGACTGCCTGCATAGAACCATTCAGAAAAGAGTTTATTAACTCATGCAAGTCTCTCCAGCTCGGCCATCTCATCCCTTCTCATTTTCTCTCCTCTCTCACTTTCTTTCTCCCTCTACTACATACATTTCCATTTATTTTTTTAAGGCACAGACTCCCATCCCCCCTCCTCTCCCTATCTACAATTCTCTAGCCTGAATGTTTTACATCTTGTACCTCCCAATTTTCCCCTTCACCATCTTTTCTGTCTTCATTGCTCATCTCCTTCCCTTCCGTTCTCCCTCTTTTCCTTCCCTCTCATACTCATTTTGCTCATCTCCTCTTGCCTTCTCTCTTCTCTTTGCTCACTTCCCTCCCTCTCAGGTCCTCTCTCCTTCTCTTATCCTATATTCTTCTTCTTCCTTCTGCTCTCCTCTTCACACCCCTCTATATCTCCTACCTCACACCCCTCCCGCCACTTCCCCTCTCCCCTCTCCTCTCTTGTCCTTTCTCTTCCTGTCTCTCTCTCCCTCTCAGGACACAAACCTCACACATGGCTTATTGATTTTCTGAAAGCAACGCTTGGACGTACAGCCGATGTAGGGCCCACAAATCTGCACACACAGAGGATGTGAGACACACACATGCAGTCAGGTACATGCGTACAGGCAGTATGCACAGCATGCACGCTCCCAAGTCGTGCGGTGAATATTTAGATGATGCCAGAATGATTAACAGCGGGTTTGTGATACTGAAGGAAGAGGGAGGGAGAGGAAGGGAGAGAGACTGCGCCTGTAGATGGCAGAAGAGTGCTTTAAGGGAACGTGTGAGAGCAGATTACACATACACACTCACACACACATATAGAGGCACACAAGCACACTCACCCACACGTATTCTCATTAACCCTCACACACAGGCGCATTTATATAGCTACACCTGTGAGGATATTCCTCCGCCTTACATCAATTCCCTAAACTGATTTCAGACAAACACACCCTTCAGCACACAAACACATAAACGCTGTAGATTACACCGACGCTGCACTCAGACTGAGAATGATTGGTCAAGAAATCAGAAACATGATGTTTTTTCCTAAACCTAACTAATTTGGTTTTGTTGCCTAAACCTCATGACATGCAGAATGTCCTTTTAATGTCGTGCTATTTATACGCCTTCCCTAACCGGTCTCACTCCCAACTCGTCAAATACCGCTGATTGGGCAGCGCCCCTTGGCATGGGAATCCGACGCACGGAGGTACCCTTTATCGACAGTATGTAACGAACCGCCGCTTTCAACTAACTCCAATGTAAACCGACCAGCGGCGTTATTCAACACTCAGGGCAAGTGACGTAGTATTAATAGCGTGAGAGTCCGCTTAGGGTGTGGAGGTGGATGGGTAAAAAAAAAACACAAGACTTTCAACCAGGAGACCGGTGTTCATGTAAACTAAAAGTAACATTGACTTATTTTGTCGTTAGTCACGTCAGTCGTTAGTTAGGTGAGTCGTCGGTATCCGCGGTCCTGTGAGTCACGTGAGTCACAAGTCAGTGAAGATAACGTCAACCACAACCGTTTCCTAACCCTAACTAAGTGGTTGTGTTGCCTAAACCTAACTTCCTGTGAAAACGGAAGTGAATTTTGAAAGGACACTATGCATGTAACGAGTGTATTTCGACACGCCGTCCCCGGTACGTCCAAAAGTAGCTCAAGAAAGGTACGCTGTGGGTGTCTCCGATGCCGAGGGACACTGAGAATGGGTGGCCTTCCCCTGAGATTGGGTTGAAAGATTAGTACTACTACTTCATTTTCAGTGATAGCATAGCAGTTGTAACTCCCAAGTAATTAAAGCTTACTCACTCTCCTTTCTACAAACGGCTAGGTTTCCAAAAACTACACCTACCAGCTCCCAGCTCTCTTAACTCAAATGGCCTCAAGATCAAGGTCTCCACATGATCTCGAGTCTGAGCACAGCCCATTCATAACCTTGAAGGAAAAACCACATGCCATGCAGCAAGAAACGGATGGTCGGAGATGGGTTCTGATGCCATGGCTTCCTCTGAGGCTAAATAAAAGATTAATGTATGTGAAAAATAGATACCCAGACAGTTCATTCAGTAGTTAAAATCTGCTCAGTGTCTCAGAATGAAACCTACACCTCAGATTCCTTCATGCCCATTTCTATCTCTACTTACTGAAGCTGTGATACATTTGGTTATACCACGATAATAAATACGACTTTGTTGCCGTTTTGAGAAAGAAACCCAAAAGTATTAAACTCCAGTTGCCTTAAAACAACAATAATGTCAGCTGGCAAACTCTGTATGTCTGAGTGTTATGATCTGAGTATGTATTTCCCAAGCTGTCTTTTTTATTTGTGCAGCAAATTAAGTTCACGGCGGCACTTAGGCTTTTTGTTGTTATTGACTTGATAGCTACTTTATCATTTTCTCTTTTTAAAGTGAAATCCATACACAGTTTAATTCTTTGCCTCAATATTTTTGAGAGTGTAAAAGAAGTGCGTTTGACTGACAAAAGAAAAGGAAACACCCCAATTACAACATTTTTATTATGAAATTACATTCAATAAAACTGAAATATGTGATACTATTGTCAGTCGGAGGTGACAGAAAGCAGTTTCTCTTATTACTGCCAGCATGTTTTGGATGAGATTATATTTTGATTGCAACAACCTACCAATGCTGCAAATACAACTAGGAAAATGGGCCAAGAAGTTACTGGGGGTTGTCAAGATGTGACATTTAGGGGACAACAAGCATATAGTAGCTGTTTTAACAATTGATAGTAGTGTTATTACTGGTATGAATAATAGATTTCAATTAGGGCTGTCAAAGTTATAATAACGTGTTAAAGCAAATTCATTTTAACGCCACTAATTTCTGTAACGCATTAACGCAGCATGCAATTTTATGATTGTATCGGGCTCAGTTTTAAAACTAAACATGAAACTAGAAAACATAAAGAATCGATTGGTACCGACCATGTTATGTTAGCTTGTTAGGAAGAAAGCTAAATAACACTCCAAAGTTACACAAAATGTTGTCAAATTGTTAATTATGGTTTTACAACCTCCGAGACCCACAATCCAGACCAATACTGGTATACCAATCCATTGGTATAAACCATGCTATACTGGCTTGTTGCCAAGGAGGCTAAATAACGCTCCAAACTTATGCTAAATTCTGGCGAGAGAAAAACTGGCATGGCCATTTTCAAAGGGGTTCCTTGACCTTTGACCTCAAGATATGTGAATGAATATGGGTTCTATGGGTACCCACGAGTCTCCCCTTTACAGACATGCCCACTTTATGAGAATCACATGCAGTTTGGGGCAAGTCATAGTCAAGTCAGCACACTGACAGCTGTTGTTGCCTGTTCGGCTTGAGTTTGCCATGTTATGATTTGAGCATATGTTTTATGCTAAATGCAGTACCTGTGAGGGTTTCTGGACAATATTTGTCATTGTTTTGTGTTGGTAATCAATTTCCAATAATAAATATATAAATACATTTGCATAAAGCAAGCACATTTGGCCACTCCCATGTTGATAAGAGTATTAAATACTTGACATATCTCTCCTTTAGGTACATTTTGAACAGATAAAAAATGTGCGGTTAATTTGCAGTTAATCACAATTAACTATTTTAATCAATTTTCAGCCCTATTTTTAAATGCACATTATTATCTGGATATACATTATCAATAAGGTAATCATCTTTGATGTTTTACTGCATTTACACATTTATTTGTAATATTAACAAACGCAGTAGCAGGTCATATTTAACATTGTTGAATTATATTGCTACTAAACACATATTGACTAGAAAATCAATTAGGTTGCCATGAAGAACTCAACAGCAACACTTCACCAGAGTGTCTGCTTCTATCATGTGCCATCAAATCCCAAATCCTCTTCCTTGAATTGATTTAATTTCAGTGGACAAGTGGATCAATGAGTGATGACAAGAGGAGCCATTATTGGTTGACTATTGGGTGAAGCTCAACGCATCATAGGGCAGTGTTATTCTCCTCATATGATTTCCTTTTATTTGAATTCTGAATATATTTCATGTTTTTTGTTTCTCTTCCTCTTCACTTTGATCAAATTTGGGCATCCTGTAGGTAAAGTTTTGGCAACCGCCCATTCCTCCATGCCAGTAGACGCCCCTGCATTTTGTCCTTTTTTTCACACTGCGTATACACTCTGCGTAAGCTGGTGATTTAAAAATAAACCAACATTCACCCAAAACAAAAAATCTAGTTTTAAAACAGAGAGTCCATTTTTAAGCTGTTATTTCCAAGCAAAAAAAAAAAGCACGTGAGTGGAAAGCAGGAGCTTCCGAGGAGCACTTGAAGGCAGCATCTCTCTCTACCGGCGGTGGAGGAAGGAAGGAAGGAAAGAGACGCACCGGCAGCTCCACCAGGGAGAAAAGACCTAAGTAGACCAAGCAGAGGGGATGATCCACGTCTCCTCTGCTTTTACTGACAACAACACGGATTGTCATCTCATCTTTTTTCCTCGGAAGAACTAAAAAAGGAGGAGGACTGATTCAAACACACAACGAGCAAAAGCTTTCTTTGGGTTTGGGCTTGTTTTGGTGAGGAGATTCAATGACTGATGGTGATGGTGATGTGTGAAAAAGAAGTGAAACGAGTGGTAGACTGATGATGAGAGTGATTTCTCTGCTTCCAGGAGGGGCGAAGATGCAACATTTTGCACAACGCCGTTGTTTGTGAGAGGAGAAGAGGAGGAGAAGAGAAGAAGAGAGGAAGGTTTGACCATTACGCACGAGTCGAGAGACGGAGGAGAGGAGAAGAGGGTTATCCGGACAGAAGAAGAGATACAGAACAAATACCCCTGTCCGATTTTGAGGGATTTTTTTTTAATTCTAAGAGATGGTGCAAAGGGAGGAGATGCTTTAATAGAAAGAGGGATATTTGAGAATGAAGAAGGGATGCAGCGCAGAGAAGGAAGAGTGGATCTGAAGCCTCTCCATCACTCTTTTTGCACAGGACGGAATAATAGAGAGACATTGACATCGACAGAGTGGATTTAAAGACAGACAGAGAGACAACCTGTGTGCCCGTCCCATGATCCATGATCCCACCTCTCTGTACTTCTCTTTCTGGATGTTGACTCATTCATTTTTTTGGGTGATATGAAGGATATGAAGGATTTATCTAGTCTATGTTAGAAGGAGGAGGCGAGGAAAACGCACGCGTCTCTCTCTCTCTCTCTCTCTCTTTCTTTCTTTCTCTCTCTCTCTCTCTCTCTCTCTCTCTCTCTCTCTCTCCTCTCTCTTTCCCTCTCTCTCTCTCCCTCCGTTTTGTGGATGTGAAGCAGCATGCGGCCCGGTGAGAGCTTAGAGGGCTCGCGCTCGGCTCGCGCAGGATGCATCGGTGTTAATAATAATCTCGCTAATAGCGGCACGGAACGCTGTTGTCTCGCGCACCCCTCCTCGTCGCCAGAGAGGATGAGGATGATGATGATGAAGCAGAGGGGGACGACGACGACGAAGAAGAAGAGGAGGATGGTGATGAGAGGGATGACGGACGGAGGGATGACGGTGATGCGCTGTTTTCTGTGGAGTCTCGTTCTCTGCTCGCTCTCCTCGCGCGCGCAAGGTAAGGGGGGGGGGATGCGACATACACACACACACACAGACACACACACACAGTCCACACACACGCAGTGTGACATAAACGCCCTCGCTCACACAAGTACACACTCATGGGTGAGACTTTTTGTCTCCCCCTCTCTCCTGCAGTCATCAGGAAGATGCTGCTGCTTCTTCTTCCTCTGTGCGCGCAAGTGGGGTGAAGAGAAGGAGTGTGTGTGTGTGTGTGTGAGGGGTGTCTGCGTGCGCGCGAGGGTGTCTGTGAGGTGTCTGTGCAAGTGTGTGCGTGAGGTGCGTGGATGTGTTGCGGAGGAAAGAGGAGAAATATAAATTGGCTTACAGGGAGGATGGAGAGAGAGAGAGAGAGAGAGAGAGAGAGAGAGAGAAGGAGGGAGAACCGGCAACAGCCTCTTTCCCTCTTTCCTCATTTTCTGCTTGCTTCAGTTTGCTCTCTCTCTCTCTCTCCTCCTCCTCTCTCTCTCTCTCTCCTCCTCCTCTCTCTCTCTCTCCATCCTTCTCTTCAATACAGCCATTGAGCTGGTAGCCAATAAATATTCTTGCGGTAGCTCTTGGGCTGTGGCAGTGAACGTGAGCTGCTTATACCAAAGTGTGTGTGTTTGTCTCAGTGTGTGTGTGTGTGTGTGTGTGTGAACGTGAGTTGTTTATAGTGATGAGGCCGGAGCCTTACACAGCATTTTATACCCATTTCTTCATCTTCTACTGTATTTCAGTTAAAAATATGTTATATAATGGTGGCATCTCCTCCTTTCTCTCTCTCACACACACACACACACACACACACTTTCTTACTTTGTCCCCCTCTCTCTCTCTCTCTCTCTCTCTCTCTCTCGCTCTCTCTCTCTCTCTCTAGCTCCCCGTCTCCCTCCCTCCTCTCTTTCCTTCTTGGGTGAAATAAAATGTTAAAATATTCACAGTATAGCACACTCTCTCTTTGTCTGTCTGCATCTTGGTCTTCCTCTGCTTTCCATTTTTAGTTTTGGTCTCTCTGATCTCGCTCAGAAATGCAGTATGGACACACATTTGAGAACACACACACACACACACACACACACACACAGACACACAGATATATACACTCATGCAAACACACCCAATTGCTGCATCAGGTGAGGCTTCAGTGGTATGGAAACTATTCATCACCGTATCTTGAGGAAGAGGAAGGGAGAGGAGGAGGCGAAAGATGGATAGGGAGGAAGAGATTGAGAGACTGACAATGGGCTTGTGAGGAAGTGAGGCAGCAGGAGGAGAGGAAAGGAGGAGAGGAAGAAGGAAAGGAGATAGAGTTGAGTGAGAAAAAGATGATGGAAAGAGACGGACCAAGTTTAGAGACACAAGCAGGACTGGGTTTCTAACTAGCTTCTGACATCACCAAGCATCGTTGATTTAGTCAAGGGTTGAGATGTGGTGAGCAGAAAGGTGGAGTTTGTGTTTGTAAATCACACAGGAAGACAACAGAAACCTCAAAAACACTGACTACTGTGGAAGCCATCGAGAACCATTTGTCATTGTAATTGTAAAGTCCGCATGATGCTCCAGTGTAGGGTGATCATGTGTAGGCTGACGGAGCAGAAATAAAATGGATTTCTACGTCTAGACTCTTGGCTTTGCACCATCACGGATTGTATTTTCACTCTAAAAAAACAGGAATCTCCAGCCTTCTTGTAGCCTATTTGGAAAGGTTTTTTTTCATGGTTCACTCTGATTGACAGATGAGAGCAGGCTGTCGGACGAACACAAGAAAGGTGGGATTCCCTCGGGCACAAAAGATCTAATTTTAAACTCTTTGGGGTCCAGATCTTGGCAGTGATCTCCTCATGAGGCTGTGAGAGACCTCGTAGTATCAGATACTTTCTCCTGGTATATAAATGTGGAGGCTGACTGAAGAATAGGTTTAGTTAAAAGCAAATTCCCATTAAGATTAATAGAATGTCAATGTATAAGTTGGAAAAGCAAGCAAGCACATAAAACTTTTTTTTCTTTTAAATGCCAATGCTGAAAGGAGAGGTAAATAAATGTGTAATTAAATGTCCCCTTGATCCATGCTGACATTTTGGGCACCAAGGCTTTAAAAAGAGGCTGGAAAATTAAAACCAGCCACCAGCCAAAACGCTGTTACATTTTGGCTGGTGGCTGGCGAATTAGTCTCCTCTACCGGCTCCTTTGGCAGGTAACCAATCATTGTACGGGCCCGCAATTCTATTCTAAAAACCAATCTGAAAAGGTAAAGTAATGAAATAGGCAGTAATGGATTCGCACGCTGCTGTAGACAGTGGACAAAAAAAATTCCTCAAACTTGCTTAACACATTTTTGACACCGAGACACAGCGCCGTTTTGCAAAGTAGTAGCGTCTCTTTTGTCGTGATGGGTTTTAATTGAGGAGTTCCTCAAAGTCTCGCCATGTTAAAATGAGATCAGGAGGGCAATCTTGTGATGAGAGGTTTCAACACGCCAGCTTGCTTTGGACCCTGTCTGATCTGACAGGTTATTATGAAACTCTTTTTGTATATTTTTGAATGCAGTAAAGTTTATGTCAAAAAAACCTCAAATGAAGTTCCCCCTCTAAGTCAGATGCTGAAAATTGCTGTACATGTCCTCTGCTCTTCCTCTCCCCCCCTGATCCCCTTGTGTCTGTTTCATCTGCTCTCCTCCCAGCCGCTCCGCTCAGCTTAACTCCACCTCTCCTCCTCCTCCTCCTCCTCTTTCTCCTGTCCCCTGCCCCTCTGTTTCCCCTCTCCTCCGCTCAGCACTTCTTCTGTGCTTCTCATCTCTCCTCTGGGCTCCCACTCTTCTCTTTTCGTCTGTCAGATTTGTCCTGTGGCTCCAGAGGCTTAATTTACTCACCAAACATACTCAATCGCACATGTGCGCACATGCACACAAGACAAAACCCACACACATTTTTCACCGTCTCCCCGGCTCTTAAATGTATTCTGGGCTACATTCAGCCTGTCAGGATCAAACCGAGGAGCCGAGTCCAACCTCAGCAAGCCTGCACCTTTTGCAGCAGATCCGTGTTTGAGCTTCTTTTTAACACCGCTTCTAAGATTAACCTTATCACAGGTTTTTACTGACAGTATGGATTTCATCAGCGCTCAATCATAGGGATAACACTGATCAATCATCGAGCACTAATTATCTAGCAGGCTAATCTATTTCTGATCATCGGTGGGGTGAGGATTTAGAACCGGTTCTACTTAAAGCTGCAGTGGGTAGCAAATATGATTAAAAAAAGTTATTTTTATAAAACGGTCACTATATCCTGACAGTAGTGCATGAGACAGGTCATCTGAAAAAAAACATGTGCCTCTGTATCCTCCGGTGTTCCTAACGGCATCTGCAAGATTTCACAGACCGGAAGAAAACAAGCAGTCAGAGCCGAGCTGGAGCCTGCCGTCTCTGAGCAGTTGTCAATCACTCGCAAACTGCGATCAAACAATCAAACTTGGCAGCGCTGATCAAATATGAATCAATATTCTTGTACTGTAATGCCTATTTCTCACATAAAATGTTTTCAGAAACATCTTGTAGTGTACTGTTTAGCTGTAAAATGAGAAAGTTTGTGACCCGGCAGCCATGTTGAGGTCAGTTGAGGAAATACCAAGCACCGCCCACCAGCCGGAGCAAACTTTCTCATTTGACATTTTTCATTTTTGGAGATGTTTCTGAAAACATTTGAGGCGAGAAATAGGCATTACTGTAACAGAATATTGATTCATATTTGATCAGCGCTGCCTAGTTTGACCGTTTGATCGGAGTTCACGAGTGATTGACAGCTGCCTCCGTTGAATGAACAGCCAATAGGAATGCGCTCTCTCTCTGAAATGACCTGTGATTGGTCAAAGTCTCCTGTCACGGGATTTTTTAATCGCTCTGAAAACGGAACCATGAGGATGTGGAGAAGTCTAGTTTCCTCTCAGAACACTTGAATTACAATATGCTGAAAGGTTATTATGGATTTTTTGCCCAATGATGCCAAAAGTATTCTGCCTACTGCAGGTTTAAGGCTATAGTCTCCAGCATGTGACCCAGTAATTAAACCAGAGGGCTAAAAATAGCTAATTCAATTTCTATTGACGAGCCATGGAAATGTAGTGCTTTGTTCCTGCAACATGGCTAAATTGAAATTTATCAGTCATCCCCTGGTAGCGTCTAGTAATTTAATGCCGGTCATCAGTGCGCAGTGAAACGGTCCTCCAGCCAGGTTTTATAACCCATCACTGGATATCTGAGATTGATTGGTGCGGACTTCAACTCTCATGTTGATTATAAGTCATTGATTGATATTGTCCATTAATACTCAACTGCTAATCATTTACCTGTGTTAGTTACTGGTTGGGTGATCATTCTCTTGCTGTCAATTATCGATTGATATTCTACAGTACGTACAATTAATAATGAGGTTTATTGAAGAGCTCGGAGGCCAAAAAATAAATCATGCCTGCACTGACAAGCACAGGAGCATTACGTCCCTTTGTGTTGAATTCACACACACGAGCATTCTGACTATTAGTACACGGTGTACACACACCGAGGCAGACGAGCACTCTCACACTGAACATTAGCGCAACACAGACTCTCTAACACACATTTAATCCTCTGGCTTATGGCTGCTTTCTCAGGGAGCGAGATGTGTCTGTCGCAGAGTCAGCCTCTTGATCATATAAATACTTTTGACTTACTGAGGAAGAGATGGAGAGAAAGGGGGGAAATATGGGGGGAAGACGAGGCTGAGAAAGAGGGGGAAGGGGCAAGAGTAAGGCATAATGTATATGCATTTTATTCATTTTATACGGTTGCATCCTCAACTACATTACTCATCTGTCCCACTTGACTTTCATTCACCTAATCCTCTCCTACAAGCTCCATACAGTGAATCTGTAATTACTTGTTTTTTCTTTCTATTTCACCTCCTTTCCTTTCCTTTCCTCTCCTCTACAACCTCTCCTCACCTTTCCTTTCTTTTCTTTTCCTTTCCTTTCCTCTCCTCTCCTCTATAACCTTTCCTTTCCTTTCCTCGGAAAGTGGTTTTCTGGATATTTTCAATATGATGGTTTTGTCTGACGGTGATCTGAGCAGCATTCATTTTCCCCAAAAGCTGGTTTTCTTAATGCAAAATAGTTATCTATTAATGTAATTTCTGGGATAGAGTTGGCCCTTAACCCTATAGGTGCAAGTGTGTGTGTGTGTTGCTTCATATTTCTTAAAGAATATGAAGCCTTTGATATTTTCCAACATTAGAGGGCATTGAAATTTCAGTTAGGTTTCTCCCTCTGTGCCTTTTTCGATCTAATTTGTGCTCCCTGTACTCCTTTTCTCACTTTCTCATTGGATTGAAAATCCTTGCACTGTGGTGTTACTACAGTGGCTGCACTGGGAACTCCATCGTTGAGTAATGAGCGAGTAGGTGTTTTGCTGCGTATATTCATATTCTTGATATTAGGCTGCTCCATACTCGTTTCTTTTTCCTCTCCATCCATCTTCCTCCACCCTTAATCGCCCATTCTTCTTCTCTCCTGCCTCCTCCCACCAACATTCGCCCATGGTGAATTTGTAATCACCTCCTTTCTCACATCCCACATCTGCCGTCTCCTTCCTCTCTTCTCTTTCCTCCATTAGTCTTGCCTCTCCTCTCCTCTCCCCTCTCCTGCCTCCAACCCCCGTCCTTAGTGAATTTGTTATAAGTGTTGATTGTAATAGGAAGCTACTCGCGGGGTACAGCTCTGATAATCTCTAATGTGTATTTTCTCTCTTAGCCAACAAACAGGGCGCACATTTAATTCCTGCACACAGATTGGCATCCGAATGATATGTTTTTAAATTGCTGGAGAGCCAAATCTACTCGCGTGTTTCACATTTGTTGCCTGCTATGATTTTTTTTCGAGATGCCAGCTTGCACATATTGAGCGGGCTGCTAAATTGAAAGAAGTGATAATTTTGCCATGCAAATTGGACTAAAGAGAGACTGCACTCCAGTGAGCCGTTCCAGCTGTTCCCGGGCCCCGTGGATCCATTACAGCTTTTTATATACAATTGCGCTTTTCCCTCCAAGGTCTAGTGCAAATGTGCATTTACAGGCTGGTGTCACGAGGGTAATAAGTATAAGCATAATTCATCATAATTGAATGCAAAGACACAAGGGCGTCCTGCAGGAGCCATCAGCAAAGATGGCTCTGCCTCGGACTAACTGTAAAAAATGATGGAATTCCAGCAAGTATATCTTTTTAATGTGTCTCTAATGTATTTTGTTACTGCAACTTTATTATAATTGTGTATTTCATCCAAAATTCCACTAAATACTAATATACGCACGCATACACAAATCAGATGCAATGCTTAAATCACTATGAAGCATTCCAAATATGAAACAAGGCTCTGATTAAAGGCCCGTCAAATTGGGAAAATCAACTGTGGTTCTCAGAAGGTGACTTTTGAGAGATGTATGAGGTTTCTGAAGAACACAGGCTGTTTGTACGTACGCACAGACACACACGCGCGCACACACACACACACACTCAAACTCAGACACACACGCTTTCACGCGTACACGATCTGTCAGTCTTCCATAGCCTCTTCATTATTTCAAAGATGATTAGAAGTAGACATGACGTGAACATGTTGATTGGGCGCACACACACAATCACACACACACACGCCAATAACTACACAAAAATATGCTGGGCACATAAAGATAGCATGTGTTACCCTGAGGTTGTGACCGCAAACACACAAGCGCGCACGCACACACACACACAGACACACACAGACTCTCTCTGATGCGTTACAGGAAAGACAGATGAGAAATTAACAAAGACAGACAGTCTCATATCCAGCTGGTGCTCCTTGTGTGTGTGTGTGTGTGTGTGTGTTTGTCTGTGTGTGTGTGAGTGAGAGAGGTGTTCTAATCTATGTAAAGAAACAGGAAACACGGCCAGTATACTGTATGAGGGGCTATTTTATCTAAGATGTAAGCTTGGGTTAAAATAACGTCTATAGGAATGCTTCTATATAGATAGATGGGCACGTAAACTCAAGCGTCGGTCAAAGGTTCGATCCCTGGTGACAGCCGGTCGGTCTCTGTCAGACTGCCCTTGAGGGTAGATACTGATGCCCTTAATGACCGTGTGCTCTCTGGGGGAAAATACATGCAGCAGCTGACATGAAATTCCTACAACACCAACACAACAACCGGACCGAAACGACACAAATAATGCAGAATATAAAGAGATAGAAAAGGTTGTTGATTATCGTTGTGAAAGCAGGCTGTGTTCATCACAAAAGCTCCACAGACCACATCATGTCGATGTCACGGCAACCTAAGATTAACTTGAGCTGAATACATTTTGTGCCATTGCTGTCACTTTGCCTTTGATTCGTACCTATTTAAGTAATTTGGCTGCCAGTGTCCTCACTGCGTTCTAGGCTGCTCCTGCTAGTGAAGGAAAAAGATGGTCAAATGAGGCAAACAAACAAAAGCTACACTAAATGCAAATAATGAGCCTCAATAATTATACTCCAAATTATTGACAGTTTAATTTAAGGGTTGAAACAGTTCTTTTAATGAGGAGCAAATTAGTCGTGAATAGCATTGCATTGTCTTCGTAGAGGATTAGGAATACCACATATAACAGCTTACCACAGGCGCAGTTTGCATTGGTTCAGGGGACTCGCTGAACCCTATAGTGGCCGTAGCCAAAAGTGCATGTCGGGATATCTATATTTTTTTATAATAACACAGCTAATAACAACAACAATGGCAACTAATAATTTATTGTAATGATGAATTATATCAACCTTGTTGTGTCAACAGGATAAGCCAACAAGATAAGAAGATAGATTTGTGGTCTTTTTATTTACTTATAACATCAGATGCCCTCTATGCACACACCGTTAAATATGCATTTTCTGTTACGTCATGTAAACAAACCATGTACCTATCATCTTTGCGCTTGAGATCAGACGGGAGACGTAACCACTTAAAAGATGGATGATACTTATTATCTTCCAACATTGCTACTTTTTAAACTGAAAACACGTTTTTATAATGTGATATTTGCTGGAAATGACTTACAATATAGCAAACAGCAAGTAGGAAACCTTAAGGCGATCTCCCTCCAGCCTGCTGCTGCCTTATTTAGGTTTTTGTAGTGAAATGAGGAGGTATCGTATAGATCGTTGATAGATCTCATTTCAACTTCATGAATCAGCCGGCCCACGTCCGTTGTGGCGCTTTCAAATTGAGTAACGGGATTAAATAGAAACAGGGCGTCCGACAAAAGTTCAGCTCCGAATGGCGTCACACTGTGCAGTGATGCGCCGCTCGCGACCAGTGAGGACATTCCAGTATAGAAATCAAAGCAAGCAAACTGATTTATGTCAATGACGCTCGCTCGCGTCACATTCACTTAGGACACAGTGTAATATGTGGGCGACACACCACATCCCAATACACTTGACCTCTCTGTGACGTACACATTACATTCCCTCTAGATTTGTTTTTGTGAACCCCCAATCTTAAAGTTCAAACTGCGCCTATGCAGCTTACATATGACTTGAAAACACCTTTTCACACTGAATGTCAGAGTAGAGACTGCATAAACCTGTCACCTATATAACATGTGCTTAACACCTACAAGCAAAACATATTAAACATGAACATTATCTAGATTAACAAGTTATCATTCATTATCATTCATCGTTCATAATGAATGGACGTATGCACATTGTTGTAGGTAATAATGTGCAGATGGTGTACCGGCATTCATAGTCTTTATTCATGAACATGATATAAAGCGTTGATAAATGACATCACTAATGATGTGCTATCCCCGTTGAACATGTTTAGAATATGATTTTTAATCTATCATTGTAATTGAACTCTTCATTAACTCCACTCTTATTTGAGCTCCATCATCACACAGTTCAACAAAGCTCTCAGTTTCTTTATCTGTTGTAATTAAACACGTTTACAGACGCTACCTCTAATATTTAATGGTTCCTTGCTCTGCTCGTTATATCTTATTTTACTCCGAGGTCTTTGTCTAATGTAGCAATGATGTGATGGATATCAGATTTTTTGGAACACTGTTGTTGCTATGGTGACCATGTGAGCGTTAAAATTCAGCCGTTGGTATAGTGCATCACTTAGCAATGCAACATAGACACACGCACACAGGCATAACGATAAAATATGTGACAAAACAAAATGTTTCAAAGGCAATTGAAATACCTAAAACCAGTTTATTGTCTTCTAATATCACAAAATTGTTGTTTAAATGTGCTTTGGTGATTTTATTGGTCTCTTAACTTGACATATTTATAAAATATGCAGCCATTTTTTAACAAAACTAAATGTAACACATGGCTCGTGCCAGTGTAGGAGCGAGAAAACATCTCAGTTAAGTGAGATGTTCATGCATTAGTAACAAATTAACATAGAGGCTTAAGGGACTTATTACTAAGCAACAGTAGTTATTTTTTGATTATTTGATTTTCCTGTTATTTTTATGTTTTGTGGAAACAAATAATTTGAATATTTATTCAGTGGTGGTTAAATAGTCTCTAAAGACATTAACACACAAGACACAAAGTAATTTGATTAGTCAGTTTGCGAGACAAATGAGCCGTCTGTTAACCCAACGTTAGTCTTTGCCGTCCCAATAATTTTAATTACTGTCAATAATAGTTTCAAGTTGTATTTTTTAAGATATATTAAGTGCTATAATTGGTTTAATCAATCCAATAGGGGGCCTTTAACAATCATCATATAACAAAACATTTTAATTTAGTTTTTTTTTTCCAATATGAGAAAATAATATTTTCAATTTCTGACACGCCGGGGTATTGGACGGGAGAGAAAAACAAAGCAACAGGAGGTGTTTTTGTGTTTATGTGTTTAGACCTGGCGTGTGATGACAGGAATGCCCATGTGCCCCACACCCACAGAAACATGGCTGTCAGCAGACATCACACACACTTCGCTATCCAAACGCACACACACGATCTCACTAGCTCATCACCTCGTGCTGTTATGCTCATGAGGATAGTCTATTGTTTTATCGTGCTGTTAAATTAATTCCCCCGTCCCCTGATCTTAAATAATTTTTTTTCTTTTATGACATCTCACGACATGTCTAAATCTTTGCAAGCAAGAAAGTAGTTGGATTATCATCATCATTATAATCATTCACTCGTGCTTGCATGCATACACACGCTCACTTTCTCCTATAGTCTTATTGGCTAGGAGTCTCAGAGCTCTGCAGGTGATGCATTTCCTTCCTAAGCCGTGATGTATTTCCTGTCTGAGCATTGCGCCTTGGGAGCCTTTTTCGTACTGTTGTTCATTCTGTCTATGTGTGTGTGTGTCTTTTTGTGCGCAGGATGCATTTCTGTAGGTGTGTGTGTACGTGCACACATGTGCTTGTCTGCTCCATTCCCAGAGAAGACTCATTTCCCTAGCAGGCCCTGTCAGGCTGTTTCTGGGCGCACTCAGTTCACAGCTGGAGGCACTCAGTTCACACCTGCTTACCTAACATCTCTCCTCTCTCCTCTCCTCTCCTCTCCTCTCCCCTCAGTCATAACATTAGTGAACTCTGTACCACCATATAACACTCACTGATTCATTTTGGCGCAGCTTTCTACAAGATAACTAGAAGTGAAAAGGGAACTGGTCCTTTATACTTGGCAATCAAATTACTCCAAAGAGACCGCGCAGCCAAACACTTGCACTGAGAGTCTAAAAGTCCTATTTTTACATCGGTATTTAGCGCAACTCTTCACTAAAATTGCTGTTTTCTAAAGCTTTCATGCTTGGGTGGCCACCAGCGTGCTCCAGAAAGGAGGACACCTCTGCAGGGCAGGCAGAGACGATAACCAAGACAGCTACAGCCACAGTTAATGTGTGTGTGTATACAGTATATACCATATATACACACATATACTATAAAAAGAACTCATCAGCCCCAATTCGGCCTCTGCATGTGGACACACACAGCCGCGAAGAGATTTAAACTTCAAATTGTGAACAAACAAAGGAGAAACACAGCAAATATCAGCAAATAGGAAGTGGGAATTAATGTATATAATAATAAAGTTACTGACCAGCCATGTCTCAGCAAAAGGCTTATGAATGAAATGGTAATTTGTAAGTCATTTTGTGTGTAATAACGCTTTCGTTGCTTTTGGCATGACACGTGTTCGAGACAAGGATTTGTGTCCCAAAGTTTTGTTGAGTTATTTTGCAGCTACCTTAGTGGCGTTTGTGACAGCCTTAAAGTGTATACGCCTGCCCATGAGATCAGATTTCATTTATATGTACAAACTAACTTTTGTCTGATGTGCAGGGAAATTAAGTTTGCTTGCACAGATATCCCAGAGGTGACGGCATGCGGCTCGCAGACAAAGCTCAGCAGGGTGTTGCAGTGGACAACAGTGAACGTTTTGATCTTTGACACTAGCCGTCTGTTTCCCCCACACCGACCCTATCCCTCTCTCTCTCTCTCTCTTTCTGTGTCTCCCTACCTCTCTCGATCAGGGTCAGCGGGTCAGACAGAGAGCAGATGCTTAACCACACTGCCACAACCAAACCTGACACCACGACATGCATACCCTCAATCTGTCATCTCCCCTTGTTAAATGTTTTAGTCTCTTTCTTGCCTGTTTTATTGTCCATTGCTTGAAAAGCAGTGGAGACTGATGAAACAAAAGCTGGATTTAACTCAGTGCACTGATTGATGGATTGATTGATATAAAGTATGTAGTATATATATCAGAAGTTTGTGTTGTAAATGTTTCCATTTACAACATATGTTAGGATTCACACCTGGGTTGAATCAGGTGAAGTCTATATGGACCTTTGTGGTTACATGTGTAGTATTGACTGATGTAAACGTGATGTCTCGAGCTGATGAAGTCCATCACTCCTAACAAACCTCCTCGTCTTATGTGTAACTTCATAATTTGTTTGGATTTGTTTTCTGTTCACGTCAATGCCACAGGTACAGCAAATGATATGATCATTAAGCTAAAAGATGTCTTTCTTCTTTGGCGAGCTTCCTGTGATACACTTTGACTCTGTTGCATTTGGTGCCAATGTCCCTTTATTTTTTATGTCGTTTTAAAAAACCCACGACAGTAGCTAAGTGCCTCTTTGGCTTGAAAGGCATGACAAACAATTTAATCTCCATTTTCTTATTAATAGAAAACCATAACCATATTTTTTGGTTGAGACATTGCCCTTCTCCTTCCAAGTTTCCTAAAAAAAGTATTTGATGGAAAAGAAAATTAATTGTCCCAACACATATCCAGTTTTGTTTCAGGGCAACACAATAGCAGTTGGTTTACAGTGTTATATTATGTATTATATTTTGTAAAAGGATAGGGAAAACACAATACAAATCAAAATCTTGGTGAATAAGATTAAGCATTTATAAATTTAGAAATATTAGACTGAAAAAAAGTGGAAGTATATGAAACACATCACTGCAATTTATATTAAAGAGACCTAACATTGTCATTATTGAATTATACTGTAGAAATGTCTTAAACCAATCAAGAACAACCCAAAGCAAAATGTAATATGGTCTCTTAGTAACTCTCACTTGGCCAAGTGATGTCTTCAGCTTGCTGCTGATCTTTTGGAGGTCATTTACTGTATATCCTCCAACAAACAAAGGACGCAAGAGGCTATTCTAAGTACTAGTCGATGTCCGAATGCCTGGCAGAGGTTGAGCTGAAATGAGTTTCTGAGATCAAAAGAAACCGAACGATAAAAGGATAAAAGGGATTGAAAGATAAAAAGGATTTCAGTCACTGGATCAGAATTGCTCCTTTATAGAACAGAAATCAACAGAATTAAAATCCATTCAAACACAAGGAATGCATCACTGGATGTGTCACAAAGGTCACCGCGTTCAAAAGACATTTCTCTGGACTCCACAAAACATTTTTTCTTACACTCCACAAAAGTCACTAAAGTGGCGGTCCACAAAGCATCTCCACTCAGATATCTATTTATCCGAGGTATAAAGTTTGTGCCGTTCAGTTTTCCACTTATTTTTTTTAAGTGAACAAGGACGATGGGAAAGGAGGTGATGACATCAGGCCATTTATTTATTAATTATGAGCCGAGGTTGTATGGGCCATGTGTTGAGCATTCCTACATCAAGTGTTCGAAGGCAAATATGATAACATTTTCCTGCCATTTTCATCGTCTCTCTGACCAGTTTGTTCTGATCTGAAAGCCACTTTGGCTGTAAATTTAACAGGCTGGGAACATTTAGAAAACCCCAGCCACCAAAGTTTTTAAAATATTAATTTGATGCCCTTTGCGTATGCATGAACTACTTAACTTAAAAAACGACTCTACTCGTGTTGATCTGGTTAAGCCATTAACCTAGTTCAGTGATTTATTTTGTCTTTTCAATTACAGCTGAAAATACAGGCCAACTGTTGTCCCACATAATGAAATCGAATACAAAATTGTCCTTCAAATGTATGTAAGACGCTGCTAATTGGAGTTTGATGAGTGTTGGGAGAGCAATACGTCTCACCAGTTTACACAAGATGATCTAAGGAAGTGCTACAGGTCAACCCGAAGTCATCTCTTTGTTACTGCTTCTGTCATTTATGCAGATGACATGCTGTTTTACGACTTGTTAGATGGAGACTAAAGTAGTTTTCCAGCTATAAGTTAATTTTTTTTTTATTCATGCCGAGGAGAAGAGGTTTGCTCTTTCCATTAAAAAAAGGCTGAGCATGTGGATTTATGTGTTGGCTATGTAGATGTTACTGACCTGTCTACCTCAGTCATTAGGGCCGATAACTCAAATTAATGACATGTTTTACCTTGAGACAGTCCTCATGATTTAGATTTGAAAGGCTGATAGATCTGTCGGGTTCAATGCAAGGACGTATGATTTATAGATATATAGAATGATGAATAGATTAGCAGCAGACTTTATAATTTTGCTTTTGCACAGAGCAGCAAACCAATTACTTGTGTTTGTTGGAAAAATTTTATCAGAAGACCAAGCAATTATCATCAACAGAGCTGCTGGGCAACTTCATCTCTCTCCTATGGCTTTTGTGCACAGAGTACACAGTATGTTTACCGAAAGGAGCACAAGAGACAACATGAATAGCAAATGTAAGTCTCAAGTTCATAACAACAAACCAATGTATAGCGTCTTTGTTTCTTCATATAATGGTTATATAAACACAGAAATTTGCATTTAAAAGGATAGGGAAATAAATAAAAAAATAGAAATAGAAAATACATACAAGTAGAAATGCTATGCATCACTTTGTTTTGCCTGATTCCCCATGATAGCAATGAGGTAGAGTAACATTTTGTTGAGCTTTGCATCAGTTTTAATCTCTTTTCCTGATTATTTACACAGTAATACATTCTTGTTTTTAACCTTGACATCAAAGGAGATATTCTTTCCTATAGACTATAAAAATAAAACTGAACATTGAGGTAAATAGATGGGACAAACCACCTGAATTTGTGTTATGATTTGGATTGTCAATCGATTAAAATATTTAATCGCGATTTATCGCATGATGGTCCGTAGTTAATCGTGATTAATCTCAAATTAATCGCACATTTTGTCATCTGTTCTAACTGTACCTTAAAGGGAGATTTGTCAAGTATTTAACACTCTTATCAACATGTATGCATATACTTATTATTGGAAATCAATTAGCAGCTCAAAGATACTGCATTTAGCATAACAATATACTCAAATTGTATCATGGCAAACTCAAGCCCAACAGGTAACAACAGCTGTCATTGTGTCAGAGTGCTGACTTGACTATGACTTGCCCCAAACTGCACATGGTACCCAGGTACCCATAGAAACCATTTTCATTCACATATCTTGAGGTCAGAGGTCAAGGGACCACTTTGAAAATGGACATGCCAGTTTTTCTTCGCCAAAATTTAGCCCAAGTTTGGAGCGTTATTTAGCCTCTTTCGCCGCAACATGGTTGCTAGCATTGGATTCCTTAGGTTTTTCAGTTTCATTCAGTATCTTCACTCTAGCTTTTGAGCCCGATACAATCTATTAATCCCAAGTTCTGTTAATGCGTTAAAGAAATTAGTGGCGTTAAAACAAATTTGCGTTAAGGCGTTATCGCGTTAACTTTGACAGCCCTAGTTATAATTAAGTCAAATTTGTATAAAGACCCCCATTTAGTTGTAGCAGCTTTCATCACGGCAATTAAAAAGGGAAATAAACAGAAATTATTACACAGAGTGAGGCAGTTCTGTGAAGCTGAGTGAAGGAGCTTTTTAGAAATTTGAGAACCACCTGAGTTCAAGTGCACCCTGCCTGCTTCAGCGTCCTTAAGCAAGTCACACAAAGCTGAGTGAGGAAGCTGAGTGACGACAATGTCAACGCTGATGATGGAATAATGTGAGTTAATGTGAAGTGTTTGAACAAGAGTGTGAACTCAGTGTGGTAGTGGCATTGTGAAACGGCATCTTATTATCTTGCGGGCATTGAGCGGTATTGAGAACAAGCTGTCACATTCAGTTTTTACAAGTTTTTTTTTTGTGTGTGTGCTTTGTTGCTGCTGATGTGCAGCCACTCAACTTAATGCACCATGATGTAGTGTCAACTGAGCGTGAGCTGTGGACTATCTCTGCTTGAACTGAAGACTTCTGAGAATCAGTTGGCAAACATGACATATTCATCTTCATGCTGGGTTGTTTACACAACACGGAAAGGTGACGGATCTAATTTAAAGGCTTACGAACCAAAACTCATTTAGGCGTGTGATTGACAAACGGTCCCAGTGGACGAGGCACAGGTAGCCTCCGTGTGTCCATCCATCCGTCCACTCCACCATTTGTTGCTGTGTCTGAACATACTGCGGATGTCAAGTTGGATTTGCTGGCTTGTTAGAAATGATCTGATGTGCTGAACATAAAACAAATGTCTTCTGTCTAGGATTTTATTGCGGCTTGGTTAAAATGTCTCCCCAGTTTTCATAGTGCTTTTATTGGTAGCGTCATTACCACGGCTGTCAATCGATTGGAATATTTAATCACAATTAATCGCATGATTATCCATAGTTAATCGCGATTAATCGCAAATTAATCACACAATTTTAAATCTCTTCAAAATGTACCTTAAAGGGAGATTTGTCAAGCATTTAGTGTAAGTTTGTAGCGTTATTTACCAATGGATACCTTAGGTTTTCTAGTTTCATATGATACCAGTATCTTCACTCTAACTTTAAAACTGAGCCCACAACCATCTAAAAATCTCAAGTTTCGTTAATGCGTTAAAAAAATTAGTGGCGTTAAAACGTATTTGCGTTAACGCGTTATCGCTTCAACTTTGACAGCCCTAGTCGTTACACGTAGCTTCTCATGATCATCATGAAAAGAAATCATGATCTCTTGCCTTTTAGAATAAAGGAATAAAGTCAAGAGTGGCCTTTTTAACGAACGCCATTCTCTCTAAAGGCTTACCCCACTCCTCAAAGCTTCACCATATTTGTGTTCACTTGCTTGATCTTATTGTTTCCATTTTGAAAGAGGAAGGCTTTGTTTGAAAACTCCCAGATAACTTTGAACAGTCCAGAAATCCCCTTTGAAATGCACGATACTCTTATTCAATTGATGAACATTTCGTAATCCAAAGTCCAAACATGTACACAAAACTCTAAAAACCTTCCGCAATCCTGAGAAGCCCCATGACGCAGAAATATGACTTCTACAGCTCATGATAATGGTGACAGCAATAGAACATGTGAGAATAGAATCAAATGTAGTAATAAGATGAGAGGCAATGGTATTTTGAATCCAATCTAATTGAACGAACAGAGCTTCCTGGTCGCTGTCGTCGCCCCGACTTTAATTTGGTCTAAGATGGAAGTAAATTGACCCCTGATGTTGCTGTCTGTACCCTTGGAGGGAAGAGTTATGAGTAAGAGCACCGGGGGGAAATAGATGGAGCAGGTACTAAGTACCGATGTAACTGTGGAGGAAACCGGTGGGGTGCTGAAATTATAATCGCACCTCCTCTTCACAGCTCAGCAGGCTTTCAGGAACCTGCCAAGATCACATTTAACACACACAGATAGACAGACGCACTCAGACACTCATACACACATGTAGAGAAGCGGCAGACAGTCCGCCTGGAACACCGACGCGCATCCACCCACACACACAGACCTCCTACTAAAGGGATATGACTGTTCAATTTGTGGGCATTGGCCTCGGTTTTGGCTCCAAACTGTCAATGGGAGTCAATATTGAATATATTTCTAACATGCGGCTGATTATCACTGGAGGGTGAATTAATTTAATTCATAGTGCAACTCTTGCCAATGTTGCGATTAAGCCAATACTCTGATTACTTTAAGCCGATACATGCATAAATCCCCCATAATAAATCTTGTTAATTCCAATTATCTGAACCATATTGTGTAGGTGTTTTTATTTTTTTCATTTTTTTAAGCACAACACGCTCGTCAAATCCACATCCCCTCCGTGGTTAGAGTGCCATCAATCAGACGTTGCTGTTTACATTTTAGGAAGCGGTTGGAGACGACACATGCAGCTGTCGCATCCCCAGAAGCTCTAAGCATTTGGTTTAAGACACCATGATTTAGCGATGATTGGTGAGATTGTAGGGTCTTAAGAGAGTGGGTGTAACTGTGGGCACTAGTTTCTTTTGTTTAGCAGACACTTATCTAAACCATACACAACACAGTTGTGTCTTTATAATTGGGTTCATCCAGAACACAGCAGGCTAGTGGGAATAACTCTTAATTAATGCTTAATGTTAACATGAAGAATTAACTGATAACGGAAACGAGAGTGTGAAAACAAACAGGGCGTGCTTTTAATGTAAAAAAGGCATTCTCCTAAATGTAATATATATTAGTTTGAATGCGTATCAATAAAAGAAACCCACAGATTGCACCATTAGAAACAATTACCTGATGTTATTTACGACCGAAAAATAACCTGAGTAGTGCTACTTGTTACCACTTCACCTCTAATATGGTGTGTGTGCCAAAGACAGGGTTTAGTATTGATTTTCTGTAAAAGTTGAGTGTGTGTTTTTGTGTGAGTGGCTACTCGTGAGTGTGTGTTTGTGAGTGTGTGTGTGTGCATCTGTTTGTGCGTGTCAGTCAGGTGGTTTATCTCGGCTTTGTGAGAGAGGCAGCAAATCTCCCTGTAATTACAATCTGAACATCCCTGACATTTTACCAAGACTCCCCAGGTGTGTGCATGTGCGTATGTGTGTATGTCTTTGTGTGCGTATGTGTGTGTGTGCTGAAGGCCTTTTGTCTTGCGGGGCTGAAACAGCTGGGTGCTCCTCGCTAATTAACGAGGAACCTCGTAATTACTGCTAACTGGCCTACTATAGCTGACATAGAAAGAGAGAGAGAGAGAGAGAGAGCGAGAGAGAGAGAAAGAGAGATAATCAGGAGACCGGAAGACAGAAACAGAGTGGAGTAACGTTACAATAGGCAAATATTTAAACGGTGAAGAGGACAATGAGAAAATGCAGACCGCAAAAATGACCTGCAGCAATGTGGTGCTCGAAAAGTTTTAGGCTTCAGGCTGCTCAAAGCCTTTCCCTACAAGATGATAAAATTGTGTCTTGTTTTTATAGTTATAATCAAAAATTACTATGGCGGTTATGATAACGTTGTACTCACTGAAGTAATTACTGAGGTCTGGGATCACAGTGTCATCGTTAGGGCTGTGTATTGGCAAAAATCTGGTGATACGATACGTATCATGATAAAGGGGTTACGCTTCAATGCAGTGGAAACCGCTTATAGTGATCATGGTTACAGTGATCAACTGCTTCTATTGATCGAAAGGCTTGGGACAGAACCATTCAAATGCTGTTTAAATAATTTTCTTACAGTAGTCAGTTAGACTGCTTATAGTGTTCATTCGGGGTCTTTTCATACCTGACAACATATGGAATGTTAAAGCTATGTTAGACTAACATTAGTTTAATTTTTGTTTTGTTTTTTACTTTACTCCCTTGATACTTTGCCTCGCGGACCATCTGCTTTTCGGCTGGATACCTGAAGCTGATGATGCGTGCACATTGATATGACGAGAAAAAAGGTATTCATTTTCTCTGAATAAAAAACGAATCTGCACGCAGAAAAAGCACCTTCGCCAAGTGGATTGATAATGCCTCGACATATGATGCCCCAAAAGTGAAACTTTGCTGATCCTCGACCGGCTCTGCGGCACACACGCAGACCGCCGCCCGTCTCCCTCCATGACGCTATAGAGCGAGAGAACTAGGAGCTGTTCTGCATGCTTGCTCGCACTGCAGAGCCGCCCAAAAACGGCAATGTCTCGGGTTTCAACATGTGGCGTATCACTGAACGACCAGTGACAAGGTCCGCCTGGTGTAGATGGCCAATCACACCACAGTAGTACTGGCTAATCACAGCACATTAGGGCGGGACTTGGCGCAAAGCAAATGGGAAAAAAATAACGCCTGGTGATGGAAAAATGTAAACAGACTACAGCGTACAGAGATGAGCTGGTATATTTTGAGTAGGTGTCTTAAACCTTTGCTAAATCCTGTCGCTAAGTGCAGTTGATTGTTCTTCTTTTAGCAAAAATATACCATCCAATTCGTTCTATACTGACGCTATAGCAGCTTTAACAGAAAGTTCCACATTAACTGCAGCCATCTTGATTGTTTTCGAAAATGCCTCAACGGCGCTCTCGTTGGACTTCCTCTCAATCACGCCCCATTTTAGATAAACGGCTGTGATTTTCCCGGCACATCTCAAGTAGCTGGAAATCTGTCCAAAGCAAAGGGAGGACCAGACACATCTACCAGAGCAAATAAAACATGAGTTCACAGATTTGGTCTGGTTCCAAGGCAAAGAAATCACTGCATACGACCAAGAAATAATCTGGCACATACTGTAACAACCCGTAAAAAAGAATAGATGCGAAAAATGAAAAATGCACTGAATTCAGGTGAAGAAGAACCTTATTTTAAGTCTTATTTTGATGCATTGATTTGATATTAGCAGCACAAGCTGAAAGCACAACGTCAAAGTGAAAGTAGCGCTCTATTGATTTAATTTTAGGTAAAAAGTATCATTTCTTTTGCTTCTTGGAGATGCACTGTGCATAAAGAACAAAACTATTAAAATAAGACAGAAGTTAATTCCCCTTTAAATTCACATTAGCTGACTTGTGAACTTTATCTGGTGTTGTTTTACCAAATAATTTTAGTTTTCCCTAGAGTAAGGTGCTAAGTGCTATCTGTCTGGTTGTCTGTTCCTGTAGCTAACCAGAGTTTCTTTTGTGCTCAGTCAGCATCATGGCTAATAAAATGACAACGTGAGAGACATTTAAAAAGTCCTAATGAAGCCCAATGATCATAGCAAACTACCCAATTAAATGCAGCTGTTGTGTACAACTGTCTGCAGAACTGAAACCGGAGGAAAACATGGTTGAAACATCAAAACAGAACAACGATATCCCACAGTTTCTGCTTCTTGGGAATTTTATAAGGGGCACACACACAAACACACAGTAGCAGTACTGCAGGGACAGATAGTAGAAGAAGAGAGAGGCACATCAAAAACAGAGAGAAACCAATATGAACATAGAGATGAGAGAGAGACAGGAAGGGGTTGTTGTTTCTCCCCAGGCTAAATGTCACTGCTGCCACATTGTTTTGGTCACATAAAGCAGCATTGCTAACCCTCAGTGTGTGTGTGTGTGTGTGTGTTTGTATGCATGCTTGCGATGTACATATAATGTCACGTTTGTCTTTCTCACTTGCTCTCTTCGGTTGCCTTGGGAAGATTCTTAAACCCTACCTTAAAAGGTCAAGTAGATCAGTCGAGACACACACGCACACTCGGATTACATGACATAGAAAAAAAAGAAACATCACATTCACTTCTTGTTGCGATGAAGTTGAAACGGATAAAACCACACACCGCTGACAGCCACATCTGAGAATAAGGGACATTTTCCTACAAAATAAGAGACCCATAGTTCTCAGGTTCCCGCTGTGTCTCTCGGATTCACACTGATGATTAAAGGAAAGAACCGTTGTCATGTATATGCTGTTTGTTTGTCTCCACTAGTACATATATAGATATTCACAGTTTTATCAAAAGAACATGAGCTGCATGCGTGTTTCTACTATTGTTGGAATCAAAGAGAATGCCTAATCAGCGTTGTATCATCATGTATGCGTGTATGCATATTTTTTGTAAGCGTAATTTGCTTGGGGTCTAAGCAGTTGGCTATTGATCTATGTGTATGTGCGTGTGTGTGTGTGTGTGTGTGTGTATAATGGTCCATATCACGCTGTGTTGATTTTCATGTCAGACAGCAGCGTTCTCTCCTCACTCCATTACTTCCCATCCTGTTGTGTGTGTGTCTGTGTGTGCGCTTGTATGTGTCTGTCTGTCTTCGTCTGTGATTTCACGCCCAGAACAGTTCTTGTGCTTTTTTTTTCTTTCTTTTTCTTCCAGGCTTACAGCTGTTTAATTGTTCCTCTACCCAAGCTCTCACACCCATATGCACACACACACTTCTCACAATAACAAGGTGAAGTAAATGAAATGCCAAAAAACGCTGCTCCACATCATTATGCAAGCGGCCTGTGCACTGTCACAAGAGAGTTGTGAAAACTGCTGAATTAAAATAGGTCCAAAACACAAAAATAAGCAACTGTGTACAAAGCACATAGTCATTAATGACAGATGGAGCCTGCCACACTGTATCTAAATACAGGACGCTTAGGCCTTTAAAAAAACTCATAATGCAGCCTATTATACGTTAAACTACTTCAAATTGTTTGTTCTTATTTTTTTCCCCTCAGGACGCAACATCCATCGCAATGCAAAGTTTTCCACTGAGCTTTTCTCATGTTCAGGATGTTAGGATCTTAAGTGTTTATAAGCAGAGTGCAGGTAGGAGAGAAGCTGTTGGATTCAGACAGCAAAAAGATGAAAAACTAGAGGGATGCTTACATGTTGTGGCATGTTTTAAGAGGAAAACATTTTAGGGTTGGTTTTAAATACAGTGTTGATATTGTTCTAAGGAGGAAAAAAGCGCACTTCAAGCGCAAACTCAAGCCCAACATCAACAATAGCTGTCAATGCGTCAGTGTGCTGACTTGACTATGATTTGCTCCACACGGCATGTGATTATCATAAAGGTCAGAGGTCAAGGGACCCCTTTGAAAATGGCCATGCCAGTTTTTCCTCGTCGATATTAAGCGCAAGTTTGGAGCGTTATTAGGCCTCCTTCGTGACAAGCCTGTATGACATGGTTGGTGCTAATGGATTCCTTAGGGTTTGTAGTTTAAGATGATGCCAGTATCTTCACTCTAGCTTCAAAACTGAGATCAGAACAAACCTAAAAATCGCATGTTGTGTTAATGAGTTAAAGAAATTAAAATAATTAATCTAATGATTATTTTCTGGATTAACTGTTTGGTCACAACCAACAGTGATGTCACAGGGTCCTCCTGAAGTACACCTGTACATCACTGCATCAAGGTGAGAAGTTAAACCCCTGAAGGGTGTTAAATCACTCTTTTATTTTTTTACATTATTTATTAATTTATTATTGTAAGAAGTGGGAATTTTAAAAATGTTGGTATTGGATGCAAAAAAAAAAAAAATGTTGTCACTGAACGTAATAGTATATCGACATTCTTGTCTGATAATTGTTGGAATTAGAAATTATAATATACTAAAAATCAGTTGATTTGTTATTATTAAAAGGAGGGACAGACCCAGTTCGTTTCATTCACCCACGTCTAGCAAACCGCCCCATGAACGACTCTTTTGTTTCTGTATTCTTTAATACCAGGGTGGGACTGAGGGCGAGAAGTGGCATTTACAAATCCGTCTGCTACTTCAGCACCACGGACAGCGCCATGGATTTATCAATACACAGCACAGTAAGGCTGCTGATATTTCAGAGCCGTGGTCGGGCAGATAGATTCAAACTTACACAAACTTGAGATAAAGATAAAGGATCAATGGGTCAGGGAGACTAGACTAACATTTCCAACTAAACCACCCCTCTGCCCACCACAAAACTGAATTTATAATTTGCTACAGTATATTTCAGAAAGTCAAGTCAGTATCAAACAGAGCTTTAAATCAGAGCATCCTGTCTCGAGTTAATGAAGTCATCAGGTTACACTTTTCAGAATTGAACCATAAATACAAAATTATGGACTGACACAATGGATTCTTACAGTTTTTGTTTGAGATCATACATCCAACTGAGTTGTATTTAAATGTACGGTATGGCTTACCGCCATGACTCATAGAAAATCCACATACTTTATACAGTCTCCATGGGTGCTCTCAATCACTGTCTGTGGAGCAGCTCCAGAATTTGTCGCGGGATGACATCACCACAGTCTCTCCCTTTTGTGAGCTCCAGTGCCTTTCAGGATTTCTTTTGTGATGAAATGTTGTAATTTCCTTTCTTGGTGTACCTTCTCTCCCTTTACCGGCCTCGTCGAGTTCCACTTCACTTAGCGATTGCCTACACAGAATACCTTTCAACAGTCCCCAGACAATAGGCCTGAACTTCTTCTATTCAGTTGAGGGTTATACGTGTAGGTGGAGAGAGCAGTAGCAATAGTCTGACAGTTTTTCTTTTCTCTTGGGTCAAGACAAAGCACGCGTCACACCTCTTACAATGTCTCATAGCGGCATTACATTCAGATATATAGATGCTGACGTCAGTGGAACATTGTTTGTGTTTGCCTTTATGATTGTTGTTACACAATAATAAACCCGGTAAGAACACTGAAGGAATGGCACATAAATCTGACGTTCACCTTTTTCTCACCTTTCTCAACTCTATTGTTGAGCTGAAAACTCTGTCTGTGACATTTCACTCTCCACATTTATTCAGATCTGTAGAATTGAAATAAGAAAAAAAAAAAATACCGTTAGACAACAGTCAGAAAGGCATGCTAATACACCCGAACAATTTTTAAAGAGCACTAAAATGTTTTTGGGAGCATTTTCTTCTATGATAACCTCATCTTATGGGCCTTAACCCTGTATACAGCAATTCACAGAGCACCGTCCTGCAATTTTAAAAGCCTATTCCTCCGAAACCTTTTCAGTCACTGGTCTCCACGGAGGGGGATGTAAGGTCATTGGTGTTACTTTCAGAAAATCAAACTTTTTTTTGGCAATATAGGGTTTTCATCTTGCACTATTGACATCCATTTGACTGTTTGTGCTCCTTGGCCCAGCTATAAAACCTGATTGTACCTGAAAATGGAGTCACTTTACAAAGGGGGATGGATATCATTCAGACAAAAGTGCAATGGATGAACTTGATTCTTTAAATATAAGTCAGAGAAAAGTTAATCTCCTTGTGGAAGTTCTCAAAATTGCTGATGAGCTCCACATCTACTTATTATCTTCGTGGAGCTGCAGTTAGAATATGATCCTGCACTTAACGTCTATAGCCCGTTTCCATTCGCTGGCTTTCTGACAGCTGTAAGGGATCCCGAGGACCTGGTCTAGTATCTATACACAAAGCACTGCTAATATATAGTGATCCCTTCGCTAAGCCCTTTATCGCGGCAATTAGCTGGATGTCTCTTAACGGCCGGAGGAGAAAAGGGCTTTAGAGCGGCCAGCACAGGTGTGAGGGGGAGGCGAGAATGAAGAATGGATTCAGGAAGTGATTCATTTACTGGCTGACTGAGTGAATGACTGACATGCAGGCTTTGTACCTGCTGACTGACCAACTGACTGACTGATGCAGGAGCAGACTGTGCTGGCTGACCCAATGATGAATAAAGCCGCTCGCTGACTGTCTGGCTGACTTGTGTTTCATAGAGGTCTTATGTGACGCATAGAGGATTTGATGCTTAGTACTAAGGTACTTTAAGGAAATCAACAAGGCCTTAGCCAATGGGGAAATCTGCCTGGTGAGATAATACAGACTCTCTCCTCTCCTCTCCTCTAAGTCGTTCCGTGCAAAACAAACAAGACGCAGTACAGAATGTGAAGGTCAGTAGCTTTATGTACTTGAATGGAGAGGCATATAGGAATCAGCTCTGTGCAAGATACAGGCATGAAGTTTAAAGATGTGATGGACACTATGAATGCATGTACCATGATGTAATTATGCAGTTGGATGTGCTTTGCCATCTGGTTTCTATTGCAGATCATTGGACGGTTATTTAAATACCAATTCCAATTCTTAACACTTTAGAGATTGTTATTCTTCGGTGCATTTGTGAACCATATTGTGAGTGAGTGACGGAGTGTGTATCTGCGCTGTTGGTATTGAAACAGGTTGTGTGTTGCTAGTCTAGGCTGTTTTCTGAGTGAAAAGATTCATAAATGCTTGAAAACACACACATACATACACACTTAATGGAGACACACTTCATCTTCATGGACACATCGCATCGTATAGTCACAGTCACTGCGAATAACTTTCATTTTGTGTTGATTTTGGCGGTCTCTGTCAACTAAAGCGTTAGTGTTTCTGAGCACCAGATTCCCTTTAGAAACATCTCATTTTTTTCTTCATTTGAAGAAGCGAGGAGTGGCCAAAATGTCCTCACTTTCCAAAGATGTCCTCACTCTGAAGGTCTGAAACTCACATTGGCACTCACAAAGATAGACGTACAAGTACACTCTCACACACACATACACACACAGTCATTTGGTATACCAGGGGACTATAGTTAACTAAGACACAAACAATGTTTTCTAAATTTGTGACACCACATAGTCGTTAACAGACACCCTGATTTTTTTTTTTTGTGTGTGTGTGTGTGTTCTGCGGCAGACAGCTGATGTTAAAAAAGCTCTAATGCTCTTTCTCCAATCTGACAACAACATCAATGCAAATTGTCCTGGGAGACGCACATACGCTCGCACGCACAGAAACTCAACTGGGGGATTTGAAGTGATTTGTTTTCATTCCACTTTCACGAACGCAGACAGACAGACACACAAACAGCAGCCCTGACTGAAACACGGACACTTTACCCGCCACACGCGCACACAGATGGGCACGGAGATAGACGCACACCTACTCAACGAGACAGACAAACGGACACACAGAAAGGAGATAACTTGAACTTAAAAGAGAGGCGCAAACAGAGAGAGACAGACGGCGGTGGAGTGGGGGGGAAGAAAGGCGAGACAGACAAAGAGGTGTGTTTGTTGTTAAACCGGAGTGACGGAGGGTTATATTTGTGCGACGGCTGCAAAGTCGCGGGGAGGAGATACAAACACCAAACATAACAGATAAGAAACGCAGGTTGACTGGTTATCTGTGAAGAACTCAGAGACAAAGAAAGAGAGCTAGACTGCTTGTGTGTTTGCTCTGTCAGACACCTGAAGCTGCCTTCAGGTTATGTCAGGTCACGTTTAATACCGGCCTGCTATTTCAGCTCTTTCAAAGGTTCCCGATGCCACACTAGCAGGTTAAATTACACGTGTCTCCGGAGTCAGTTTACCGCTGATAAAATTGTTTGATATGGATGCGATGTGTTTTGTTTCAGTGGACGTTTCCAACAGGTATTCCCTCATCTCAGCCTCATTGTTAATTCCCTTGAAGTGGTCTTGTTTGTAATGCCAGTCAGTGGTATCCAGGGACTGTTACAAGCTTCCTATCAGTCAGGCTAGTTTCAGAAAAAAAAAGCCACACACACATTTGATTTGAGCTCGTGGCTGAATTTTGAACAAGCATTTTCTTGTCTTGATTTGGATAAAAAAAAATTGTATATTCATTTTATCAAATAAATTCAGGCCTTGAGGCATTTTAGTTCCACTTCTCCCAATGGGCATGTTATTGGACGACTGGAAAACCCACACAGACGAGGTGGGGCTGTTGCCATGTCATTTAGCATCCGGTTAGCTTAACTACTGTAGATGCTGAGGGGTTTTCTCTTTAAAGCACAGGTTCAGCTAAACTGCAGCTAACCTCGATGTACAGTTTGATGTTATCTGATGAGGGCGAGATTCATAAGAATGCCGTAGAATAGTGCAAGATGTTTACTCGGAAAATGTGATTTAAGACAATTTGGTCCAGTTCCATGATTTTGCTTCAGACAACGCAGGTTTATTCCCATTTTAAAGCAGCAGTGGGTTTAAAAAAGTTACATTTATAAATGGTCACTATATCCTGACAGTAGTGCATGAGACAGGTAATCAGAAAAAAAATCATGTGCCTCTTTGTCCTCCGGTGCTCCTAATGGCATCTGCAAGATTTGACAGACTGGAGGAAAACAACCAATCAGAGCCGAGCTGGAGCCTACCGTCTCTGAGCAGCTGTCAATCACTCGCGAACGCCAATCAAACGGTCACACTAGGCAGCGCTGATCAAATATGAATCAATATTATGGTACTGTAATGTGTATTTCTCGCTTCAAATGTTTTCAGAAACATCTTGTAGTGTTGAGCTGTAAAATGAGAAAGTTTGTGACCCGGCAGCCATGTTGAGATCAGTTGAAGAAATACCAAGCACCGCCCACCAGCCGGAGCAAACTTTCTCATTTTACAGATAAACAGTACACTACAAGATGTTTCTGAAAACATTTTACGCGAGAAATAGGCATTGCAGTAACAGAATATGAATTCATATTTGATAGGAATAGGAACGCTCTCTCTCTGAAATGACCTGTGATTGGCTAAATTGGCCATTTTTTAAAGCCTGAAAAGAGAGCCAAGAGGAGGTGCAGAAGAATTGAATTACAATATGCTGAAAGCTTATTATGGAATTTTTGCCCAATGATGCCAAAACCATTCTGCCTACTGCAGGTTTAAACCTTCACCCACTCCTAAGCTAATGACGGAGCAACAGCCTCGGCAGCATTACCATGCAGACTCCAGACAGAAAAGCACCAGATGGGTCAGGTTCAAAATAAGGACCTTCTGGCTGTGAGGCAACAGCGTGCTATCCTTTGAGCCACCATGAATAATATGATTTGATCATTCATATTATTATATAAAGCTGAGGGAGCGAGACACTGACGGTATTTCAAGAATGAAAAAAGCCTCATATGTAAGTGCTACAAGACATCTCCTATTAAAATACCGTCACCCTGCTTCTGGCTTTGTTTACCTTGTGACTGATTGGATTGTCTTTCAATCGATTGTCTCATCTGTCACAAGGAACAACAGGGAAATCTTCTGAGAGCGGTCAACATTGATTTTGAGGCTGTGTAACCTCTGACTTTGTCAAGTTTATAACCTCTGGAGTAAAATTAACGTCTGTTTTGAGCTTTGATTCATTGCGAACATGTCAAATGGGCTTTGTTAAATATTTCCAATATACCTGAGATTCACACTGTCTAATCCTGAGTTTTCTAATTAACCAGAGCCAGAGATACACGGTTGATGTTGCTGCTTTTCTCTCTGTCCGTCTGTCGACTGGACTTTCCAGTTTTAAACTTGACCAAAGTCATTTCAATAACACAAACACACACACACACATACACACACAGACTCCCCAGTTACATCTTATGCCTCCTGCAATACACTGATAAGGCCCTCTCTGTCTCTCTCTCCCTGTCTCTCCCATTTTCTTTGTCTCTCTTGCTTTTTCTCCGTCTCTTTTCCATTTTGTTCTGTTTTATTCCAACTATCTCTCTTGTTCTCTTGGTCTCTCCCTCAATACCTCTATCTTTGTGTCTCCCCATCTCTGTCCACCTCTCTACTCCCCGCCATCTCTCCCTCTCTCTCATCCTCTCATCTTTCTCTCTTTCCGTCTTTCTCTCGTCCATGGACGGATTATGAGACAATGGGCCCCCTGGGCACAGACATGCAGAAATCCCGACCACCTCTCCTACATAGGAGCCAGACACATAGTTGACTGTAGTTGTTTACCCTCTTTTTGTTGTTTGTTGTTGTTGTAGTCCCGATACCGATAGCAATACCTGGGCTTAGAGTATCGGCCGGTACAGATCCGATGCCAGCGTTTAATTAATAAGATGTACACCTCACTGTGTGGAAGTGACTGGGATCATTTTGTTTTTTATTCGTAGGGCAACATCAGGCTTAAATTAAACAATGCTTGGTAAACTTGGTGAAAAATCTTCAAAATTAACAAGGTTCAAGTGTAAACCTTTTAATGCAGCAACAAGTTGGTTGGTTAGCAGGATTTAAAATGGCATTATATAATGTGTATAGTATATAAACTGAACTGAATTGAATAGATCAGCCCCATTGTCATCGATACCTGATCCAGCTGTTTGAGTCAGTATCGGCTGCATAACTGATCCGGTATTGTTATCAGTGCATCCCTACTTTGTGGTCATTTTGTGTCTCTTTCTAGTTGTTTTGTGTCTTTTTGTGGTCATTTTGTGTCTCTTTCTAGTTGTTTTGTGTCTTTTTGTGGTCATTTTGTGTCTCTTTCTAGTTGTTTTGTGTCTCTTTGTGGTCATTTTGTTTCTCTTTCTAGTTGTTTTATGTTTCTTTGTAGACATTTGTGTCTTTTTGTAGTCATTTTGTGTCTTTTTGTAGACATTTTGTGTATCTTTGTAGACATTTTTTGCCTCTTTGTGGACATTTTATGTCTCTTTGACCATTTTGTGTCTCTTAGTAGTTGTTTTGAATCTCTTTGTCATTGTTTCTTGTCTCTTTGTGGTCATTGTTTTCTCTTTGTGGGAATTTTGTGTCTATTTGTAGTTGTTTTGTGACTTTTGTAGTCATTTTGTGACTCTTTTCTAGTTGTTTTTATATCTCTTTGTAGTTATTTTGTGTCTCTTTTTGGTCATTTTGTGTCTCTTCCTAGTTAATGCTTATCTCTTTGACGGGTAGGCCTGTTCAGTAATCCATCCATGGTCCCCACTGTATTATTTGTCCTTTAAGATCTTTCAGTTTCAAATCACTCTATATCCCCATCTTTATCTGTCCACTTTGACAAGATGTTAACCACATCTTCCATTATATTTTTATGTGTTTGATGTATTCTCCAAGAACTTTTTACACTAGAATCTTGTAATGTTTGTTTTGGAATTCATTTGGGCTCAGGGCATGCTAGTTTTATGTCCACTAACAACACACATTTTAAGCATTATCTAAGGCCTTATTTTATGAGTAGAATTGAGTCCTGTTGCTTTGCAAAAATGTGCTGAGCACTATAGATTTATCCGAGTGCCCTGAAGCAACATATTGTAATGGTCTGTTATACCACAAAGAGGAAAGTATCAGCTCAACTGCTGATATTTACATTTAAAAAGGGGCATACAGTATTTACAAAAGAGCTTTGAGATAAAGACGAATCCTCTAAGGATGGAAAGTCAACTCTGTCCTTGTGCCCTTTCCAGTACTCTATAGAAACCTTGATAAAAGCAAACTATCAAGCTCACATATCATTGTAGGAACTAATATTTACACAGTGGATTATACACCATTTATCTATAGGCTTTAGTGGTGTCAGTGATGACAATCACATCCCACAAGGACATGTACTGTCTTCTGAAGTCACTCTGCTCAGGTCATTTATGCTTGCTTATTATTATTATTATTACACAATTGATGCTTTCCTCAATATAATACTTTGAAGACAGCTTTTCAGTCAGAACGCTAACATTGTTAACAAAGCAGTAATACCCACTATTGTTTTCTGAACTCAGATTGTAGTTATTTCGTTGTTTCACCTGCTGCACTACCATAATACCCGTAATCACAGTACGCAACGCTATCCTGGGGATTATTGGTAGACTGTTCCTCAGGCTTGATTTTATTGGACTTGAGCTCGCACAAGACAAGTTTTTAAATTTTCATGCACTTCTTTTCCGTTTTCCAAGTGCAAAAACGCATAATTTGCTGAAGCTCTTGCCTCAAAGACGACTCAAATGACTGCGATTATTTTGTCTCTGGGGGGAAAATTGCTGGAACAAATCAGCAGCGGGACAATCAGCAGCTCGTAAGTGCGATCACGACCACAATTCAGACAGTGCAGCGTCTTTCTTGACTATGAAAAGAAGACAACTTCTTCGTCCTAAGTTGAATCTTGTGTCTTCTTCAGCCAAATGAGCTCATGTTGAAACTGCTGATGTAGCAAACGCTGATGAGCGATTGTCAATCTGATTTTGGCCCTGTTAGCGGGAGTGTGGGGCTTTAAGGATGTCAGTGTCGGTCAGTTGGTTGCTCAGATTACTTGATTGTTTTTTGGCATCAGTGCTTTTATTCAATAGTATGCAGTCAAGATACAGATGAGGAATGTGGGAAGAGAAAGTGAAGGTTATGTGTCTTAGACTACTTTGGTAGCATTGCACCCAGTAAACTCTCATATATAATGTTATATGAGGTAAAAATAAATAAGAAATCTGATTAAATTGAGGAAAATGGCTTATGAGAGTAGCAGCTAATGGAGCTTTTTATATATTGCTTCAATAAAACTGTAGGTGCACTTACATCAGTGGTGAAAAGTATGAGAAACTTATACTAGAAGAAATTTCAAGGATAAAGATACCGCCTGCTGCAGAGTATCATATCTTCTTAAAGGCTTCTTTTAAATGCATAGAGGTGCACAGATATGGACACCACTATCACATTATGATCACACAAAAGTAAATAACAGTAGAGCATTATTATTGGAGAATTTCACAGCAGTGAAATCAGATAGTCATGTAACGGACTGGAAAAAAAAAGGAGCCAACGTAATTGTCTGCCTTTTTTTTCTGCGTAAATACAATCCAATATCACTGTAATGGAGACAGTAAGAGAATATCAAATTTTCTTTTTCTTTTGTAATTCCAGACTAATCATCCAAGCCTTTTCAAAACAGTAAAAGTGTGCTAAAACAGAACCTCAACCCATGCTAAGATTACTATCTGAAATTGATATCATCAGTCATAGAGTGCTATCAGTTCAAACTAAATGACACTGATAACACTAATCTTTTGCTGCATGAGGGTGCGTATGTTTGCATGTGTGATAACGCTAGCATGTCCTTGCATGTTCATGCTGGTCGTTCTCGAAGACCCTGTTGAAGTTTAGCACAAGCCGTTCATTCAGCTGTCACATCTCATTGGCTTCTGGCGCTCCTCTAAATGGTCCTGCGAGCCAATAAAGTTTACTCAAGGTTACGATGTCACAGCAGCTGTTTCCTGAAGAGATGGAGTAAATTAAATGGGCCAGATGACTCAGCAAAATGTCCTCACGCGCAGGCTGACACACGCACGCACACGCGCTGATGTATCGTCGCTCGCACGTAAACTTTGCATATAATACACCAACAGCATGCAGACACTGAACACTCATAAATATTGTCTATGTGTCACCCCGCAAACTACCAGGCACCCTCTCTCTCTCTCTCTCGCTTTCTCTTTCACACTCACACACAGACACTCAAGCACAAACACACATGAACGTTCAAGCACACACACACGTCTCCCTCTTCTGCACTCAATATGGCTCATGGCACTGAGAACAATGACTAGTGCAATGAGTGGCATGTACAGCTTAACTTGAGCTTTGGTGTGTGTGCGTGTGAATGTCTCTGTGTGTGTATGTGTGAGCGTATTTGATGTCAGCAGGGTTGATTCACACTCACTTACCCCCCGACAACTGGAATCATACCACCCGCCTCTTGACGAGCTCACATCAACACACACTCGCACAAAGCTAATTAGGAGTCTTCATTATTGTTGGATTATGCTGTTCAGCTCCGCAGCTACAGGCTTTTCTTTATGGGTGGAAAGGAGCTAAGGACTCTTAAGTACATTTAGCAGACTGCTAGTTTGACTTAAATAATGGATTTGTGCACAAGACTAACTAATGGAGAAGAGTAGTGATACCCATACCCAATGCCACAACACACAAGCCTCCAGTCCTCTTCCTGGTTTGTATGCTGTAGTGATGTATGTTTTTTTGTTTGTTTCATTTTACTACATTTGGGGGAAACAACTCCTCAGTCCAGCCAACTATGTTGGTTATCTTTTGTGCCAAATGGAAATGCTTTGTCTTTTTTGTGTAATTTTTCTTAAGCGAACTAGGGTTTTTACGAATATTTATGGGAATGGTTGAAGGAAAAAACTTTGATTTATTATAACCTTAGTCTTATATTTGTATTTTTTTCCGTCATCTGAATTCAGGTAGTCACACGGGCTGGAAAACAAACATCGACGTTGGCCAGATTTTTTTTAAACTGAGGCAAACAGTCACATTATTACTGTTTGCGCAAGTTGTCCTTTGTGAACATCAGTTTACAGTGGCCTGGTTCAATTTTGGTCTACCGTACTTACTGTGGTTGTGTGCACTCACAGTTTTTTTCTGTGCAATGAGGCATTATTACTGACGTTTTACTGTAGGTACGCTCACTTTCACTTTACCTCCAAATAAAATCCGTCCATCCATTTTCTGCTGTTTAAGCAGGTCCAGGTTGCAGCCGCCAAAGTCGTTTATTTAATACCTTTCTACCATAACGGACAAAGAGCTTTACAACTTAACCTTGTTAATCCATGTCTTGTGTTTATGCCTATGTGTTTGTGATATCTATGTAAAAAATCCTCCTTGAGGACAAATAATAAGCTATCTGTCCATCCATCTGTCGATCTATCTGTCCATCCATCTGTCCATCTGTCCATCCATCCGTCCATCTACAGTATCTAATTTGCCTGTCGTTCACCCATTCACACACACACACACACCAATGGAGGCAAAGCTGCCATACCCATCAGGGACAATCAGGGTTCAGTTCAAGGACACTTCAACATATGGACAGGAAAGAATTGAACTGCAATTAGTGGACGGCTTGCTCTACAATCCATGTCCTCTAGCTCTTCCTTGGGCAACTTGACATATTTCCAGATTAGATAGATCCCTCCAGTGTATTGTGGGTCTACCCAAGGTCTCCTCATGGGTCATCCAGAAAGCTTTCAGAAGGAGGCATCAAGGACGCATCCTATTCCAATGCCCAAACCACCTTAACTGACTCCTTTCAATGTTAAGGAGCACTAGTTTGTCTTCAAGATCCTCCCGGATGTCCAAGCCCCTAACCTTATTCTAAGGGTGAACCAGCCACCCTGCAAAAGAAACTCATTTCAGCCACCTCTCCAAATTTAATCGCAATTGATTGCATGATTGTCCATAGTTGATTGTGATTAATCACACATTAATCGCACATTTTTAATCTGTTCAAAATGTACCTTAAGGGGAGATTTGTCAAATATTTAATGCTTGTATCAACATGGGAGTAGACAAATATGCTTTGCCCTTTGAAAATGGCCATGCCAGTTTTTCCTCGCCAAAATTTTGCGCGAGTTTCTCCTTCTCAACAAGCTAGTATGACTTGAAATGTTTGGTACCAATGGATCCTTTAGGTTTTTCTAGTTTCATGTGATGCCAGTATCTTCACTCTAGCTTTTAAACTGAGTCTGCTACAACCTAAAGATAGAAAATTGCGTAAATGCGTTCAGGAAATTAGTGACGTTAAAACAAATGTGCTATTATCGCGTTAACTTTGACAGCCCTTTTTTTACAACCTGTCTGATGGTCTGAGCAGATCAGACTATGTTGAAGTGATCACACTTGGTGAATACAATCTAATAACCGATAGAATTGATGGCCAAAACTACAAAAACAAGACCCACGTTTAAACGAGAATTTTCTTTTAAATCCTATTTGGTGAGAACCATTTATCATCATTAGTCTGCAAATGGAGATTAAGCTAGATACCTGGTTGGCACGTACAGTACCAAAGGTGTCATTGCTCAAGGGCACTTTGCCAATATTGGGAACTGAACCTTTTCATTATGTTGCCTCTTATAACCAATCAGACACACTCCATTGATCCTCTTATTGGTCTTTCTTCCCCTCTTTAAAACCACCCCACTCACCTCCACTCTTCTCCTCTTCACTTCTCTTATGAAAATCATAAAATTAAATATTTAGCATTTCCTGACTACAGCGTGTGAGTCTTCGTGTCGCTTTGTGTGTGTGTACGTGTGACGGTGCGTATTAGTGCAGATGTGTTTGCCTCTGCTCATGGCTGCCTGGCTGTGTACCCGCGTGGGTGTGTTTGTGTGTACTTTAGTATGTGTATTTGTATGTGTATGTATTACTTTTGGTCACGACTCTCTCCTCTGCTGGCTTGTTGCTGCCTCCTTACATCATCAATCCAAAAGATCTTTAAATCTCTGCAGCTGCTTTTGATTAAAAACTGCGATTGCATTTAGTATTATATCGCAAAGGTTACTCCGGATCTCAACTCAGAGAAGAAATCCTTTATACGGTGTGGTGTGTTTTTCACAGAGAACAAGGTTGGCCCGAGGAAGAGAGGCAGAAAGGTGGTTAGTTCAATCCACCACTGACTGAAGGATGCACTCCAGCGGTGGCTGGTATAAACACCTACGACGCCTACTATCCCTGCCAAAGTGGCCTTGAACAAGGTGTCGACACTTTCTAAAGTGTTGCTGCACTCTGGGTGACCCCGCTCTCTGACGCAGAAATCTTTTAAAAACTCAAAAACTCGCCTTCTATGCAAAATAGGATTTTTTTTAATTTATTTTTTTTAGCTGAAGCTGGAGTAAAAACTAAGCAGCACCTGGGTAGTCCTGACTTTATGTAACTGCGTGACTAACAATGCACAGTAAACTCCAGACAGCTATTTTAGTCTTGCGCTGGCTGCGATGACAATCAAGCTGTGAAAGAATGACACCCATGCTGCGCGCTGTCCAGCACGACTCTCAAGATGCTAGCAAAATTAGCTTTAGTGGCAACTGCACCATGTGCTTTGTTATGCTTACGACTATAATCGTGCCAGCATGATATTTTATGGTAAAATATGCATGCTGCAGTTTTAGCTAGCAGTCTGCCAAAAGCGCCACAGTAGAGAGCAAGGGGACGAGCAGCTGGCTGCTGAGCCCGATTTAATTTGGAGAAGGTGGCGGCTTGAAGAAAAATGTCTTGATGTCGCTCCAATCAGTGAACTGATCAGTCATTTAGTTTAATTTATTTTTATGGTTTTAGTGGAACAATGTTTGCTTTGTTGAGAGGCAATATCAAACGTATATATTGTACAGTATGTGCTGGGTTTAAAGGCTCAGACTGTATGTGATGCTGAAAGAGTCGGCCTGTCTCTCGAATGATGAACTGAATGCTGATTCCTATATGAACTTATAAGATACAGCAGGAGGGATTGCTCTCCACTGCAGTGGGGATTAAAGTTTTTTTCTGCTGCAGACTTTTGAAAAAGAGCAACCCATGCTACATGTAGAAGTCATTTATAATCATATAAGATATGGAGTGTGGGAGAATATTGAATCCACTGCAGCTCTGATGGGGGAATGAAACATTTCCCTGCAAGTGTGTGTGTGTGTCGGTGTTAGACCCTCGGGTATCAGCTACCCTAGTTTAAGGTGTGATGCACATACACACACACATTGAGATAACATCAACCCTGAGGGGCAAAGTTGTGCTGACCAGATGAGTTGTTTTCCTTTTCATCTAATATGTGTGTGTGTTTGGCTGGTCGAGGTTTTGGTTGTGATTTTGGCTGTGTAAGTATGATTTTTTTTATCCTCTGTGTGCATGTGTTGTTTTGTGTTTCATGGGTCTTATAGGGTCATGAAGCGGACTCAGCACTTTATGAACATTCGCACGAACTTTGTTGCTGTGAAATTATGAGCAAGAGCTCGAAAAATGTGCTGCTAGGTTTTTCAAAAATTCCGACAAAATGAATTTCCATTCAGAAACAAGGCCACATATTAATTTAAAGTGTTCTTCTTCTGTCTCATTTCAGTTAGCTGAATCAGTTTTTCAATAAGCCCTGCTTCACATTTATTACTGTTATAATCTATTTTGAAACTGTTTTGATCGTATTTTTCAATTTTCAGAGGCGCTTTTGCTGATGATTTGAAACTGAATAGTCCTATAGCCATTATTCCCTTTTTCAATGTAATCAAATCATTTTTGCCAGCAATTGTATATGTGTCAGTGTGTATGTGTGCACAGTGGTGTTTTTGTATATCCTGGTGTTTGTGAGTGTTTCCCTTTCAGAGTCTCAGAAAGCTGCAGTAGAGATGAAAGTAGAAAAGAGATGGAAGAGAAATATTCATCTTGTTCTGTCTGTTTCCGGCCCGTTGCCAGCTCTCTCTCTCTCTCTCTCTCTCTCTCTCTCTCTCTGTTCCCCCCCTCTTTGTGTCTTCAAGGTAAAAAGCTGCTCCCTTTCTCATTATTTGTGTGCATGTGTGTGTGTGTGTGTGTGTGTGTGTGTGTATGTCAATGTAGGTATGTGTGTGTGAGCGTCATAGAGACAGAAGGATAGTTGGCGAGTCAATCTTGCTGACCTCATGCAGTTATGCAGTTTTTCATTTTTGTTCAACCCATTTGCTGCGGTATACACACACAAACACACATATATATATACTGTATAAATATACATGCAAGCACTCACACAAACAAGTGTGTGGCTAAAGAAAATAGAATCATAGTTAAACCAAGTTAAAAAATTTCAGTCAATGTTTTGCCCGTATCAAACTTTTGTTTTTCCCAGTGGGCAACCTCGGGGTCTGAAAAGTGAAGACAATGCAGAAGTGCCTTAAACTTGGATTATTTCTACTCTTCTGGTTGCAAAGAAAAGTCTGATTGTATAGAAGTCTATGAGAAAATGAGCCTACTTCTCACTTGATTTATTGCCTCAGTTTATGGTCTCAATCGCTAGTTTCAAGTCTCCTTTAATACAGCATGATGTTCATTTTGTAAATTATGGTCCCATTTAAAGTCAAATAGACCATAAAGCAGGGGATGCTTTATGGCAGGGCTACCTTGTGATTGACAGTCCGCTACCACGGCGTTGTCCGCATTTTCGTATTACCGATTTAACCCTTTCACAGTGTGTTTTAAATCCATTAAAGTAAATTGTAACATTTTTGGTCACCTTTAAATGTCTTCATCATTCGGTTGTACTTAGCTCCACCCTCTTGTCTCACTTCTGGTTGCAAAAAACCAAGATAGCTACGGCCAAAATGCTGAACTCGAGGCTTAAAAACGTCAGTCCACAAACCAATGGGTGACGTCACGTTGACTACGTCCACTTCTTATAACCAGTCTATGGTTTTTCCTTAAAATTCACGTTAATAATTGAACGTTGGTGAATAATATAGACATCAAGTGTAAGGAATGGGTGGTTTTGCATGCGACTGTGTCTCTTTACCTTCATTTGCAATATTATCAAATTTGACAGAAGTGCCTCCGAAGCGTTTTTAAATATGAGGGAGGAATGAGAGGTTAATGTGATTCACTAGTAGAATATATAACAATGTGGAGTAAACTTTGTCTTGACAGATACAATGGAACGATGAAAAAAAAGCAAAGCATTATTATGAAATAATAGAAATATGGTGATGAGAGAGCCAAGCAGGGTATACACTCCGGAGAGAGAGAGAAAGACAGTATACTCAGGGGAAGAGGAAGAGGAGGAGAAACGAGAGCACAGTGCAGTATACTCACGAGACGGAGAGGGAGCGAAAATGAGGAAGCGAAACGAAGTGCTTTGATTTACACATTTAAACATTAATAGCGCTCTTCAGGGAGAAAAAAACAGCATCACTGTGTTATTAACATGTTGCTTTGAGAGGAGCAAAAAGAGAGCTTGCAACATGCCTCCTGCTGGAAGCCTCCAGCGACCCAACACAGCCTCCACGCAGGAAATCAACCCAATAGCTAAAGGCTACAGGATTGATGATAACAGCTCCGTGTTCATCACCATTCACAGGATCTCTCTCGGAGTTTAGTTGGAAGTGCTTAATGTGTTTTCGTGTCAAATGTCTGAGGACAGGAGGAGAGAAGAAGAAGTGTGTGTGTGTGTGTGTGTGTGTGTGTGTGTGTGTGTGTGTGTGTGTGTGTGTGTGTCAGTGTGTGTGAAGGCTTCAGGGAAAAGAAGGAAATGCGAATGTCAGTGTGGGAGAAGAGGAGAAGCGAGAAAACATGCTTATAGTACAGGCAGCTCCTGGGGCCAAACACATGCACAAACACATTTACATGTATGTCTCTTTTCACACACACACACACACACACACACAGATGCTCTTTTTAAGTGAATTCATTCAGTGATTTAAAGTCGCTGGCGTTGAAATCGTCTCCAAATCTGCATTTTAAGTTGCTTTTAGCTGCATGATTGATGTTTTTGTTCCACAAGATGCAAAAAAAAACATGTTTCTTCTCCTAGTATTTCGCAGTTCACTGACACCCCTTCATACTGCATTCAAGCGTAGATTTGTTAATTGTTGACACTCTTGCTCTCTCATACCTCCTGCATTCTTGCGCATAACTTTGATCCCGCTCTCGTCAATGCAGCGGCACACAGAATGTTTTTGGGTGTGGAAGAGGAGTTTCTTATCTCCAGTTGTTTGTATGCTTTGTTTCCCGCACATTTCTGAGTGCTTTCTCATTATCATTATACAGGAATATACACAGACCATCTCTGACTTTGCCTTTATGAACCACTTATTATAGTGACAATCTTTCTCTAGTTTCATTTTTAGAAATCTACCGTCTGTCCCTGCGCAACCTTTACTGCATTTACCTTCCCCTTCCCTCTCTTTTTCATGCTGGGAAGCTGTTTCCTACCCGGCTCACACCATCACTGCTTCTTAACTCGTCCTCCCTCCTGTTGTCTTTACCTCTGTCTCTCTCTGCATGACCTCAATTCACAGGCAAGCTCACATCTATTGCTCTCTCTGCGTCTCTCTGCGTCTCTTGCCAGGTGTAGCTGTGTTGAGCTTCGGGCTAATGTGTGCGAGCGGCACAGTGTGTGTGTGTGTGTGTGTGTGTGTGTGTGTGTGTGTGTGTATGGATTTATGAAGCATGTTTGCTGTGTGTTTGTGAGACCTTCTGTTTTTCTATCATTTCACTGTCCTCAATTCACAGGCAGCCCTCAACCCCCCCTTCTCTTTCTTTCTTTTTCACTCTCCTTTTTTGTCTCTTTTTAGCGCATGCGTGCGTCTCTCTCACCAGGTGTATTTTGTTTTCAGCTTGAGGCAAATGTATGTGTGTGTGTGTGTGTGTGAGAGAGAGAGAGACTGAGTGAGAGGGAGGGTGCCCTAGTTCTTGCAGTAAAAGTCGAGGGGAAATAAAATAAACCGCAATCAAGGCAATAACAGTAAAACCCTTATGCCGAAAACTGTAAAAATGTCATGTGTGTGTCCGTGAGTGTTTCCGTGTGTGTCTGTGTGTGGTTGTGATCTTAATTGTGAAGGAAGCGCACCCCACCCTCCCTTCCAGCTGCTCTTCCAGAATCACTCTCTGGCATCCAGCAGCACCCTAGTGGCCCAAAAGTAATTGAAAGAACTCAAATTATATTAATCAAATGATCTGCTTCCTAGTTTTCTTTTGGCCCAGTCTGGGAGGTTCTCGTGCTCAATTTCTCAGCATATCTCAAGAAATCCCCTCCAGCCAGAAACACATCAAACGCGTAAAAAAGCCTTGTTAGAAGGGGAACATAATGGAATCTGTTGATGGAAAAGTCAACTTAGTACTGCGGCTCCAAGTGATGGCTGTTTTTTATAATTAATGTATTCAGTATGATATGTAAAGAGGAAATTCCGCATAGGTTACCTTGGACTCGAGGGACGGAAAAGCAGCCAATCAGTGAGAGTGTTAATTAAATGTACGGGTCATTGTCCAATCATCAGGGGTGTCATTTGGCCTCAGCAGTAGATTATGGATTCAGTGATTGTGGTTGGCTTGTAATGAGCCTTCAGAGATAGCTAGTGAATTTCACTGGGCATATGGCTGACACTTACTTAAGAGAATAAGCAAGCACTGATAGTAAAAGCCAACCGTAATGTTAGTAAAAGAGATGAGTATTTATGGAGGGAGGGAAAGGGGAGCGTAGGCTGGCGAGATGAGAGCTGTAATCCCAAAGACCTGCACTATATGACCTAAAGTATGTGGGCACTCGGATATTGCACCATGATTGTTAAACATGTCATAACAAAACCATGGGCATTATAGTGATCTCATGATTATGGCTTTGATATGATGCACTTCTTATATAGCTTGATACCAATCCTGAAACGATACAACGGCAAAAACCTAAAACATAACAGGAAAAGTAATGGAATAATAGATGATTTTTTTTTTTATTATCATTAATTAAAAATCAAAAAATTTATTTTATGCACTAATCTGATGTCCCTTTACTTGAGTTTATGTGATTTCTTTGATAGTTACTTTTATATTTGCAAGCAGATATCATTTATTAAACAGCATTTAATATTAAAACTGCCCGCTCCCAAGGGATCCCAATCAAAATGTCATCTTCTAAAGCAGAGCGCTGCACACACACACACACACTGCCCCACTGTAGCACTTCGACGCAACTCATATGAATACAACTCTTATTAATACACTGTTATTTTTAAAGTAATAGTAATAATAAAATGTGATATTGTACTGTTTTTTATGACAGGGTATTACAATACATTTTTAGTATCAGTATACCATGCAACACTCGGGCATTAAAGTAATAGATTTGACATTTTGTTAAATACGCTTATTTCCTTTCTTGCTGTGAGTCTGTATAGTAAATATGAAGCTACAGCAAGGAGAGGGTTAGTGTAGCTTAGCACAAAGACTGGAAACAAAGGGAAACAGCTAGTTAAGCTCTGTCCAAAAGTAGCACTTCTGTTTTTGTACAGATTAAACTCACTGGGTACATTTTTAATTAAGCTTTAGAGGTGCTGGCAGGTGCATTTTGTGACTTTAAGAGCTTTCCCCGGTTTCCAGTTTTTGTGCTAAGCTAACTGGCTGCTGGTTGTAAGTGTTGGAAATGAGCTTTTTTTTGTCCACCTGCCACTGTGGCTGCTGGATTCCAATATCTACCAACCACTCAATAGACTGCCATTGTTTCTTTGGCTGGTGACTGAAGCAAATCCAGCAGCCACTTGCATATTTCAGCAGCATTTGGCTGGTTGCTGGTGCTAATTTCCAGCCTTGGTTGTAGCTATAATTTACCATTTCCCCCACTCTAAATGACCAGAAACAAATCTTTGGCACTAATTTCTCTTTACTTATCAGCAGACATATACTGTACAAGTCAATACCAATCAATACATCAATATATCTGGATAACCTAATATTGGTCTAGCTCTTATATGGACATATTTTTGATCATATAGTGTATTGGGATTCCCTTAAATTTTTTCTCTACTTTCACATTCTGCCTTTGCACACCGGTATTTATTGTTACTGATGGCTAAGGAGGGTACAGGAGGTTAAATTATTTGTATGCACTGTACAAAAACCATAACCGCCTCTAACAAATTTCCAGTTTCATGACAAGAAGGTAAATATTTTGAGATCAACGTTGATGACTCTGATTGCAACATAAAATCACTAAATTTTCTGTAAACACGTCTTCGCATTGTGGTTTGAAAATTGGGTTCCTCTGAGATTTGTTGGTTTTTCCCAAGGAAAGGGGCTAATGCACATTCACCAGTGTGCTGACAGGGGGGCCTTGTGAATGATGTAACCCAGAGAAATATCATCAATCTGGGAAAGCTGCTGTCTCTTCTCCCTCCTCTCTCTTCTCTATATCTTATCAACTTCTTGTTTCTCCCTCCCCTCTGTGCCTCTCAATGCTCTCAGTCCCTTCTCTCTCCTCCCACCATCTCCCCCTTCTCTTACCCCCCACCTCATCTGTTTGGCCCTAAATACACTCCTCTCATTTTTAAACCCTGCCTGCTCTTTCTCCTTTCTGTCAATTTCTCCCTTCATCTTCTTTTGTTCGTTTATCTCCCAATCCCTTTGTTACTCACTTCATAAAGCTTTTCAATTTCTCTCAGCATCTCTTTACTTTATCCCCCCTTTTCCCCCCCTTTTCCCCTTTGCTTCCTCTTCCCTCTCTCTCTTTGAAATGCAAGAGAGAGAGGGAAGAGGGAGAGAGAGATTGAAAGGAAGATGAGATTGAAAAGAGGATGAAAACCTGAAAAGAATGGATCGAAGGGGGAGGGGGACAGTGAAGAAGAGAGGGAGGGGAAAGCGAGGAGCCGATCAAAGAAAAGGAGACTCCAGAGAGAGTTCTTGAATTAAATAGAAGATTAAATCGAATTAATATTGAATTGAGAGATAGAATAAGAGAAGAGAGAGAGAGAGAGAGAGAGGGAGGGGCAGGTGGATGATAAGAGAAACGTTCCATGTAACATATTTAAAGTGACTGGTTAATAAAGACATGCTCCCATTCTGGCAAGAAGCTTTACGATACACTGTTTAGTTTGTACCTACGGGAATGATTTTTTTTAAATTACAATCTAATGAAAGCTTAATTAGCAGGAAATCACATGTAAGTCACGTCAACCTTCATAAGCCCCGTACCAATTCTTGAACTGAAAATCCGCAGATGATGCAGGCGACAAAAAAGGCATGTCGACCACAGCGATTGCCAAAATTCACTGGCAAACTCTCATGTGTTTACTAGCCAAGTTTACATGCTGAGTTAGCTGGCAGAGTAGACAAACTAAACCAGGTTTTGCCAGGTTTTATTTGGTGACTTGTTAAACTCCTACTCTTCTTTCCAAAAACACAACAGCTCATAGTGACAATTTAGACGAGCATATGTATGGGGAATTTATTAGAAAACTATTTTTACACTCAACCTACGCACCAATTGAGCAAGCCTTCACAAAAAAATTGCCAAATATTTTAAGGCTTTAACCTTTTTGCATATGGTCAACGTGTGTGAGCCTTCACGTGTGAATGTTAGTCTGTTGTGCCTGCCCTGTATAAACTAGCATAAGCAGCAGTTGAGGATTTACCAACAGCCTTAAGGTGGAACATTACATTTACATTACAGACATTTGTGATTTTATTTTTGTAATTCATTTTTACTTATTGACAATATGTCAGTATTTGAGTGCCTTAACTGTTATAGTAAGAATTATGACCAATGAGCCACTGTTGAATGAGTGGGAGATACAAATATGTTTTTTTAGCATAGTTCTGGTTGAGCTTATGCCTCAATGTATGGCCTTAGTTTATACTTTCATCATATTTATATGAAAATAACAAAGCTGTTTGCACTAATGACTGTAGAAGACCTATTCTTTCAATTAAGATTTGTCAATGAAGTGTTTTTTTTGTTTTTTTTAAGATCTTTTTTTGGGGCTTTTTATGCCTTTTTTTTTTATTGAGAGTGATAGTGATATTGGTGAAATGGGGAGAGAGAGGGAATGACAGTGCAGAAAGGGCCACAGGTCAGATTCAAACCCTGGGCCGCTGCAGCAAGGACTCGCCTGCTTGATACATGGGGCGCCCGCTCTACCCGGTGAGCTAACCGGCGGCCCCAATGAAGTGTTTATGTTCCTTATGTAAGCCATACTTTTGTTAAGGCAAACATTTGTTTACTTATTTTTGCCAAATAAATAAAAAGCATGTTGAAATCAGAACATGACCTCCTTGCTGGAACATAAATGTACCGGACCAAACCGAAAACCATGACCCCAAAACCGTGATATGAACCAAACCGTGAATTTTGTGAACCATTCCACCCCTAGTATACAAGAAATTTCAAAAAATGGTCTCACTATGTTAAATGTCTACTATGGGGACTAACATCATCACACACGAATACAATTGAGCTCATTAAATCCACAAGAGTCTGAGATTTCCAGTCATACCCAATTTATGCAGTTCCAAGACTGTTTAGGGACCCCAGTATGCAGAAATATTCAAAAACACCATTTTAGAATCAGCAAAAATAACATTGTACTGCATTAAAAAAACTGCATGGAATTTACCCCAAACTTCATTGTATTATCAGAGTGGGCATGTCTGTAAAGGGGAGACTCGAGGGTACCAATAAACCCCATTTTTATTCTCATGTCTTGAGGTCAGAGGTCAAGGGACCCCTTTAAAAATCGCCATGCCAGTTTTTCCTTGCCAAAATGTATAATAGATTCATAGCATGACATGGTGGTACTAATGGATTCTTTAGGTTTTTCTTGTTTCATATGATGCCAGTAATTTCACTGAGCCTGCTACAGCCTCTGAAAAAAAAAAGAAAGTTGGCCAGAGTGGGAGAGGTTAAAGCAGCTACAATCAATATTTCTGTAATAACAATGCACTACCTGACTACAATCTTCAAAGGGGTTGCTCACAGTGATGAACCCACAGAGAATTATCAACCAACTCTCCGTCAGCTCTGTGCAGCATGTCAGTGTCTCTCAGCTCGTTGTTTTGATTTTCTACAGTCTGTTCAAAATAAACTTCTATCTTAATAGGAATCAAGTTGGTTAGGTTTAGCAACAAAAATTAGGTTTAGGAAAAGATCTTAGTTTGGGTTAAAATAACTCACAATTACGTGGATTACATACGGTGTTTGAGAACAGTCTGAAATGAGCAACTGTTGCTAACAAGTTCACCATATCAACTGCAAAAATGGTGTCAATATTGTGTTTGCAGTGTGTTTCTGCTGCCCCAGAAGTGACCAAAATATCAGTTAATGCAATGCTAATGCCATTGCCAATTTGCCATTTTGTATTCAAACATGAATATATATTATGAACTGTATGTCACACACTACAAGTCACTACATATGACACAACCTTTATATGACGCACACAGCCTTTCTCTTTAGGCCGGGTAACCACGTGAGTTACTGCATTTGGCCTTAGGCTCATGTTTTTGCAGCTTAGCCTGGAAGTCAGTCACAAGACTATGTACTGTACAATAGCGCTACACCCCTTTCGCAGCAGCTAGCAATAACATAGCCATGTAGGGGCATTCGCATGAGTCAAGTCTTTCAGAGGACGGCAGTCAGTTTCACTGCCCGACTGGCTGGAACAAAGTGAACTCTCTCACCTCCTTTTCAACCACCTCTGTTGTGAAAGAAACTTCCCCGAGCTACCTCCTCGACGGCCAAGAGAAGAAGACAATCTTTTGTACTCGGTATTTCCCAGGGGGTGGACATGTGTAACTCTTACTGAAAACATTTCCGTACCCTTCAAAGGTTCTTACAGGACGAATTCCTGCTACATCTTAGTCGTCAATCTCAAAGCGATTTGGAATTTTTTAAGTCCTTCACAATCAATCACGAGTTAAGTCCTGATTGACAGCAGACAAACCCTTGAGATGTCAACCTGCCTGTAATAATGGTCTTTCTTTCATGCTCGCTTTACCTTCCTTCATTTCTCTTCCCTTTTTCCCTCGCCTGCCTTGTTCCTCTTTTTCCCAGCGGACAACCAGGCATGTAACCGCCACCTGCTTTTTCTTCCACAAGCCTCCATTTAACATCTCTTACACTATTCAGATCATTTCTCAGTACGTAGATGTACACGAGCCCCTTTTCTTTTATCCCCTCTGTCCTTTACTTCTGTTCATTGGTTTCCATCTTTCTCTGCCCCGTCTTTCTTGATGACTTTGGGGAGCACTGGTCGCTTTGGCCATCAGATAACAATGTCCTTGATCAATACACTCTGTGCGTGCATGTGTGCAAGTCTGTTGTCAGTGTGTGTGTGTGTGTGCGCAAAAGTGTGTGTATAGCCTTTTAAGGCATATCTCTTTGGGATCAGCATGTGGTTGAGCATTGAGCTTTTAATACCCTTGCTAAGGCTATAGGGGCCAGCGTTCCTCTCCTATCGTCCTCCCTCCCTACCTAATTAAGCTTTTAATACAACTTAAAAACCGTAGAAGACAATGTCACTATTCATGGAAAGAAAGGGAGGAAATGGGTGAAAGAAAAAGGAGGAGGAGGAGGGAGAAGAGTTGGAGGAAGGAGGGGGCTAGAAATAAGGAGGATAGCAGAGAGAAGCTGGAATAAATGAGAGATGAATGGCAGAAAGAGAGAGGGATTACAGGAGGAAGAGATGGAGTGTATATGAGAGACAGTTGGCAGTCATACCGATTTAAAAGAACGCACAGTATTTTCCATAATGCTGACAGTCTTAAAATGCTAAATTAGCTGAGAAAATGTCACAAGGTCTCAAGGGATTCTCTGAGTGCAGACAAGAGATGGAAATTTTGACTACGTTTCACTGAGGTTGAGTAACCGACTAACCGACTATAGACAGGGAAATGTCAGTAGATCTCTTGGGATAATCCAGAGGCGTAACACAGATACTGTCGCACGCCTCAACTAATCTTGACTATAGTGTTACAAATGTGAGTTAACACATGAAATACAAGCATATATTCATATGTTCCTGAACGGTTTGAGGCCTAGATTTGAAGAGAATCTGAGTTGCAAGCATTAAGAGAGTGAGTGCAAGTAAAAGTAATTCATTTTGACTGTACAGTCACCTATTATATCACAAGATCAGTCAATCATTTCCGCATGCTTCAATCAGGCTACAAAGTAGAGTTTGCATTAGTCACTAAGTGGTGACTCATCTAGTGGATAAATAGAGTAAACAGATGTATTTAAAGTTCCTATATGCCAAAAATAAACACTTAAATGCTTTAATACTGAATTTAATGTATATTCAGGAGCTAACCTGACCTTTTAGATTGAAGACTGTTGTGCGTTTTAGACATGGGGGAAAAGCTGGACACTTTATTCAAACAAAACAATCTTTAAAATGTTTGCTACGAGACAACGCAAGGTAGATTTATGTGTTAAGCAACTTTGAAAGACAGCCCAAGGCAACCAGATGTGGGTTACATACAATAAAGCAGATAAATACAGTTTCAGTGCAGTAATACATAGTCATTAGAGAAACTTGATTATTTAAAGGTACAGGGACACAAGAGAATATCTAATTTATATTTCAAACCAGCTAACTATGGGGTGCATTTAATATCATCAGAAAGTTGGTTCCATTTAATAGTTAAATTCAGCTTTACTTTAGAGGTGCTATTACAGTAGTTGACTGATTCATAAAGACCTAAGTGACCTACTAAGGTTTATATTGCTCAAGCAAATCATAAATGTCTTTTGGCCGTAGACTATGAAGCAATTTATAGCATAAATCTATTCAATTACTAAGTGGTGGAAGCCAGGGTAAAGGAAAGCAGTAATACTCTCACTTCTCACACCACTCTGGCCGCAGCATTGTGAGATGTATCACTGTTGTCTAATGATCCTTTTGGGGAGATCAGACAGGTTTTCATTGGTTTTAATGGTGAATGCTTTTAACAGTGCTAACAGGTTTTAGGCTGGTTGACTGCCTGTGCAAGGCATCACGGAGGCTTAATGTCAAGTTGTGCTTCAAATCGACTAATAGTTTAAGCACCCCATGGTGTTTGACATTTCCCTCCTCTTCTTGCCTGGATTAGATTAGTTTTGTTTAAAAGTTAAAATAAAGGAAGTGCAGGGAAGAGCCACATAACAAGATTAACTATAATACAAGCACACCTAGAAAGGTCAGAGACTCATTTCCGCAGTGAAAGACTGGGTACGGCATATAACACGGCATATAAGACGGGGAAAAGGCACTGAATAACACACTCAGCAGGCTGTTCTCATACACCGTTCATAGCTTTACCTACGGAAAGTATTTTACAGTAATTTATATATATCCCACAAAATCAATTTGTATTTAATTCAAGTAATTGTGAACCAGGAAGTATAAAGAGCAACAAACGCAGCGTAGCGAGGTGGTCGGGGTGGATGGATGTCGCAAAACACCAGACTTTCGCCCAGGAGCCCGGTGTTCATGTCCAGTGTGAAACCAGAGGTCAACGTTGATTTGTTTGTCACGTAACTTACGTACTTAGTACTCCGTACTAACTTACGCCACTTCCTAAGTTATATTAACCCGAACCACAACCTTTTCCTTTTCCTACGTTTTGTCACGTAACTTACGGATTTAGGTTACGCCACTTCTGGTATTATTTCAACCCACACCGTGATCTTTTCCTAAACCTAAGAATTATCGTTCCCTAAACCTAACTAAGTTGTTTTTGTCACGTAACTTACGTACTTAAGTTACACCACTTCCTGAGTTACTTTAACCCAAACCATGATCTTTTCCTAAACCTAGCTAAGTAGTTCTGCTGAAGACAGAAATTTATTTTGAAAAAACTGGAGCGGTAATTGACGTGTGTCATGTGTTGCTGGACATTCGTAGGAAAACTAATGGGAAAATAAGGAATATCTTTTCGTAAGATATCATAGGAAACATTGTATGAGGATACGTTGCACTCAGCACTGAAACACAGTCTTTCTTTTACTTAAGTGTTTCTTTGCATCTCCCATGATAGTGTAGTAGGAACAAACAAGTGTGTTCAAACATGTTCACCCATGATGTGGATGTATCAGGATGTATGTGTGTCTACGTGTGTGCGTGTGTGTGTGCGTGTATGTGTGTTCGTGTGCGTGTGTGTGCGGTCTTCAAAGTGTTTATTTTAGGTTATTTTAGCGTCAGCAGGGTTCAACTTTCATCACATCTGGATGCCGTTTGATCAACTTACTCATCTGTCTGTCTCACTCCCCCCCTGTAACATCAAAGAATGGAAGTGTTGTTTTCCTGTGTGTGCTTGTGTTGTTGTTGTTTGTTACACAATGCTAACTAAAGGCCCACAAACAACTGATAGTGTTGTGGATGACACAGCAAAGAAAACAGCAGAGATGAATATGAATTCAGTCTGGGTCTTTTCAGTGGGCTGAATCGCTGAGCAACAATGCTAATTAAGTCAAAATGAAATGTGAAATGACTTCTTGACCTTGTTCGGTAATTTTCAGCGCCATAATGTACACCTACTTCAAAATAAACTCTAACAGAAAACTTAAGCTAATTACCTCATGCTGCAGGAAAAAAAACAACAATAAGACCAATTATATTTTTTTAAACGTCCTGGACATTCTTCCTCTCATGAATCTGAACAGCCTTTCTCACTCCAATATCCTATTTAAACATGAAATGCAACAAATTAAGTGAGCAACTTGCTTAAAAATTGTTATGTTTATTTGACTTTAAGAAAGGTAGTAAAGCATTTAGCTCAATCTTTAATCCACTGTGTATTAGGGACTGTACATACATTATTGGGGTGGGGAGGGAAGCGGAATCTTATTTCACTCACCATTAACAATATTTTGAATGGATCCTCCCTTAAACTTAAAAAGAAAACGTGAAATACCCTCCCCCCAATATCTGGAAACAATGTATATGTGGCAAACAATAATTCTCATGAATAGGTGTGTCACAAGAACACCAAGTCAATGCTAAAATTCTTAAAATGTGACAGAATCAGGGTTTGAAACTAACGGCGTCCTGTCATCCCAGGGACGATATAAAATGTCTTTGGAAGGCAGTAAACTCATGATGTAATGCTACATTGTGAACAACAAGTCCGTGTTGAAATCAGCAGGACGAATATCTAGTTAAAGTTAGCTGTTAGCAGCCAGTAAGCAGCACAGTCCTTCACGCATTCAGACTATATTCTGTAAAAAGGAGTATTGGGCAAAGGTAAATTCGAAGGTTATGATGATGTGTTCAAATGCAATCTTCTATGATGTAGTTTTTGAATAAATCAATTTGTTTGAAGGAGATGTTTTCAAAGCAATATGAAATAAGATGATAGAAAGGGAATTATGACCTGTTCAACTTCCAAACAAAAACCAGTATACAAACGGTAATAAAGGAGTGCATGTTGAAGTACATGGGATTAATTGTTTTACTTTGGTTTTTTTACCGTGGTATCGAATAGGCTTGTCACGGTAGTCTGTGTTGTTTTGCTTTTTTTTACAGAAATAAAACCCATTTAGTTAATTTTGGCGTATCAGCGCCGTGTTATCAATACAAAGTCAGACGACGGACGCTACAAATGGACAGTGAAAGTGTCTGCTCTGTATGGATCTTCAGCTCAGAGTAGCAGGTGTCATATTCACACACACAGGACGAGAGAGAGTTGACAGACAAGACGATGTGAAGCGAAAAGCAAAAGTGCTTATCTGGCAATATTTCAGATTTAAACCCAATGCTATAAGGGGACCATAACGTTAATGAGGTGAGGAGGACATAGCGGTCACAGCCGGTGTGCGGAAACCAGCGGCCCCGCAGCGAAAGCTGGAGAGGCCAGACACACAGCCACCCGACGTTAAAGATCAAAATAAGCGTACTACATATATTGACCGTCATCTTTTCTTGTAAAATGTCCGGTGTAATTAGTCTGGTACTAATTACACCGGACATTTTACAAGAAACCCTCCCTTTAGCAAAAAGAAAAAGTGCATAACCTTCTTTTCTGACCCGCACTCCCTTATTATTAATTTGGTACGGTCCCTTACAATGCACAAGGACCTGCTGGTATAGACATACTGGCCACTGCAGCAATCAAACCCCGGCTCAGTGCACAAGTCTTGTGTGACCTTTTGGATATTCAACTGTCATTAAATGAGTGACTGTCCCTGAGTTGAATCAAACATCCTACTTACTGCAATTCAATGAAGAATCACTTTTCATAGCACATTTATGTTTGGTTCAAACAGTAAAGAGCTGTCAATAAATAATATGTGTCTTGGTATACAGTATTTTTCTATTTATGGTTTCTTCGGTTTGACCTTGTTGTAAGTAAGCCACTTACCAATGCTTGAAAGCCACTTCATACTCCAGGAAGACTTGAAACCTTTGAAAAGAATTCTTGACCTTAAGGTTCAACTTAACTTTATCACCAAGGCCATTATAATAGGACACATATTTTAAGTCCTCCTAAGAGGCTCTCGGTTTAAATCATTCAGGGATGCAAACCAACTCACGCAAACAAAGCTAAACAGTCAAGACGGGGGCATTTAATTATTCTGGACTGAAAAACTCCTTCCAGCGAATCTTTTTCCACCCAACCTAACAAATTAATTGGCCATTTATTCAGTAAATGCGCATAATAAATTCTCACACCGGAACCACCTGGCGAATTCTAACTTCGACATTCAAACATTTGAATTCACACATCGTGGTCACTTTTATTTATTTATTATTATTTTTTTTTCTCTCTTCTGGGTTGTGACATGGGATCTAAAATCCTTGCTGAAAAGAGCTGTGCGCTGTGGGCAACTCCTAAGACGTTGACTTTACACTAACCCCTGACATTTATCTGTAAGGGTGACTCACATTAAAACACACACTTGTGGAAACACACACACACTTGGTCTTTTTAAGGCCTAGTGGTCTAATGCGAGCTGTCAGCTCTGCCACATTGTTTTGACTTGTTACAAGGGATAGCGCTGGAGGGTGAAGGCGTGTGTGTGTGTGTGTGTGTTTTCCTTTATGTACAAATGACAGCATGTGTACATTGCATGTTTGTGTGTGTATGTAAACTGTCAAGAAAAATTATATAAGACAGAATCCCATAACGAAAATGTGCATGTGCATTATGTGTTAAGCATATGTGTCCATTTATATCAAATGCTGAACGTACTCACAACTGAAGGTGCGTGTAACACCGTAGAAAGATCCATCTCTTTTGTCAGGCTCGCTCTTTTCATCTCCTCTTTGTTTTCTTTTCCACTGAAAACAGATTTGACATGGCCCTCACACACACACACACACAGATGTGCACTTTACAGCACACACTCCCACTCACAAGCACGCACTTAGATGTCTTTGAGGCAGATTATATCAGATTGTAGATCAATGTTTCAAAGAGAATAAAAGTCTTTCAGTGTACACGATCTGTAAAAGGAATCACATACACACCCATTGAAATAATCGACTCCATCTTTGTCTCTCCTCACTCTTTCTCCTCCTTCCAGTAACATCCTCAGATTGGTCATCTCACATCTGCATGCTCACAATCAGATAGAGGCATGGAGTTCTTCCTGTGATCACTTCCTTCCCAAACGGGTCTCAATGCTAAATTTACAGCCTGATAACATTATGTGAAGGGGGGAAAAAAATCCCTCGAGCGGGATGCATGCATCTGTTTCTGTGTCTGTTTTAACAAGCTTGAATTAAAGAGCAGGGAAGCTTCACTAACAGCAGACTGAGCGACATTTCGTACAGATGTTGTCGCGCGTTTAAGGGTGAGTAATCTTGCGGTCACAGGCCCTCAAGGTCGTTGCCACTTTTCTACATGCGTCACTTCACTGTGAATGTGAATATTAATGAGACCTAATTTCTGTCTCAAGCTATTTCACATCCTCAGATCAATTAAAATTGCAACTTAAAGGGACATTCCGCCACCTTTTATGTGATTGTCCAATCAGTGCTGATGGTAAATGTAGTCCTCTGAAGAAATAAATTCCACAGTGCGTGCTATATTGACTGAGAAAGCTGATCTCTCCTATTGTGGAGCCGTGCTGGCTTTGCCTACATGTACCAGGATGCATTGCGCGCAAGCGGCGAGTTCGCTACGTCTGATAAATAAACAAAACAAACTCACAAAATGTCAATGAAGGAAATATTCTTGCACGTTCTTTCAGAAAAATACAACCGTACACCTTCTGAATTCAAGTTTCTCTCTTACACCGAACTAACTAACTCATCGTAAAACATACTTCATTCAAACTGGACACAAAATAAAACTCACCAAACTCTCACAAACACGTCTAGGTTAGTCTTTCTTATGACAGTTTTTCCGCTACAAAATTTAGCACAAGTTTGGAGCGTTATTTAGCCTCCTTCTTGACAAGCTAGTATGACATGTTTGGTACAAATGGATTCCTTAGGTTTTCTAGTTTCATAAGATACCCGTATCCTCAGCTTTAAAACTGAGCCCGCTACAACCTAAAAATCGCAAGTTGCATTAATGCATTATTATCGTGTTCACTTTGACAGCCTTTGTCGAAATAAATCCTTAATTCATTGAGTAATATGTGAAAATATGCCGGCTCTACAGGCCGTTTTCCACTGCTCTATCTCTCTTCCTTGCCCGTGGCCCTGTTGAGCAGCGGCTCGTTGGCGACTCCCCTTCTTCGGAGGCTGACCATTAAATTAGCAAAATCCAATGACCAAAACCACCCTGCTGGTCTTGGTTGTGTTTTCCAGTTTATATTCGGGATCCTGGAGAAAGTCTGCAGCACACCTTTCTCCCATTGAGGAGGAAAACTTTCATGCTTGGTATAGCTTGCTCTCTCTGGGTTGTCGTCAGTGACAGCATCCAACAAAAACTTCACATGCTGACATTCATTACAGCAGAATGATTTTGTTTCTGTTGGTATGGGAGGGTAATTTGAGCAAAGGCGCCACCAGTCGGTGTTTGCCCTCGGCAGCTCAGGTTCTAGAGGGTCCCTGCCGGCCATATCCTCCCTGCTGCAGCAGCAGCCTCGAGCAGCCTCTAGCAGCCTTGAGCAGCCTCTCTCCAGCCTCTCTCCAACTGAATATCCGAGTCAGGCAAAAAACTGTAATTTGTATACTGTAATAATCCTCGTCCTGCACTGTACTGGGATGCCATTTTCACTGTTGGAAACGTTACACAAACGATGAGAACAAGGACGTTTTGGCTACCAAAGCTGAAATAGCCCTTTGTAGTTTTTCCGTATACCAAGTACGTCACTGGTATACGGAAGAACAACAGATTTTGCAGCTGTAGAACGGCAGCTTTCTCGGTCAATATAGCACGCACTGAGGAATTTATCGACTACATTTACATCAACACTGATTGGACATCCACATCAAAAGTGTCAAATGTCTCTTTTAAAAAAGAAAACATCAGCTCCAACCAATTTCTGACAGCTGCGACATGCAATCCCCATCAGCCTGGTGATGCAAGACATGTAAACCTTGCCTTGACATCAGAGGGTGTGTGTGTGTGTGTGTGTGTGTGTGTGTGTGTGGAGGGGGGGAGTGTTGAGTGGGTGGAACCGGCAGTGAGAAAACACTTGTGAATTCTCAAGAAAGGTGGGAAAATGTGGTCATGGTAAGTATCACCGAGACACGCTCCCCTCCCTGAGCAGCTACCTTCTTTCAGTTTGCCCGTAAGCAGAGCGCCTAACCACCAAACGCTCCAATTACAAGCGAAGAAAACTGTGGTTGTACCGGGCAGCCCTCAGGTCTGAATATGTTTAGCCGTATCAAAACGAAGCGGGGATTTGCTGTGTAAGGCGACGCATGTTGAGCAAAACCCTTCCTGGGATAAGTAACACTTTAAAAGACACTGTGAAATTGAGGTCAGAAGAAGAAAGAGATACCTCGGTGCTGAGGAAATGTTGGCAGCTGCGATTTTGATTTTGCCCTCAGAAAAACATACTGACTTTAAAGATACAAGCAGAAGTAGAGTCTTTATCTCTCACTGTCACTCTGTCTCTTGCTCTCTCTCTCCGCTGCTCTGATCATAGCAGCGGCGCCCTTTGCTATCTCAATAGCTATCTGTAATGGGCACAATGTTCAAAGCAAAGCAGTGGTGTTTGTGTCTGGGTGTTAAGTGTCTCGGCATGCCTGCCTGTGCGAGCATGTGTGTGTGTGTATCCTTGTAAAAAAATTATTTTCCGTGGCCCTGCATGCTCTCTCTCCCTCGCCATCCCTCTCTTTCTCTCTCTCATCCCTCCGGAGTAGTTGAAATCTTCCTTCCAGTCAATTGAAGCCGTTTTCATGTCTAGCACCCTGCGCCGCTGCAGGCGATGTGCGTGCGTATCTGTGTTTGCGAGTATGAAGTGAGTCTGCATTTTTGTGCATGTGTGTGTGTGTAGGCTGCTGCAGGCAAGCCGTGACTGTGTGATGCCCGCAGAGCATAGAGGAAGGGGGGAGACGATCCTATACTGTCTGTTTATAAATCAGCAAAAGTTCAATTATCCTGTGCATTATGTGTGTTTAAATCAGGGGATCTTATTAAAGCCGGTCATGTGAATCCTAATTTTCCATATAATAATTGTATTAGCCTGTAAATAGACGGCCATTAGCACAAAACCCATAATTCTGCCAGATTGTGTGTGTGCATGTGTGCCTGTGTGTAAGTGTATGGTTGTGCTGTTTTATGTAATTCCAGTGACATTTGCAATTACAACAACTCAAGTGGAACAGACCCCACATATACAAAACGTATTTTAAATATACTGTCAAGTTAGCCCGAATTACACCAACCTCCATTCATTCATGATAATTTAAAGGAAAGCTTCATCCTCAAGTATTTGTATGCACATAGAGATGCTCAACATATCCCGTGGATGCATTGGAGTGTGATCTGGTGATGTTGCATGTGCCTTTCTCATGGGTTTCACCTTATATAGACAGAGGAGTGCTAGTAAAAAATGGTTGGAATAGGCCTACATGATACAGAGAGTCTGTGTGCGTGGCTTTAAAACTGAAATATTTACTACTATGCAGTTTCATTGTGTGCATTTACATGCGTTTAGGTAACGGGGCTACAGTGGGTTGATTTCTTAACGGTCATGTAAACAAGGAACCTGGTTTCCGTAATTGGAGTTGGGGATTAGGGAAACCTGATTTCCCCAGGTAGATCTCTCCTGGAGAACAATTTCTCTGCCATGTATACGCGTAACCGGGTTTCTAATCAGCTTTTTACAAGTATGCATGTGCATGACAAAGACTTCAGTCAGCGGGAGAGTAAACGGGTGGATGAAACGACAGATCATGACATAAAGAGACGGTTGGGGGGTGAGGGGAGGAATCTGATGCTGCATGTGTACGTGGATTTACGGTAACCATGTTACTACAGTGCTTGTTAATATGTTCCCCAATTGCCCACGCAACCTGGTTACTTAAAGTGACTTTAATCAATATTTATCAATAGATAAAGACACAGTTCGCGACTATAGCTTTAGCATTCAGCAGCTACAGAGCCAGATGTTTCCCCCAGGAGTTGGTAGAGACCAAAAAACGGAAACACAACTGCAAATGAATGATAGTGTTGCTCTGTAACGGCTAAATGTGTAAATAAGCAACTCTTTCAACTTAATAGGTCAATGTTGTGTTCACAATTTGTTTCTGCTGCCCCCTAGTGCCCCCAAAACACTGTAGTGAAAGGATGTTTCATATTGCCATACTTGATGACCGTTTTATATAAGCAATAGCTCCCGACAGGCCGTGGTATATTGTGATTATATCACAGCTAAGCGGCGTTGTTCGACCCGACGCAAACAGCCCTTAGCTGTGATGTAATCACAACATACCTGTCGTGAGGTGAGCTATGGCACCTATATTATAAATTACATTATAAAAGTTAAAATATATAAAATGTATTGACCACTTACAAGCCTATAGACCTTACTACATATAGACACTCTGTTATCCTGGTTTGGTTTAATTCCCCTGCTTAATTGTTCCGACATTGTGTATGAGCTCACCTGCACGCATGTGTGTGCTAGTTTGTCAATTCAACTTGGTGCCTGCACAGCAATCATTGGAATAAACCCAATCGTGTATATCACCAGCACCCATCAGTATCGTGCAATCATTTTAACCATATTATATTGGCCTCGGGTATTTTCTTTCACAAACAGTTTACTTTTAGTAGCTTTATCGACTGGCACAGATAGAGTTACGGCACGTTCAGTTTCACGAGGTGCAAACATTGATGCATTGTAGTTCATTAGTATTGGTTGGAATGAGGAGTTTAAGTATCTCATTATCTAAATGCTGTTTTGGAGTTATCTAATTAATATTGGCATGTTTAATGATCTAAATGTTGTTTGAGAGAATGTTATTAGTTTTTCGACGGAGGCGTTTAGTGACACATGCTCCGTGCTGAATGTTATTCGAAATAATTTCATTAGTGTTTGTTTTAATGGGGGGTTTTAATGTGTCTGAATGCCGCTTTTAATTGTCTCAACTGTTGTGGTTCCAGAGTGGCATTTAGGCAACAGATAAACAGCTGGAAATCGCCAAAGGCTAGTCATTTTTGGATGTGGTTTGTAAATCATGTCAGATTTCAAAGTTTGTGATCTTCTTTTCTAAAAAGAAAACCACTTTGTGTACTATGATAGTGTAGTTTTAGAGGTAAATTAGATAGAACAGGATCATATACTTTGCGTTTAGATACAGATTGTTCATTATCCAGATGTTATCTTCTCCATTTACTGTATATTGAAATCATATTACATGAATTAACACATTCTAAATGAGAAATATTGAATTTCACTCCACTAAGCCAAATGGTATTAGACTGATTCCCTGAAATGCTCTTTTCAGAGCAAGCAGCGTATCTGCGACAGGATGCACTCAAAGCAGGTGTTTCCACCCAGGTGTGGTTTCTGACTTAATTAAGTTAATTAAGCTAATTGGTTAATTAAACAATCAATTATCCCATCATTCCCTCCCGTATGCCATTACAGTCATCGCACTAAACTCGGCCTCTGTCCAAATCCTCCGCTTGGCTTCAAATGATTTAAATGAGTGCATCTGTCTCCAGGATTGATGGATGAATGAATGGATTAAATGAGGAGGTGAAGGGGAAAATGATGGATATGCACAAACAGTAGAGGGAGCGGTAACGGCTGGATGGATAGATGGATGAATGAAAGGATGGATGAAACAGAGGGAGGGGTTAACTTTTCATGAGATGCAGTAATCGCGGTCCTACTCACTGAAATACTCCCCGTGCTCATCAGCAGGCACATTCACTCACCTTTACTCTCTTTTCATGTCACAGCTCACATTCTTTGCCATTTTTAGGTTAATTAAAGTGCCGCAGGCTTTGTGAAGCCATCACATCAACCATACTGACTCTGAAAATTATACTTCCCCCCACCCCCAGCATGACTAAAAATAGTTGAAATATCTTTTTTTTTATAGTGTAGCTACCCAGAAATAAAAAAGGAGAATAAAAATCACCCAAACGTCTGTGTGACACGCAACATTAGCCACTCACAAAGAGTTCAAAAAGGATTCATGACACATTTTACCTTGTGTTTTCAGACATAAGCAGGTGAAAATAATATTATTTTTAAATGTGAAATGGTTAGCTTTTCATTGACAGACTGAGTCTGTAGCACTATTTTAAGTAAAATTCAACATGCCTGCTATTCTCGGATATCATTTTGTATCCTTTTCTTATTCCCACCTTCAATTCAATTTAATTCAATAGGCTTTATTGGCATGACATTTGGCATGTGTTGCCTAAGCACGATAATGATTATGAAATACAATGAAAAAAAAATAAACAAAAACAATATTAAACAGAGCAATAAAAAAAACAGTGAATAATAATATTATACAATAGAATAAAATAGATAATTATACAGGTAAATGAAAAGGAGATGGTGGTGGTGGTAATCAGAAAATGGTACAAGTTACTCCTACTGGCTCTTTCTTTTCTCCACTACCTCCCTCCTTCACACACACACACACATATATACTGTATATATAGATCTCACCCCTTCCCTTCCTCCCTCTCTGTATCACCTCTGTGGATATAGTAGTCATGCAGACAGCTAATGTCAAACCACCAATTACACAGTCAGTCGCTTTTTATCCTCTCCCGCTCTCTCTTGTTCTCTGTCTTATACAATGCAAGTACCCAGTGACACTCACTTGGAGACATGTGGAGAGATCCCTCACCCCTACACACACATACACACACACAAACACACACAGGGGTTCCGGTGCCATGTTTATCAGTCACGGCAACAACAAGTATTACAACATGGTAAGTACCAACAAACTAAGCCTTTCCCATTTAGCCTACACAACAGCACATACACACATGTCACAAACACACACACACACACACACACACACACACACACGCACGCACACACACACACACACACACACACACACACACACGCACACACACACTCACACACACATATACACTGACTTCAAAGAGGAGATTAATCCATACATGTTACTCGTTTTGCCGCTTTCATTTCTCTCTCTCTCTCTCCCTTGCTCTCACTTTCTCTCTTTCTCCAATACCATTATTGGAACCATCAGCCAGAGTGGTGGCATGCACTGGCTCTGATACACACACACACACACTCACACACACATAGTGCCTATCTGGGCAGTCTGCCCGCTGCATGCTAAGCTAATGAGATTGGCAAACTGCCACACTACCAATATCAGTGGCAACCTTCCTTCCATTCTCTCTCAAATGCGCACACACACACACACACAGAAAGAGACACACAGAGATCCACGCTCTGAGACACCAATCAAACAGATGCAGACACACCGGTAGACACGGGTGATCACACAAGAAGAGAAACTCAACCACGTGCACAGAGTTATGCCCACAAAGACAATTTTCTGCGGTTAAATACAAAACAGATAGCTGGAAAGGAGGGAGGCATAATTAGCTGGCAGGAGTTTCAAATGAAAGGAGGCGATGGAGGGATGATGGATAGATGATGCGGCGTCCTGTAATAACTTTATGTTTTCAGAGTCAAGAAATTTTTAAGCTGTCGTCTTTCACTGAAAATCTTTTGCCAATAAAACATCTTTCAAGCTGTTTTCCTGAAATGTAACACACACACACACACACACACACACACACACACACACACACACGCACACACATGATGTGGTGAACATGTTGTGCATGTGTTCCTTTCTTCCTTCTTTTCTCCCTTTTATCAATCATTGTCAAGTAATTGGGACTTTATTACAACTCTGAAACAATTCACATTCACATCCATAGAAATGGAATAGGAGTAGAATGGACATCCAAATCAACGTAGCAGGATGGTCAGAGCAGCGGCTATTTTTATGTGTGCCGTCGCCATTGCGGCATAACTTCCATATAAACTAAGCCGACCTGCAGCAAGTCGCGGACTCACTGAGGTGAGGTTTTGCAGTAACGACTTAAATGAGCAGTGGAATAGTAACATTACAAAGCATAGATAGCCAGAGCCAGAGTAAATAAGTACAATTAAACAACGTAATGCTTCATCCACTCTTGTCACAGCGGAGGAAAGCACATTGCTATCGCCGGATGAGTGACAACTTTGTTCGGCTCACTTTCTGTAATCAGTGTAGCATTAAAGCATGGTGGAATGCTACCGGTTCCTTCGTTTGGAAGTCAATGGGTTTTTAGTTAGAGGCCTGAAATAAGGTCTGTGGTTAACACAAGCTGAAGAGATTTTAACGTTTTGTTTTACGACATAAAATATATCGATAAATACCCCATTCGTGAATATTGAAGCCTTTACGTGTGTTAAAAAAGACGGTTGCTAACAAGTGGCTAAATAAGACTCCTAAATGCCATCACGCTGACTTGTCTGCGTTAACAGCCTAATTCCGCTATGCTTTAATGCTACACTGGTTATAGAAAATGAGCCGAACATTGGGCCGGTGGCCAGCAGCAGTGCTGGTTCTAAGGACAAGGTACCGGATGAGCTGCGACCACACTTTACACCCCCGCTGATGTGTGTTGTCACCATAACAACTAACAACAATTGCTATTTTCTTTTGTACTAGTCAAATGACCGTGGGAAACCGTTCTATTCCTATTCTATCCCTATGTTCACATCCTTCCACCCACACATGCATTAAAAAATCACATTCCCAAGAGGCTTGAGAACTGTAGTTGTAAGTGTCACAGAACATTTGACCGAGGTTGTGACTCGGTGCTATTGTTGGAACTTTCTGTCCACAAGCGACACCAAAAGTGGGTAGAAATCACTTTGAATTTCCTTTATTGTGCTTGAAAGAACTGACATGAAATTTTCATGAAGCGGTGGCCCAAATTCTATTAAACTTTAATTCGGAACGATGCACTTGTTATGGATACGAAGTGCATTCTGACCGAGAACAACAGCACTGCAGACACATATGTGTATTTATTTGTTAAGGGCCAGTTGGAGTTAAGCCTGCATAATAGGAGGACTTTTCAAAACGGTGAGAGTGTGAGGCGGTGAAAAACGACAGCGTAACAAGAGCCAAACCAGTCATTGGTTCAGTTTATAGAACAGTGTCCCTCAATGTCTTTGAAGAAACTACTGAGTTGGCTAAATGTATTTCATTTGCAAAATTGTTAAAGTTTAGAAGGTCCTGCCTGCCAACATTTTGCCAACTTCTGTCTTAAAGGGAAACTTTGTAGATGGAGGACTGCAATTCTGTAAATTGAAGTGAAAAGCACTGTGATATGAGGTTGGACCAAAATAGGCATTGATGTAATAAATACAATCTTAAATGGAAATTTAAAAGGAAGCCAGTGTAAGGCAGTCCAAATTAAATTTCTGGTGGAGCCAGATTAAATGGTGTGTGTGCAGGTACAGCTCTTTTGTCGTTAGACCTGTGCCTCTTTGTCAAATTTCTCATTTTTGTAAATGTGTGTGTAAGAGAGAGCAGTTTTACCAAGTTTCTGTGGTGTCGGTCTCTTTGGCCAAGCCAACAATGCTTCCAGCTGGGCTATTTCCTCAAGTCATTCATCATTTACTGAATGAAATAAATGTTTTACAGGGATCCTGCAAAAAAACGAGGGAATATTGTCCAATCTGGGCTAAGAGCCGAGTGAAAATGTCCCAACATTTAAAATTTGCATAACTTCATTTACATGGGGAGATGTGCATGCATTTCTAGGAAACATTCAACTGCAATTGTGCATTTTGTCATTTGAATATGGCATGTATTGCAGTAAAAACGTACATCACATATGAATTACTTGGAATTAAAATCCGGAAACGGGTACAGTGCTTAGCAAGCCCATTGGCCATGTGTCAATTTTCACCTCTTTGGATGTTTTTTTCCAAACATTGCGGCTAGACGTGCCACACATTCAGACTTCTACCCACATATTATTCTATTTTGAGAACAAATATATGGTCAAGAAGAGTGTTGAGGCTGTGAAAAGACTGCTGGAGACAAGGAGAGCCTGTATTACACATCTATACAGTTATATATGCTATGAAGTGACTACACACTTTTATTCTCACCTGAAAATTGGCTCTTCATCCATCGCTACAAAATGAAATTGCTTCTTTCTTTGTATACTTCTTCCCCATTCCCTCTTCCTTTCATCCATCCTCTTTCTCCTACTTTCACTCCCTTTTTCTATATCATCTCTTCACTTTCGCAATTAGTATTTTTCCCTTCTCTTTTACTTTTCTCTCCTCCGCCCTAAATGTTTCACTTGTTTTCTTTGCCCTTCTTACCCTTACTCTCTGCATCTCTGTCACTCCCTGTGCTTTTCCCCCCCTCCCACTTGTCACCCCAGCCCTCTGCCTGTTGCTACGGTTACCAGACAGCGAGGGAGGAAAAAGAGCAAGGAAACCAGGAAGGAGAGAGAGAGAGACTTTAAGAAAGATGAAATACTGTGTGTGTGAAAAGGGGAAGATGGAGATGGGAGATATGGAACTGATGACACAGCGTGGGCTCATTCTTTCTATTTAGATTAAACAATCATGACAGTTAAAGTAACACGCTCTCAAACTTTGCCGTGTAAAAAAAAGAGACTGAGTCATCAACTTTAGTTAAAAAAAGACAGTCAAACCTCCGCCCTGAATAAACCGTGATAGGTGATCATCTGCTTAACCTGCCTGGATTCCTCTGTTGGGTTGTCTTCGGGGGTCTTTACTGAGCTTACAATAAATCAGTTTCATAGTTCCGGTATGTGTTTCTTGTATTGCTGAGAAGTTGCCCAAATAGCATTAGTGGAATTTGATAATGATAATGGACAGTAAAAGTACAGTAAATAAAAAACCTCAGAATGAATAATAGCATAACGTCCACTGTTCTCTCCGTCGCTGTCCAAGGTCCTGAACTGGCTCTGAGTGCATTCTCCACTTACAAATATGGGGATGCTATAAAACTGACTATATTGGTGGGTTATTGCTTACGTTTATAATTTTTTACTGGCCGTCCAACAACACATGCAGCTAAAATTGGTCATTATTGATCAATCTGCTGATTATTTTCTTGAATAATTAATTATTTGTTTAGTCCATGAAATGCCAAATTCAGGGGAAAATGCCCAACTCAGTTTCCCACAGTCCAAGGTGACATCTTGTAATTGCTTGTTTTACCCAACCAGCAGTTCACAACCAATTATACTGTATATATTTCATATATTGTCATATATGACAGTAAAGAAGCAAATGCTCCTTTTCAGGAAGTGGGAGCCAGCCAATATTTGCCATTTTTGCTTGTAAAACGACAAACAAATAATCAATTGCCTAAGTAGTCTGAGATTTTTTTTTGTTCAACTAATCGTCAAATAAATGTTTAAAGTTTGTATTCTGTATGTTTTACTCATGGCCTTTGTCTGGAGTTGACTCATACTGTATATTAGGGCTGTCAATTGATTAAAATATTGAATCGCAAATTAATCACACATTTTTTATATGTATATATATATGGTCTTTGTTCTAGAGTTATGATAATATAATGCCTTGGTGTAGTTTGAGTCCATCTTCAGCAGCAGAGAGGAGGTTGAAGCCTATACCCAGCCATGAAGGAGTATCCTGCCTCTTTTTTTAAAGCAGAGATGCAAGCGTTACTCCCTGTAGTCCTCAGTCGTCTACGGTCCCACTGATGTGTATCTTGAGTTCAACTCTGAACCGGTTAGTTTTGCTTTTCTGTACTCTTCTATACTCACACTAGAGGGTCGGAGGTAACAACAGAATTTCCCTACAGAGATCGATGATGTCAAAGACTTCTCTGAAATTGTAATGAGCTTCCCAAGGCAGAGTTCCCTGAGGTAACTAAATTTGATCCAGACCAGCGAATTGTTCATTTTCGTCACCGTTTTCTACTCATTAAACATATCACTGTCATAATTCATCCTTTTGACACCTCCTTTTTTTTAAATTAATCATTGCCTGGAAACAATCAATTCTCAGTCTAGACCGCTTGTGATCAATCACAGTGGCAATGAGTTGCTTTACCCATGTTTGTAGACAGTAATCGATTGATGCCAATACAGTCAAACTGGCTCCCCAATTACTTGCAGTGTCTGAAACCAGAGTTCAGTGGTCACCTTGTTATCCAGAAAACTGATTTATAGAACTGGACACCACACACCAATTTAGGGTCAGCGTGTCAGTGATTAAAGTACCCTATAGATGTACAGTAAAGCGGGTTGCCATATCTGAATTTGTGCCCCAAAAGTCACGACTCAAGAGAACAGATACAGTTTCTGGCTACATTATTTTTGTTATTCAATACTTTTATACCTCACCTGCTTCATTAGTTGACATAAAATAAACAGAGACGGCAAAGATGAAAGGGAAAGAGAGGATGACATGATTTGATAAAAGTGCGGTTCACTGAGAGAGCTGGAATGTTTTTAAATGTCATAATGGTGTGTCTTTCCAATCTGGCAGTCCTGCCAGAGTTGTTTTCACAAGTTTGGAAACCTTTGCTGTTTCGTTTTTAGGGCTTTCAGATCTTGCCAGGTTTGAGCAAGAGCACCCAATATAAAAAGAAATGGATCACGGGAAGCAGTATTGTGGCCTAATTACGCTTTTCAGTTGCCAAGAAAGATTTCTCAGAAATAGACCCAAGTATAAGAAGATAATGGAAGTGTCTGCCCCAAATGGCATTGCTGAAAAGAAGCGGAGATTTAAAAAGTGTTTATATATGGTACGTTTCTGGGTGAGAGAGAGAGAGAGAGAGAGTGCTGTAGGTGGAGTAGGGATAATCAGCTTCATGTCCCGGCTACAGCATCCATGTGCCCTGCTCAACTGTCCTTGAGTGAGACACTGAGTCCCTCATATAACATATTATGGTTATAGCTATGAATGCCTTTTCCCCTCCCTACTAAGCAATCTAAAAAGTCTTTGGACAAAGGTTGTAGGATGGATTATGGCGGAATGGTGCACTGCTTTGTCATTACAGCAGATGTTCAATGTTGTTAGTTGCATGACGTCTGTGTTTTTGTTGTTGCAGTTAGTGCAAAGTGCAGAAGTACCCTTTAGTGTCCTAAAAACCCATAACCAATTCTGCACTTTGTTTGCAAAGATAGTTATATTTTAGTTGATTGTGTTGTTGCATATCTTGTGTCATTGAGAGCTGTCAAAGAGTCTATGTTTTTCTGGCTGTGTATGTTGTACCTTCACTGTAGTTTACCTGACTTATGCCCATATTCTTCCTTACTAATGTATGAAAAGTTATGTTAGCAAGGTGGATTATAGTTGCAGCTGATTAGACTGTTGTCAGGCTATTAAGTAGGCGTTATCGGTCGCTATAAGCCCCATAGATGTGGGTCAATAGGGGCCTACTACACGTACGTTTTATCATCTAGTCATACGGTAGATCACATAAGGGATGGAGGTTGGGGACGATCGATGGGACACAAAACACAGGGTTTTCACCCAGAGGACTGGAGTTTGCATCATGTGTGAAACCAACAATGTGTCGTTGTCTTCGTGTTCAGAGTTGTTTTAACCCAAAACACAATGTTTTTCCCTGAACTTAACTAAGTGTTTTTTTCCTAAACCTAAAGAAGCCTTTTTGTTTGTGTTCAAAGCGTGACGTTTTATTTAGTTTTACAACATGTTAGAACATGTTGCTTTTAAGTTTCACTTTCACTTTTACAACGTAGCAGGCCCCTAATGACCCACATCTATGGTGCTTATAGCGACTGATAATTCAATGGCCTGATAACAGTAGAATCAATGATATAGGTGATATGATATGAGGTTTAAGATGTCCTTTTGATCACAGCTCTTGCTCAGTCCTGTCATGGTGTGTTTTTTGTCTTGACAAATATGTGGGTGGTATGAGGACGTTTTTATCATGCACACGTGGTAATGGGAATATTCAATGGTTGTCACATATGTGGAAATGATGTCCAGATGCACATTTCTTCTTTTTTTTGTTATTTTTTTGGGGGCATTTTTTCATTTTATTGACAGGACAGTGGATAGAGTCTTGGAAAGGGGGGAGAGAGAGAGTGGATGCGGAAAGGGCCACAGGCCGGATTCGAACCCAGGCCGCCGCGGTCAGGACCAAGCCTTGTTACATGGGCGCCCGCTCTACCAACTGAGCTAACCAGGCACCCCAGATGCACATTTATGTGATCAATTGTTGCCTTTACTTCACAGTTCCTGCTGGCATGTAGAGAAAAAAAAAGGGGACTCTGGAAAATTTTTTAAAGGAGTGGGTAGCTCACCTCAGTTGTATTAATGTGTGTCTTTCTTTTTGACAGTCTTGAATGATTAGTCTAATTTCATTCACATATGACAAGTGAGTCCCTTAAAGGGCAATTCAATGACGTTAATTCTGCAATAATTCACCACCCAACTTTAATCTGTATTTAAAAACGTTTCTTCTTAAGCCAAACAGCAGAGACACAGGCTGCAAAGATGATGTCATCTATAGACAAACCCCGGAGCTACTGCATAGACGGTAAATAATGAAACAGCTCCTAGGACACTATGACAGCACCAGTGGTGATTTTATTGGCATAATGGAAGAAGTCACAGCTGTAAGCCCTACAGTCAGAAACTCTACAACTTATTTGGATGTATTATCTCAAACCAAAATTTTATGAGCCCACAGAGTCAGTTTCCACTTCACTGTCGGTGGAACAACTCCAAAAAGTGTCGCCTAATGGGACTTGACAATGAATTTGGTGTTCAAAATAACTGGTATAGTGAAATTTAAATGTAGGTCTTGACCTTTTAAATGTGGGATAACAGTAGCCTGAAGGTTAGAAGTTTGCTGGTTTAAATTTAATAGGGAAGATGTGGTGGAATTGTGGGTGACACACACCATCCACCTTCCCTCATGACTAGCTGATCCCTTGAGCAAGCGTCTTACTGCCCCCTGCAGATGTGTTTAATGGCAGTTATGAGTCACCTGCCAGATGAGATTGTGTGGAGCCCCGTGGATTTGATGGAGGGTGGTGTACATGCGCGCTCAGCTGAATCCCATCTTAAAGTAAGTGATGAAGGCCTGTGGGTTTTGCTCGGTGACACTTCTCCACGTGTGCCACTCAGATACCAGTCAACTAGCTTTAGCACTTCCACTTATGCATTAAACATTATTTTTAAAGTACAATCCTCTGTCCAATCTTACTGTTCAAATGGCACAATGCACAGGATTCATATTGTTTATCAAGATACATACGAGTTGAAAGGTGCATTTAGTCTCTTGGCAGAAGTCTTGTCTCATCTTTTCAATGTGTGGCTAAAAAGTTTTATGGTGGTTGGAAGAGTTTTTATGTCTTTCCACAGCTATGTTAAGCTTTAATACCTCACTAAATGCTCTTGAGGCAGCACTTATTGGTAAAGGGAGCCCGAATGTGGCGTGAGAGGATCTCATGCTCATTACTATACCTTGGTGAACATATTTCCATCTTCTCTGCATAATGCAACTTACAGTATCGGCCCTCTGTGGCTTAATGGAATGTGTTTTAAGACCCGTGTTGGTGAGCAGCAACACTATCAAAGCAAGACACTGGGTTTCCCTCAGCTCTGGAAGTGCTATTCAGAATAAACAAAGAACACAACGGGCTCTGCTGGTTGTCTTTATAGTAAATCTCCTAAAGTCCTTTAGGGCAGTGTTTCCGAAACTTGTTTTCTGGGGACCAACTTTTTATATATGACAAACCATTGCAACCCAATTCACAACAGGCCTTATACATAAATCATGACTAGAGCAAATTTGTGCGTAAATGTTCCTGACCATTTTTACTGTCATTTCCGCATTATCTTATATTATCTTGAATAGGTAAAACCAGCCATTTCTAAGAGATATACATTTGATAAATCACAACTTAATGTCATGCATGTGTCATTGAAAACATATCCACATGTTAAATCATTTATAAATGAGACCAAATGAATGTATTTAACAGGCTATCTCACTTTTTTCATTTCCTCTCATCAGTAAATAAACAGAATGTTCGTTAGCCTCTCATATTAGATTGAATATTATAAGTAGGCTACAATTATCAGAACAATACGAACATTCAGGCTCCCTCATGTGGCTCAAAGGTGCACTGTAGATATATATCTTAAAAGACTATGGAATGAGCCCCAGTCCGAGGCTGGAGCGAGAGCTGGGAGGCGGAGTTAAAGGAAACGCTACTGCGCCTGCTCTATGGGCCCAATGGATGCGGAAGATCGCCAGATGATCCATTTTAGCTTCATGCGCCACTGAGCAACCCTCATAGAAATGAATGGGAGCCCACCTACAACACTGTATCCGTTTCTCTTAATACATCCATAGTAGTAACCCTATGCCGCCATGATTATTGTTTACATCATGCAAATCCAGAAGCTCTTAATGGTCTGAGTTCTCTGGTGTGCCCTCTCGTGGAATCCCCCAGTAACACACCATGGTACATAGGCAAGTATGTGAACAATTCCTTTCACGACACAGCCGGTTGTCTACACAAATCTGTGGTTAAAAAGCAACTATATATCTCAGACTTGAGGGCTGTTTCACATGCCTCGAGCTGTTCATTTTGCACACACTTGCCCTTTTATGTCACTAGTCATCAGAATGCAAAGTTGTTTAAAAACAGCAATATGAGCAGAACATGATTATATGCACATAGTTTAATTAGATTACTCCTCTGCCCACAATAATTGCAATAATTTGATTACCGCGTGTGTCTAAGTCTCTGTGTCAGGATTTCCAAGTTTCAATTTCCAAGTGTTTCATTGATCGACTCTGGCAGAGAGAGGAGCTGGATTGCTGCTAATCTGGCAACTCTGGAAATGTCAGTTGAGGGATCTCTGTGTGTGTGCGTGTGTGTGTACCTATGAATATGTGTGGTTCAGAGGGCCTCCTCCATCTGTGAGATGAGCTGTGTTACCACAAACACACACACACACATATACACACAAAGACTCTGAATTCAACATGATTAGTCGAGTGGAGCTTTCCCTTTGTGTTCAAGCTGACCAATCATCTTGACCTGAGTAATTGAAAGGGCAATGTCAACAAATTGTTGCAGTACTTGTGGAGCCTTTTTTGATGACTTCCCTGCACAGATGGATACATTAAAGGGAAAAAAAAAACAATAAATGATTGAATCATGTGCAATGGGTTTCTGCAGTTACCAGATCTCAACCCAACTGAGGACCTATGAGAGATTTTTGGACGGTTATGCAGAGCTTTCCACCTCTATCATCAAAACACTAAATAGTCTCTGGCTGGGGTTAACCTCAATATTGACAAGCCAACCGCATGGGATGGCAAGCAACCGCCACAAACGCCATGTTCACGTTTTTCTTTTTTTAATTCTTTGCAATGGGAGTGCTGCATTATTACACTTTGCTACTAACGGCAGTAGCGTGACGAGGCGCTGAGCGTCTATACTGTGCTGAATGCTACATGTGTGTTGCTTTTTTTCTGGTCGCCAAGAGTTAAAAAATGTTCACCTCCAAAAAGACCAGCCGCCACATCCTACATGTAGGCTACAAGTGCTGAACAACAACAGCAATAGAGGAGAAGTTAATACTCATAGACCGGCGGATCCGTCCTCTCTCCCTATGCGCCTCAACCTTTCCTTCATTCAGAGCAAGTACTCTACTTTGTGCCAATATTTGGATATTCCGTATCATAGCAACCAGACTCAACCAAAACGCAGCTGAAAAGAAATTCTGCGCCTCATTGCCCTTCTGTGTTCTGAATTTAACATTAAACATGTATTTAATTCATTTTAAAACAGTCATCTTTGTCATTTTAAAAGCAACAATATACCTAATAATAGCTTAAAGCTTATTTATATAGCACTAAAATCCGGATAAATAAAGTAATTTTCCCCAAAAAAAAGAACAGGTATTAAAACCCTCTTCTTTATGGCTTTAAACCAGTAAGAATGTCCCATGACAATGCCATCATGAAACTGGAGCAGGGGTACCGCATTATTGCCCAAGGTTCTGCTGGCGCAGGGTAAGGGGATATTCCCCGGGCGAATACAGGTTTTAACTAGAAAACAAACAAACAATGGAGCAGATGAACTGTCGCTCAGAGCGGTGCCATGTCGCGCAGTGCTGGTCCCACATCACTCCATTGTTTTTTGATTCCTCGTAATGAGACTTAACTTCCTGAATCCTCAACTCAGTTTATATCAAAGGTTTGTTTTCCCCCCTTTTTTTTTCCTGTGCTCAGAGGCCCCCGGTTTGACAGGAAGTGTTCACTGAATATTCATGTAAAGAAGTCCTTGCAGTGATTTGTGATGCACATTTGCTGTTGAGAGTTGACTGGGTGAATCCAAATGGTGTTGCTTGAAGTCGCTATCTCATACGAAATGAGTTTGAGGCATATGATTCAGTGAACATACAACAAACTGCAGCCATTTAAACGACTACTCCGACTCACTTTGTATGGAATTAAACATGTTACAGTTACTGTTGCATGCACACGTAAGTACTGTTATAAATGTATTTATGTTTATGTGCAAGTTACTGAGCTTCTCTTCTCTTCTTATGTGAAGATAGCATTTAAAAAATACTTTATATTTTTCATCGTTGTAATTTCAAAATTTCTAGATATTAAACAGTTTGCCCTCTCAGTGTGTGTGAAGCTGATAGCTGGGTTTGAAAGATGAAAATTGAAAATATTTTTGATATATTACTCATTAAAACATTTCTGGTAAAGTATCCTGACTTCATTCAGTCTGAAAAGCAGCGGGATTGTTGTATAACTGATGATTATTCAACTACTAATTGAGACTCCTTTCTCTTAACTAACGCTTTGTCTTGCAACAGCATAATTAGAAAGAGAAGTATGTGTGTGTGTGAGAGAAAGTGTGAGGGAAACAGTGTGTGTCTAAAGTAGGAATGCCAGCGAGAACATTAAAGGTAGAGTCAGCAATTCTGGAAAAAGATTGTTGATATTTGAACTCAACACCCAAACAAATACCCCCCTCCAGATGTACCTTCCCTCTCGCTCCCACTGCCTTTCTCTGTATACATCCTCGGTCCAAGCCACTTTACTCCTATTTACAGAGCCAGGGCTGTGTATGATCACCAGATCTTTTTTTCAGCGCACACACAGAACGGACAGCTAGCGGGCCGTGAACAGATATTCGATACATTTGACACAAAAAAAGGTGTATTGGATTATAATCGCTGACTAATGACTTTTGGTTATAATGAATGAATATGTGTGGGAATGTACATGTGATCACGTGGGCCATTTTTAACATGTTTTTACCTTTGCTTTACTGAATCTGTCGATATCTTAATGAGGGGGGCGGGGGGGGTCTGTGTAGTAGAGGAATACAGTGGATATGTGTCTTTATGCTTGAATGCCTGAATGAGGATGTGTGTTTATATCCTTGGGCTGTAGTACTCGAGTCCGGTCTCGGTCTCCTGCCTTGTTGGAATTGTCTTGGTCTCGGGCTCGGCTATTGAGAACTGCTCAAGTTGGTCAAGCTGCTGATTTGGGATCAGTTGTACAGAACTTTAACTGATTGTACCAACACCGTGTTTTTATCTGTTTATTTTATGTTTAATACCCCGGAACGAAAAAATAACCAGTAGTTACTGGATATAACTCTAGTTCTATGAGTGCGAGAAATGCAGGGAGAGGAAGAGGGTTAGTGAGACGCCGCTTGGACGACAGATATGACCAGATTATCATAGTTTATAAAAATGCAGCGCAGTGACGATACAGCTGTTTCATACATTGGGGTGGTCCCGGGGTAGAAACGTCAGTAGCAAATATCGGATCAAATTCAAGGTTAACTCATGGATGTGAAGTTAGACTGTAATGGTTCTCAAACCTACATTTTATGCAAGGATTAGTTTGATATAATACATTTCTTGATAGATCAACGTCAGTGTTCTCAACATACGACCCCCACAGAGACTGATGAGCGGTGAACCGTTAGCTGACTTGGGAATTCCCCCTTACATCCCATACAGTATTCAGATTTTCCAGAATACATAGCTGATTCATGAAGAGGCAAACTGACTGATTTTAAAATATTCCACAGAACAAAGAAAAAGAACAAGGAACACTTGGCGCTTTGATTGCTTTATATGCAGTCCTACCATGACATCCATTTCCACAGCTGGCCCACTTTACTGTGAATTTTAAAGAGCTGCATGCACTGCATGAACCTCTATCATAAAGGCATTATCTTATATACTGTACCATTGCTGCGGAAGATACAAGGCTGTTCTAACCACAAAAACAACGACTGCACTCATCGTTTGTACAAATAAGTAAAACCATATATGTTTATGTTTACCTGATGAGGGTCTCATGCAGCTGTACATGTTATAATAGTTTTCTCACAGAGGCAAAGATGGAAGTGGCGTGATATGTGATAGCATCACAAAACCTCTTATGAAGGAGGTTTGGGTCAACAAGGCGTCTGACTTGGACACAGAAGACTGCTGTTGGAATCCTGTTTCCTACCTACTGTCAATGTTGCTTTCTTTTAACCCTGACCACGGGCTTTGCCTAACCTTAACCAGGTAGTTTTAGTTGCCTAAATCCAGCCAAACCTCAAACATATTGGCGGCAGATCAGAAAATAGTCCGATGAATATGTTTTTTAATGGTCATGTGCATTTTGGAAGGCACTGACGAACAATATCATCATGCTGTTTTTTTGCGTTTCCTGATGTGCTGACACCAGATCAGGGTGGGTGGAGTTGTTACTGGAGGATAGTCTGTGGTGATTTGTTGCTTTGATTGGCTGGTAAATGTACCTAAAAAACGCTATATTAAACTGCAGGTTTCTTTGTCACACCATGTAAAAGTAGACATTGATAGTAATTATCAGGAAATACAGTTTAAAGGTAAAGGTTTACATGGTGGATAATGATTTACTTAGTGGCCTATTTGCTCTCAGATGTCTCTAGCAGGGAACAAACAAAATGGTTTAGTGATAATGTTGAAATAAAACAAGAATTGTAAAGGGAAATCAGTAAATTGGGTAGCGGTGTTTGCCCTGCTGGCATGTTTGCCTCCTCCAATTCACCCCGCTGTATACACTGTATCTAGAGTGGAAGGGGAAATGAAATTTGAATCCTCCGAGTGAATCCTGTAATTACCCTCTTATTGAGCTCATCCCGCTGTGGCTCGATGTATAATACCAGCTGGTGCTACACGCAGGATGATGGAGGGATGGGAAAAGAAAGCAAATGTAAGAAAAAAGTAAAAGTGTGTGTTTCTGGTTTCTGCGAGGATTAAACCCAAGGAAAGGGGACAAAATTACATATCCCAAGTCATCTTTTTTTTACTCTTGAAATCACGAACGGCAGAGAGTGAAAAAGAAAAATGACACAGTGGAGACGAGCAGAGGAGGGGGCAGAAAAAAGAAGAAGAGTGAGAGGCAGCGAGAACACCAGGCAACAATAGACGGAGAGAGAGAGAGCAATGGAAAGAAATGTACCAGATGAAAGTGGGGTAAACATGGAGAGGGTTGGGGTTGCAGTACAGTAGAGTTCAGTCCATGTTTCTTCGGTAATAGACTGCAACTAACCTGTAAGAAAGAGGAGTGGAAGAGGAGGCTGGGTATGTGTGTGTGTGTGTGTGTGTGTAGGACCTCATTAGTCAGATTGGAGATGATGACACTCAGCAGACACAAATCAATAGTAACCCCCTAAGACAGCATCTGTCTCCCCGTTTCTCTCTGTCTCATTAATCCTTTATTCTGTGTACTACCTGCCCATCAGTGAGGGTTTTATGCATCTACAGTATATGTTGTCTATATGTCTTTGTATCGGTGTGCCTGTGCATAGGAGAGGGCTCATTAGATGACTGATGAAATCAATACACTGCAATATTGCACCTTTTTCCTATTTCTCTCTCTTGCTCTTCTCTTCCCCTTTTCCAAGCACAATATGTAAATACAGTAAATTCGAAAAATGACAAACCCAAGTAATAGTCCCTCTCTCACTCCCTCCCACTCTGCAATGCTCAGACACACAAACACAAGCTTGTATTTACTAAAAAAATGCCCCCTGCTTAGCATTCTTCTCCTGCTCTCAATGACCCACTTTCTTAGAAAGCAGATTTTTTTTTTGTAATTTATTAGTGAAAGTGAGTGCTTGCTTATTTCTGTTTCTTCCTGTCCTCCCTGCTAACGCCTCATCTCCCCATTCCTCCTGTACGCCGCTGTGGTAGTGCAAAGCCAGGGGTCCTTCAGGCCGCCATTTAGCCAGCCGCCAGTAAAGCCAGCATACTGCAGTTAGAAACACCCTGCAAATAGTATTGTAATTTAGATAATTTGAATGTCTCAACCTAATTTGCTGTACACATTGCTATTTTTTTTTTTTTACAACAGATGAATAGAATAGGATAGAGTATTTAAATATAATTTCACGTTTCACCTTTCACTTTTTTACGTTACCTGAAGGCCACCGTAGTTCTCCGGCACGCTTGTGAAACTGCGGAAACGTGAGCCGCTGAGTACAAAACCGTGGTACCGCCAGCCGCCGCCCCACTTCCATTGCTCCTAAAGTAGGATTATTATGGTAAGGATGGCCTCTGAGCGAGGCGAACAGCGTTACCAGGGTGTTGCACTCTGCAGTTACCACAGGCTTGGAAAGGGAGGAGTGAGTGGAGGGGTACTCAGTTGGTTGCAATCTGCAACCACAATGCTAGATGTTGCCAAATCCTACACACAATGTTTACGTATAATGAACATCATAGTTCGAGAAAATTATGGTGAGAGGTTTGTCATCTACAAAAAACAATTCCCTACTGTCCATACAGTAGTATTTTTATATAGTTATTGGAACAGTGGAGTCACAATTTATATCTTAGGAGAACGATTGATTGAGGATGTTGACGTCCTATCTGGTAAAGAAGACCCTGGTATGAACGGGAGCTTTCTTACAATGCTAATTCTAAGAATATCCGCAGCAGCAGTGGAGACAACAACTAATACTAGTATATAATACTAAATATTATTGATTCAAAGAGTGTAGCTGAAGCAGCAGTTGTACTAGCTGTGGTAATTAAAGTAATATTGGTAGTACTAGTAACTTTTGTTGTGATCATTGTGCTAATAGTGGTATGTATCTTGGCTGATGTTGTTATACTGCAGTTGTATACACTAGTGGATATACTACAGTGGAAAAGTAGTATATGTTATCACTAAAACACTTCAAGTAATAAAAGGCAAGAATGAAGTACAAAAGGGCACCGGCATCAAAAAGTTTGAACCATTAGTTCTCCATATGTCATTAACCATCGGTGCTCAGAGCAGTTGGAAGGCACAATAAAAGGAACAGGTCAGCTGAGGAGATGTGTTCTGACTTTGAAAGCCTAATCACATTTAAAATGAAAAGGTATTAAGGTGAAATAGCATTAATATGAAAGTAACAATGAATCGAGATGGTGGGGTATAATTTATAGCACTTGTATATAATTTCCTGGGAGGGTATGAAAGCCCTTCAGAATTATAAATGGCCTCAACAGTAAATCTATGTTTCTACAACTCACCAACAATATGGATTACTGACAGTTTCCATTTTAATCTGAATACATTTGTGCTTTACTGAAACCTCATATGTCCACTCTTGAGTCAAATAAGGAGATTGGTCTTCTCAAGTTAAATTAAAGTCGCAGTGTGGAGCAAATGTGCTTAAAAAAGTTATTTTTATAAAACGGTCACTATATCCTGACAGTAGTGCATGAGACAGGTAATCTGAAAAAAATCATGTGCCTCTGTGTCCTTTCTCACATTTGAGGTGAGAAATAGGCATTACAGTAACAGAATATTGATTCATATTTGATCAGCGCTGCCTAGTTTGACCGTTTGATCGGAGTTTGCAAGTGATTGACAGCTGCCTCCGTTGAATGAACAGCCAATAGGAATGCTCTCTCTCTCTGAAATGACCTATGATTGGCCAAAGTCTCCCGTCACAGGCTAGATTTCTTTTTAAGCCTGAAAACAGAGCCATGAGGAGGTGTAGTAGTCTAGTCTTCTCTCTGCACACTTGAATTACAATATACTGAAAGGTTATCATGGAAATTTTGCCCAATGATGCCAAAACCATTCTGCCTACTGCCGCTTTAAGTCCAGTATTTCATTGCTGTACAAGACTTGCTTGACTATTTAAATTATATATTCAGCACAGCATTCTCTTATTTTCTTGTTTATTTTATAAACAAGAATCTTATTCTGTCTTTTTTTGTAATAGCTGCTACAAAGTGTTGCCTTTACCACTACAAAGAATGTGATGTAACCGTCTTTTGTGCTATCAAACTACAATAGGTGCCCACATACTGCAGCAAGCTGGCTAGAAGTTTGAGAGCAAAGAGATTACTGAGCTTGAGGGTTACAAAAAGCCCATCACTTTTTTTATTTTGTTGAGGAATTAAACTCACAACTCCCCCACAAAGGTTTAACAGTAAATCCTGGCATCCACAGGCTCATAATGATCACTTACACTACACTGCAGCTGCCCTGACACTGCACCAACACCTGGGCTTACTCTTAACTCGCATCTCACCCAATAATTTCCACCCTCAGCATAACTCTAGACAACAAAAGCCTAATGGGACAGCAGACCTTGTCAACATGAAATGGACCAGCGAGCAATTCAGAAACAGCGTTTTCGCGAACACCTACAGTAGAGACTAATGGAAGGTCTGACCCTGCTGGCTAAATCATACTTCAATTTCACGTTGGGCCTGCTAGTGTTGTGTTGAATAAATGCTGCTGATTAATAACTGAATTAGATTTGTTTCGTGCCATAGACATATTACTGTATATTAAAGGTGCAATGTGCAAGATATGGCCAGAATTTTAGTTCAAAGCATTCAGAAAATGAACTAACATTATCAGTCGTTGTATGTGTTGCAGAGATATCTACTGAAATGAGCATGCTAACCAGTCCTGTCTTGTAATACCACTTGATCCTTGAGAGGCGATAGTGAGTCACTGTAGCGTCCAGTCTGCCCTCAGTTCAACATGAGAGGATGAAGATGTAGAGCTGCCCTGAGGGCTTGTCAACAATACATGCATGGTCCATGTGTGTTTTATGGTTGTTTTTATTGAATTAAATTCAACGTGACAGAAACAAGAAAACGACTCGCATCCCCGACTTGACCTACCCGCCGCCGGGAGGCTGCTTCGCCGGGAGTAGAGCTTGAATTCAGCCAGTGCAAACCCCAGCTCTGGGGGAACTGATCCAGGGGGAATGCCCCAACTCCCTGCCGGATCAGCAAACACAGGTTGGACCTGTTAGGGCGCGGGCAGGACGAGACGAAGGTGCAGGTTTCTGCCACTTTGGATTTAGTCCAATAATCGAACTGTCAAAACGTACACAGATCGTACAGCCTCCGGTTAGTGGCACAGTAAACACAGATGGCTAACGTTAACTAGAAGCAGACGCCACACGTTAAGATTATAAGATAGCAATGGCTATGATCGGCTCTCAGAGTTTCAGCAGTTTGGTTGAATTTTGCTGGTTCTTGCAAATTTCAAATTTAGCCCAAACATCCACTCGGACTCAAGGATGAACTGATTCGATTTTGGTTCCATTTTCGTAAATGCGTTATCTCAGGAACGCCTTGAGCAAATTTCTTCAAATTTAGCCCAAACGTCCACTTGGACTCAAAGATGAACTGATCAGATTTTGGTGGTCAAAAGTCAAGGTCACTGTGACCTCACAAAACACGCTTTTGGTCATAACTCAAGAATTCATATGCTAATTATGACAATTGTACACAAATGTCTAGTAGGATAAAATGTATGGACCCTGGCTACATGTTAGACATTGCATCTTTAAGTGCCAAAACAAAAGTCAAAGCAGAGGATAATGTCATATCTACTTTATTTCTATTTTGTACTTTTGTACATATTTATATACATACATGCTGCTACAGTATGCTGAGTCACTATTTTTCATCCTTAGCCTCACATCTCCTCGTAAATATTTAATGTTTTACAGCAGTGGAGTCTGGTGGTAATTTCGGCTTTAATTTCATGTTCATCCCTTTTTTTGGTTGTAGTTGTAAAGGCCCTAAAACTGTTCTGTTCTTTGGACACTTTTATTAAATTCTAAATACGTCCTTTTGTGTGTTAGAAAAAAGTTGCGATAATTAAAATGTCTTCTTTAATATCTCGCATTTCAAGTCCCTGGAGGCTGTGGTGTATAATGAATTTAGCAATAAAAAGTGGTAACAGACCCCTGTATTAGATATCCTTAAAGTAGGTGGGTAATAATTAGAATTACAGTTATCCCTCCACCAGGCAATTCTTGAACAATAGTGTAGTGATTAAAAACTGACACCAGCACTGTATGAATGAATGATGATTGCAGGTTAGCTTATTAATATTTAAATGAATAGTTGCAGTCATAGCACAGCATGTGTTGTGAGAATTTAAGCAGTGGCTTAAACATGACACAGTTGATGATAATTAACAAAGTAATCCAGTGTTTCCAGTCACGTATCCATGATTTGTGGCAGTGGTTTTTGGAGGCTTTTAGTTTTTGATGCCGGCATTTTTTGAGGCCTTTAATTAGCGTAGGCCGATTATTTCTCAACAGTGGTGTATTATCTGAAGAGGCTCTGCCACCTGCAGTGGCTTCACTGGATGTTTGCAGAGTAGCATGTGTCTGTCGGTCTGTGTCTTTCTCGCCTCTTCACCACTTCCTCTTCTCTTCTCTCCGATTCCCTCGACACAACAAAGAGTCCCCTCTGTTCTCATCGGTTCTCGATCAGTCCCATTTGTTTACTGTTTTACCGAATCTTTGTCTTTTTCCCTTTCATGTGTCCCTCTTTCCCACTCTGTGTCCCCCCCTTGCTCCCTTTCCTCTCTCCTTATCTCTATCCCATCGTCCCCCTCCTGCCTCTGACTGACAGTGTTATAAATTGATTTTCAGCCCGGTGTGTTCCCCCTGTCTCTCTCTAGGCATTTCCCTTATTTAGCCTCAACCACTCCAGGGTATAGTCTAGACCACGGGCCGACTGTCAGTCACAGGCAACGTGGAGCAGTCTAATTCTTGGCTGACAAGCGGTCCTGACAGCAGGAACCAATGGGACGCTTCAAACATGCTTACTCTCCCTCGCTCTGTCTCTCTCTGTTGCATTTTGTCTTTGCTATCTCTCTTTCTTCTTCCTCTCATTCTCCCCCTGTCTGCCCCCGCCACTCCACTCTTCATTTGGTCACCCCTTTCTTTTTTTTTGCTTTTAGTTTGTCTACCTTTCTGTCACTCTGTCAACCCCCCTCGCCTCTGTGTTTCCTTTCTTTCTCGCTCCCAAAGCCACCTCAAGAAAATTAACAGATACTATCATTTTCAAGAGACATGGACAGCTCATTTAAATTAACTAACACTGCACGCCTGCTTGTGCGCAAATACACACACATCCCATTTCGCCCCTGGAGCTCGAGTGCTGCTGTGATCTGAATACTGATTGGACGGTTTGTCTGTGTGCGATGATTTGATTGGTCAGTTTGCTCCACTGGGAAAGCCATTCTTTAATCATAAATGAGAGTCTGTGAGATTAGACGGAATAGCCCTTTAAGCGTATCTGGTATCACTGAGGCCCCCAGAGAGACGCAGAGACGGAGAGAGAGATGAAAGAGAGACGGACAAATGGAAAGAGAGCGAGAGAGAGCGATGGAAGGGAATTTAAAGCGTGTTTTTCCCGGAGTTAGACTGGTGTAATGTCACCACACTGCTGAGAATAAGAGTAATATTTTATATCACAGGATGTGTGCTCACCCACACAGATATGTGTCATATGGAGACGTTGCTGGCCCCCCAAAGTATGAGCCGGGGACGCCCAGCAACCTTGAGGGGGCTACCGTGGGTCCCATTCAAATGAAGTATAGGGTAATTCCACTGTTTCCTCATTTAGTAGTCAGCGCCATGAGGAAATGACTATATTGATCATAGAGTTCCCCGTGGAAAATGACAAGCTTGGTAATTGATTTCACCCCCTCAGAATCATCAAGCTTATATCAGGATGTGTGAAGTCACATTATCTCGGCAATGGCACTATCTCGTATGGCAATGGTTGACTTTTATTCATTTATATATTCGTTTTGGTTTGGTTTCAATCATTTTACCCACTTTTTGATGTTGTTTTTACTCACTGTCTTTAAAGGCTCGAGGGGAGCTGGAGTCTGTAAGCATATATTAGCCTTCTGGCTAAGGGCATATAGTGCTGCATCAAAAAGGGAAGGGGAAGTAGTGTGGGTGTGTTGTTACAGGTACCTTTGAGAAGCTGCAATGCAAACCTCAATCCATTTTGAAGTCTCGTCAGAAGCAAAGACACTCCACAGTTTACAATCATTTGAGGACGTTTGGAAAATTTTAAAGATGCTATTGATAACGTTGATAAGATTCAGCCATTAGATGTCGCTCCATTGCATTCACTTCACAACCAGTCGTTGCCGGACACTTAACGCCACTCTCGGCCATTCATCTGTTTTTTCCGCACTAACTGACGACACAGAGATACCACGTGATACCAGCGTCGTTTTACTATTGGCTTACAAGCCTTGTTAGAAGAGGGAACCAAACGTCAGATATCTTCCACTGATATAAACAAAACATTACATTTTGGAAACATCAACATTTTTAATATGATTAATACACAGTTATATTTTTTTCGAGGAAAAGCCTTACTTTTATTCAGCACCTTTCTAAAGATTCTGTGGATGTATTCTTTTTTTTTAAATATGTGTCTGCTTAAAAATGTTATCAATTAGACCCTTAAAGCTGCAGTGGGTATAAATGGAGCAAATATGATTAAAAAAAAATACTTTTATAAAACAGTCACTATATCCTGACATTAGTGCATGAGACAGGTAATCTGAAAAAAATCCTGTTCCTCTGTGTCCTCCGGTGCTCCTAACGGCATCTGCAAGATTTCACAGACCGGAGATAAACAACCAGTCAGAACTGATCCGTAGTCTGCCGTCCAGCTTCGGTCTATGAGAGCCACGAGTCAATCACTTGCAAACTCCGACCAAACTGTCAAACTAGGCAGCGCTGATCAAATATGAATCAATATTCTATTACTGTAATTCCTATTTCTTGCCTCAAATGTTTTTAAAAACATCTTGTAGTGTACTGTTTAGCTGTAAAATTAGAAAGTTTGTGAGCTGGCGATCATGTTGAGAACAGTTGAGGAAATAACAAGCACCGCCCACCAGCCAGAGCATAGCCAATAGGAACGCTCTCTCTGAAATGATTGGTCAAAGTCTTTCATCACGGGCTAGATTTTTTAAAGCCTGAAAATAGAACCATGAAGAGGTGCAGAAGTCTAGTTTTCTCTCAGAATACTTGAATAACAATATGCAATGATGCCAAAAACTTGTTGCCTACTGAAGCTTTAATGGCAACTGACAGTTTCTCCTCCATCCTGATGCATGCAAGGCAATAACTTTCACAGCACTCCACAACACAAGCTCGCAGGTACCTATTACCCTGCGTTTTATTGCTACAGCCCTCTGCGGCAGCTCCCCTGCTGCACCAACAAAGTGATATAATTGAAGCTGATCTGGGGCCTGCATTTTTTGACCCAGAGAAATTGAGAAAGACTCTTAGCTGCCTAATGCAGGCTGTACAACATCCTGACCAGATCACAGGGCCAACACAAACAGACACTCACATTCATACCTACTGGCATTTCAGAGCCTCCATTAGTGCACCTTCCTTGTTTTTGGAAACTCCACACAGAAAGGTCCAGGTACTCATGTTGTGTAGTAGCAGTGGTTACTGAGAGCTTTTCATGATGTGCTATTTAAAGTTGTTAAACTAGCCCAGGCTACATTTTTAGAAAACTTTAGCACTGTAAAAAAGTGGAACGTCTTGAAAATGATGTGACGGGTGCCGGCATAAGCCACTTGTTAAGCTTGTGTATTTTTTTTCTGCAGTATATCATCTGAGACATTCAAGATGAGGAAATCATGCTTTGAGGAAAGAGATCAAGCCTATATCGCGGTCCAGGGTTCATTAAATCCACTCAATTCAAGAAGCAGATTTTCTTCTTTGTCTTTAAGCTTCTTTTATCCAGGGAAGGTTTTGCTGAGCATGCACGCTCTTTTCCCGCTAAACCCTGTTCCTCATTAGGATCGGTGCATATTCACACCTGGGAGCTACCCAGTCCTACCACAAATCTTTTACTGTTTGCCAATTAGCATTTCTATTTAAGTCTTTTGGGGGAAATGCCTTGCTTAAAATGATACTCCACGCAAAGTCATTTTAGTATTACACACACACGCCTTCTGTAGACTCCAAAGGTGGTGACAAGTTTCTAGCTGTCTCCTTTATAAGTGGAGTTAGTGTGTGTCTGAGCAGATTTGGTTAAAGACCACTAACATTGAATACATACAGAGGCACAAATGCTATTTCAGTATGTGTGTGTTTGTATGGGGTGTGGTGAACAAAAGCTGTAGTCCATGGCAACAGAGTCAGTGGAAAGGGTTAACTAGTAAGGGCCATGTGTGTTTGTGAAATAATGCATGGATTTGTGTGGTTATCCCCTCTGCCTGTTCGTGTATGTGTGCTTGTGTGGTGGTGTGTACATGTGAGTGTGTCTGTGTGGACCTCTGTGTGTGTACATGTGTTTGTGTATGTGTGTGTGTCTGTGTGTGTGTGTAGAATGGCTGTCAGTTTCGGTCTGGTAGTCAGCATAATTAGAAGTCTCTCTTTTACCCCTGTCTCCCTCTCACTGTTTCTCTCGCTCTACTCCTCCTCCCTTCCTTTTACTCTCCTCTCTCTCTTTCTATATTTCTCTCTCTCTCTCTCCCTCCTACGCTCCCTCGCCTCCATCCCTCTGAGTGATGAGGTTTAAATCATCCTTTCATTCTTCGCGCAGTGATGAACGAGGGGAAATCTGTCCTTTTCTCTCTGTTTATTCTGCTCTCCATCTCTGTCCTTCTGTCCCTATTTCACTCTTTATTCACCCTCACCCTGTATCCTAGCTATTCAATTTAATGAAGTTAACTGCATTTAAACTAAGACGCCCTCCAGTCTGTTGAGTTCAGATAAAAAAGTGATGGACTGAGTCATATTTTCCTGTTTGGACTGTAGGCTACAAATTGCGGGGTTCATCCGGGATAGCTTTACAAGTCGACAATTTTATGTTACATTTCAAGCCAATGTGAGTTCTGATTTTGTTTTATTGAAATGAACATACATTTTTTGTGAGATTAAACTTCCTGATGGAGCTAATGCATGCCTTACAGTGGCTTTATTGGGAGAATAGAACTGCAAACAAGCTGAGGTTGGACGTGCAGGCCAGTTATTGTGTGTGTGTCTGCGGACGTGCCAAGACTAGCACTAGCACTGGCTAGTCCTTACAACAAGTCCTTATTTGGCTACAGAGAACTGCTGAATACCAACTGTTGAGCTCATCTCCTTATTACACAGCCTTGTGTCTCCCTCCAACCTGCATGACCAACACCTATACATACTGTACATAAGAAGTGGACATTGTCACCATGACTTCACCTATTGGTCTGTGGATTGCCATTTTGAATCCTCGAGTTCAGCATTACCATATTGTTTTTTATATAATAATAAGACATTTTTTAGGCAACCAAAATGTTAATATTAACTTTCACGAACTGAAAACACACTGTGAAAGGGTTCAATTTGTAAGACTAAAACACTGACAACTCCCAGACTGGACACCGCCGTGGTAGCAACCTGTCAATCACAAGGTAGCCATGCCCTAAAGTATACCCTGCTTTATCGTCTTTTTGACTCTAAATGGGACCATAATTTACTAAATGAACATCATGCTATATTGAAGAAGACTTGAGACCATAAACTCATGTTTACAATGTTTACTGAGGTAATAAATCAAGTGAGAAGTAGGCACATTTTCTCATAGACTTCTATACAATCAGACTTCTTTTTGCAACCAGAGGAGTCGCCCCCTGCTGGTCATTAGAAAGAATGCAAGTTTAAGGCACTTCAGCATTGGCTTTACTTTTCAGTTTCACTTTTGAACTATAATAACTATTGGAATATATACTTTATAAAAAGGCATACAGAATATACAAAATTATATGGTACTAATACAAGATCCAAACATATACATATTTGATTATTCCATGTCACAATAAGAAAACCATCCTATCAACCAGGTATCTGTGACTTAATGGCCTGACTCCACACATATGTGTCAAGGTTGAATACACTTCATGCAAACACATACTTTAGCCACTAGAGGGATCATTTTAAAATATATATATACCATGAAATACTTGGCCCACAAGGGACAACAGAACAGAAAGTAAAATATAGTTCCTAATTCAACATGTCCTGATCACTAGGAGCATATTCAAAAAATGTATTATTCCATTTTAAAGACTTATAAGGGAAATGTAGCAGTGACTAATATACAGAAAAGGAACATACTGTTACCTCAGGTATTTAATGACCTGTTTGTACAGATATCTTGTCACTCACCCTTCTCATAGCTTGACTGACTGTATATAACATTCACAGGGGGACTCAAGCCTGTAAATAACAGGAATTGTGTTGTTTTGTTGTTGAGAATGTTTTTAAAAAATTTTGGCACATAATATCACCCCTGAGTCGCCAAAGCCACATGTCCTGTTAAGTAACTCCTAACTAGTCTAATTGTAGGTGCATAACTAAATCTCACCCCTGGGAGCTCAGTAAACACTTCACTTAGAGCATCATCACTCGAAGTAAAGTCCCAATTGCACTTTATATTATGCTTAATTTACAGCCTTTCTAACTGTAATGTGTGATAAAAATAAGGCCTTTGTGTGAGTTCCCGTCATTTTTCCTGGCAGAACAATTCACTCGTCTCCAGTAATAAGGTTCTATTGTGCGCTTAATCCTGAATCTTGTCCTCATAACGCCTCTGCTCGGAGCGCTGCTGCGTGTCAACAGACTGGGTGACAAAATCTTGATTGCAGTCACATAAGCATCAGTCAATCTGTGGATTTGGCTGTAGGGGATATTGACAGCCATCGAGCAATATTCTGTTCCAATATATGTGTTTTAATATATGAAAGTAAAAAAAAAGAAGATTAAACCCCAGAAATGTATGATAGTGTGTGGTCATATTGCAAACTTAATTACAAAATTGTGTTAACCATATTCACATAGGTATAGAGAAATCCGATAGCTCATCTCCAGAACCAGAGAAGAATGAGATTGCCTTATCAATATACCATCTGAAACGAGGTGTTGGTGGTGGTAAAATAACATTAAAAAACAACCGTATAGTTAGATGCATCGACTCATAGCAGTGTGTTTTTCCCTCCTTGTAAAGTACACCTTTAAAAATGAAAACATTTTATTCAATTAGTTTGATAATTAAATCATTTAGACGTATCAAATTAACTAATTATCTCAAAACCTCTCTGCATTCATGGCGGACAATGTTTTATAAAGACTCCATATCAATAATAGCCATAATCCATGAAGCAATGTTTGAAATCAGTGTTTATCTTGGACATGCAGGGGTTGTTACATCACAGAGTTTAATTAAAAGAATCAAATACATTTGGATAGAGGCTCTGATACGTCTGCCGTTTCTTTGTGATTGTGGGTATTTGTTGTCCTCGGGTGAACCGCTGCTTCATGGAGCATAAATCCCACTTAACTTCGATCATAAAATGTAATTCGTGTTGGGAACCATGTGGATCTACCCTTTCTGAACAGGGCCTTTATGGCAGTTCAATAAGTTCTTTTCTTGCTGTGCTGTGCACAATCTTTTTTTCTGCAGCGTCTTGAAGAAGAAAGCAGACAAGGAGGTGGCATTTTCAGCCCTTTTGTTTTCTTTTGAAACAATCAAAAAGGGATATGGATGTATACGTTGTGAGCGTATATATGTTGATTTTAGTTATTCTGTAGGTCTGTGAATATATGTATGAGTGTGCTCTGCCTGTCCCTCCCGGTTCCTCAACATCTCCGCTGTGATTGGTTGTGAAGGGACAGAGATACCGACCCTTAATTGCAGCTCAGACTGCCATTGGTCATTATATCCGTGTGATGGTCCTGGAATTGTCTGGGTAAATGAGGGTTGGACAGACACACACAGGCACACCAGACACACACTGAGTTTTTTGGGTTGCGGTTCTGTCTGTGTCTGGATAATTGGTTGGAAAAGCATCCAGCGGGATCACCCTGCTGTCCCCGTGGCCCTGGCTGCCATGGTAAATAACGAGGTTCATAAACATGAAAGGCAGGGGGATGATCATCGTGATTTGAGCTTTGCACTCAGAGGAGATCAATTAAGGCATCGGAGTTCAAGGACTTTAAACAAACAGTAAGAGCAATTTTCAATTAAAGCTTCAGTAGGCAGAATGTTTTTGGCATCATTGGGCAAAAAATCCATAATAACCTTTCAGCATATTGTACTTCAAGTGCTTTGAGAGATAACTAGACGTCTGCAGCTCCTCATGGCTCTGTTTTAAGGCTTTAAAAAATCTATTCTGTGACGGGAGACTTTGGCCAATCACAGGTCATTGCAGAGAGAGCGTTCCTATTGAGCATTCCTATTGGCTGTGCTCCGGCTGGTGGGCGGTGCTTGGTATCTCCTCAATTGATCTCAACACAGCTGCCGGGTCACAAACGTTCTCATTTATCAGCCAAACAGTACACTACAAGATGTTTCTGAAAACATTTGAGGTGAGAAATAGGCATTACAGTAACAGAATATTGATTCATACTTGATCAGCGCTGCCTAGTTTGACCGTTTGATCAGAGTTGGCGAGTGATTGACAGCTGCTCAGAGACAGCAGGCTCCAGCTCGGCTCTGATTGGTTGTTTTTCCTCCGGTCTGTGAAAACTTGCAGATGCCATTAGGAGCACCGGAGGACACGGAGGCACATGATTTTTTTTCAGATTACCTGTCTCATGGACTACTGTCAGGATATAGTTACCGTTTTATAAAAATAACTTGTTTTAATCATATTTGTTCCATTTCTACCCACTGCAGCTTTAAACACTTTCATTTTAATTTGGAAAGGCATACTGCTGCAGCTATTGTAGAGCGTTTTTTTTTCATTCCTTCTTTCTCTCTATTACCAGTGATATAAAACTGAGGATGAATAGGTTTTTATCTTGGATGATTAAAAAGCAGACAAAAAGCACACGGTGACACTGGATAAGAGAATGTCAAATGCAACAAAAAAAGAAACAGGCACAGAGGTAGTGATTTGCAACACCATCTCCCAGCAAGAAGACGGAGGATCAAGCCCAATATAACAACAACATTCCTCTCTGCTGTAGTGTCCTTGAGCAGGATGAGGCTAAATCCCTACCAGCTCCAAGGGTTTCTGCTCTGTAAGCTGACTCTGCAGTCTGGCTCTCCTGTGGAGTGGAAGAAGTGAAGAGTTTCTCCATCGGGGATCGATAGAGCATCGCAAAAAAAAAAAAAAAAAAACACTCTGGACTGACTTCACTCCTGGACACTCCGAGGTTTTCATCTAACACCTGTGGTCTGTTTGATATAAAAGGATGATTAAGATCAAAGAGAGAAGATAATGATCCTGATGTGAACCGTAAAGTCCAACGAGATCAATTACATTTACATTTGACAATTTAGGCATTTAGCAGGTTCTGTAACCTGGAGAGGTTTAGAATGAGCACAGCAGCAGAATGTGCTTCACTTCTAATTCATCAGTACAAGCAGCTGGTTAAAGGAAGTGCAAAGGATAAAATCTAAATCTACACACTCCTCTTACTCCACATTAACAACCTTTTAATATGTTAATGTCAGGTTGTACCACAGCCACAGAGGATGCTGATCACTGTCTGTTAATATTGTATATTTGGACACTTAAAACATAGTTCCCATCAACAGTTTATAAACATAAACTGTATATAGGAAGTGGACATAGTCACTGTGACCTGTAGATGGCCGTCCCAATCTTGGGTTTTGGTCGTCACCACCTTTTTTTTTTGCAACCAGAAGTGACATGAGAAGGTAGAGCTAAGTACAACCGAATGCTGAATAAAACATTTTTAGGCGACCAAAGACGTTATAATTAACTTTGTGATTTAAAGTTATTATCACGATATCTATAGAAAATTTAAAAAAAAAAAACTGTTTAAATAAAATTATTTAAGAGGCACTGGATTACTTACTTAATATTATCATATTATCAATATGATATCATTATTTCATTTTTAACTAACACGGTTATTGTCAATACCTCTATATCGTGACACCCCTATATGGTATAAGTCTGATAATGCACTCTGAGGTGTTCTGGTATTGAAAATAATGTCATTAATTAGTGTCTGGATATCCAGCAATGTGACATGTCCTGTATGTTGGTCTGCTATCCTACAGTATGCAGAGAGAAACGTCAACATTATGCCAGTTGCAGTTGTTTGTTTGGCATCTCCTCCTCTCCCTCTCCTACTCTCTCGTGATGAAGAGGCTATAGTAGCTCATTAAGATCTAGTTGTATTTATTCTCTGTCACTCCCTAAAGAAACCATTAACTGCCTTTGATGCTGCATATAGTGTGTGCAGGAGTTTGCATTTGCGACATCTCTCTGTCGATTTTTCATCCGAATAGACAGTGAATGTAGATATATACTGTATATCTCTTAAAAATAGAAACAAATGCTTGCAATCCATGTTCATAAACATTGTCAAATCTGACTTACAGACCTATTGGTGTCACGCATTTCGACATGTCAGTAATTGATTGGCAAAAACAAAGAAGTAGCCAGCTTTTGATCTTTTAGCAGCACACAGGGTGAATCCATGAGAATGCTCTGGTCGCTTATTGATTTCGCCTGTTAAGTCAGGTGGAAAGAGGGGGGGGAGCTCAGTGGCAACTGAGTTTGGGTTCAAGCACCCCATGCTGAATGTGACTACCAGCCCCTGGGGTGCTGCTCTGAAACAGACCCTGCCCTGTGCCCTCGCTGTGGGGGAGGCCATTAAAGAGAATATGTTCCTAGCAGCACCACAAAACTACAGATCCATGGAGCTATAAGACTCTCTGACAAATACTTGGTGCTTGCTACAGTATATATTCCATTAATATGTAATCATACATCAGCATCAAAGAACCAAGATGAATCAGACCTAAGCTGACCTACTTAATATGCCGACTTATGCTTTTTCCTACATTGATGTGAACCATTCATTTGCTTCAAAAAGGCACCTTTTAGCGCTATTACCTGTAAAAAAAAGGCCAGTAGGTCAGCACTATTCAATCCATTTATTAAAAAAAGTTGTCAAAAAGAATGATACTTATAGCACCATGTAGTGCCGTTGGGTCCAGAGGGATACAGAGAAGTAGTGTGTGTGCATCTGTGTGATTTTGTGTAATAATAGTGTCCGAGTGTGAGCGTACCCTGCAGTTGTTACTCAGTGTCTGTCAAAACACAGCACACGCTGCCAGACACACACTGACGAATGCCAACTACATGCACAGAGAAACACACATGGATGCACAAAGACACACATACAATATTCCTTCATTGTCGGTGCTGTTGTTTGTTTTAAACTCTCTGCTTTGTCTCTTTATCCTCTTGTTTACAACACAGTAGCTGTTGTTTGCCATCATTTCATTTTCTCATTATTAGAGTAAATCAAACTTTGTTAAAATAAATGAAATGTTTCTCTCTTTTCTTTCTCCTTCAGGTTTCATCTACACATGTGGCGGCACACTGAAAGGCCGAAATGGCAGTATAGAATCGCCAGGCTTTCCCTATGGCTACCCCAACGGGGCGAACTGCACCTGGGTCATCGTCGGGGAGGAAGGAAGTAGAATCCAGCTCATGTTCTTGTCATTCGCCATAGAAGAAGAATATGACTTCCTGTCCTTGTATGATGGACACCCGCACCCTGCTAACTTCAGGACGAGGTAAGACTAGTTATTGTTTTAATGAGAGCTTGTTATGCCTCCCCGCCGGCGACAGCCATGCCCGGATGTTTTCGGGTTGTCCATCCGTCTTTACGTACGAACGTACATATGTCCGTCCGGTTCATGCTTGTTAACGTGATATCTCAGGAATGCCAGGAGGGAAATTCTTCAAATTTGGCACAGAAGTCCACTTGGACTCAAATATCAACTGATTATACAGTATTTTGGTGTTTAAGATAAGATAAGATAAGATAAGATAAGATAAGATAAGATAAGACAACGTTATTGTCTGTTACAGGTAACATAAATTTGTCTTTGACAGGCTCAACAATAAATAGATAAAACACATATAAGACATAGCCAAAACAGAGATACACACTTGCCCATTGGACACGATATACAGTACAATTATAACTACAATTACAATTATAACTTAAAGGTCAAAGTTCAAGGTCACTGTGACCTCATATCCGTCCATTCTCGTGATATCTCAGGAACAGCTTCAGTGAATTTCTTCTAATTTGGCACAAACGTCCGCTTGGATTCACGGATGACCTGGTTTGATTTTGGTGGTCAAAGGTCAAGGCCACGGTGACACAAATGTCTAAAAGATCATTTGATGAAGTGATGACATTTTGGACAGACATGGATGTAAACTGCAACTTGACTGGTTGACGGAGGCCTACAACTACGAGGCGGTAATTCTAATGTCTTGACTTGTGGTGGAGACAAGGTGGAAGTTTTGTGTTTTTTCACTAAGTCATAATGTAATGGCAGTGGGCTGTTAAGTAAGACAAATTATAATGATTTTACACATTTTATTTAGACTACTTTCACAGCAAACTATTTTACGTCTAATCTCCATTAAAAAGTAGCACGGCGAACACAACACAAACACCTGTTATGGCATCCAGCCCATTGTTTATTATTGGGTTACCAGTGATGTGCAGCCAGTTTTCTTTAAGCTGAAGCTATGAAAAGCTACTCCTTTGTGTTTCTGCCAATTAACGATGAGCTGCGATGAGCTAATGTGTTTACATGATCAAATATTAGGTATCATGAATTCAAAAGAAAACTGGAAACAAAAGGAACCAGACGGATGTACTGCTTCTAAAAGACGAGTGTAGAAATGAATGAATCTCATATTTTGAGTTTTGATATGAATGCGTTTTTTTGGAACGCACATACTGTTATAGAACGACACAAATACTGGTTGTTTCAACAATTGTAGAAGATGTTATCGTGCTGGGCTGGATTCTCTCGAGCAATACTATTGCAGCGGAACAAATGACCTTGTATAGCAACAGGATTCTGTCCTGCTGTAGTACACAAATTCCCCAGGCTCAATCAGTGACACTGCGGTTTCCCTTTAGTTATTGAACTATTCTATCGAGCTCCTCTTGCAAGAAACACAATACCCAGAAAGAAGCTCATTTCAGATAAGCTATTAAACTCTCCTTGCCTTATGATTCTATCAGGCAATCAATAGTGCCTAATAGCATCTGTCTGCGACTCTATCCACATTCGACATGTTCTTTTAACCCTGCAATTTAATTGTTATTAACTTATTCAATTACGTGAGAGTGCTGTCTATTGACATGTTTGATTTCCACATGGCTAAACACTGATGGAGGAAATACTTTCGTTTGTTTATTCACACAGGAGCAGCGCTTGCTTAGACTTTTAATTGTTGCATGAGGTATTCGATAACCTTTAAATTGTTTTTGACAATCAATAGAATAAACATTTACTGAAGAATGGTATGAATGAAAACTTAAAGTTCTACAGTAACACATTCATATGTGCAGCAATTCCTTCTCCTTCCCAATAGAAACCAAACATGACAACCAATATATTATACATGCTCGCTATGGGCTTCTCTGTCTTGCTCACGTGGAAGCAATAGAAATTAGAAACTTAACTGTGAATGAGCCTCGTCATTTCATTTTGGATGCCGCGGATGTGAACATCCACCTGGAACTAATTCTTGGAATCAAGAAATATCCAACCTGAAACTAAGGAAAGCTCTACACAAGAGGCTCTTCTGTTGGCTCCTCTTCTTCAAGGCAACAGCAGATTTAACACACCAGCCTTGGCCAGCCAGTTTGGTGAGGGACGCACGCACAAACCCACGGAGGAACAGATCTTCCAATCAAAAGAAAAGACAACTGAAAAAGATTCCAGATGTTAAGACCAGCATTGTTGGCCACAAACAAGTTCATTTGCAGGTCGCAAGCAATGCTAACACACAACTCAAGTGCAACCTTTGTTCTAATACTCTTAAGAGCCCCGAAAACCTTTTTTTTTTAATCAGTTAGCTTTGTTTATGTGATTGGATTCTACATGAATGCACTATTTCCTTCCACAGTTATTGGTTATTTCACATGAGAGATTTCTGTATTTGTCTTTTTGCTCACTAATTTGAATTGGACGGGGCTCGGTTTAAAAAAAAGGTGATGTAATCATACATTTCCATGCACCAATCAGAGTTTAGCAACATGTGAATCAAAATTTAATGACAGTTTTGGGATCTTTTTATGGCAATGCAGATAAGCTTAGATTTTGAGAAACCAGAGGATTTCTTTTTCAAACTTTAAATGGTTGCTTATTGAGTGACAAAGACATTTAGAAAAAAAGATAGAAAATGATATTATAACAAAGTTTTTAGGAGCTTTGAAATTAAATAAAATTGTAATGTCAGTGTTATTATGCCTTAAGGCCGTTATTTATTTATTTTTTTGTGTTTTTTTGTCATGAATACTTTGAAAAAGTTGTTGTTTTTTTCTGGAACAAGGCGGATTTTCGCACTGCAAATAAAGGCATCAACCAGTCACGTTGTGCGGTACCAGTTGAGTGGAGCCAATATTTATGAAACAACAACACACAGGCTCAATAGTCCGAATCAGGACGGCAAACTGTATTACTCCTCTCAACCTTAACATAAGGCAGCGCAGACAAGATTCATTCCTTCTGTATGTACTTTTCACAAGAAAAGCCTTAGACATATAATATTCGCAGGTGAGTATTTCACATTTTTGTGTTGTTTATTCGTCACGCCCGCGGTGTGTAAAGGCCTTTATTCAGCCCAGTCAGTTTCGTCCAGGAGCACAAAAACTGGAACAACTACCAAACACAACAGAAAGAGTGCATACAAATCTGTCACTGGCCAAATTACAGCCTCACTATTCACTGTCAACTCAGGAGATGTAATGCTGAATTGCATTGTCAACATTAGGCAGGGGCGTCCACTATCGATGAAGTCCTGGCTAAGGTCATGAGAAACAGATTTCTGTCATTACATCAGGCATGCGTGAGGAAACTATCACTGACGTAATGCTAAGCAAGAGAATCTGGTTTGGTTCAGTTGAGGGTAAAGGATGTGGGTCATGGAGAGATGAAATGAGTCCTCTTGATACTTGGTCATTTGCTGAAAAGCAATTCTTTCACCGTGGGGAATGAACCATGTTCATTTGGTTCAATGGGCATAATTTCTAATCAGCCAGTTGCAATAATAAACCTTTCTTGAACAATCCGGTGGCTTTTAGTGCTCAAATTGCTATACAGAGCTAATTAAACAAGGGAGCAAAACAGAATAGAATAGAGTAGACTAGATTAGGGTGACTGTGAGATTTTCCTGCTTTGTACAGTGTTTGATTCCCGATTCGGCGCCGAAAAAGAGAGAGAGAACAAACAGATAGGAGGAGAGAGAGAAAGTGAAAGATGCCCTCTATGCTTTTATTGGTTGATTAGGATTTCCTGCTTATCTGAGATAACAGGAAATTATGTGCTGCGCGAGTGTGTGCACGCACACGTTCACGTGCATAGGATGGGTGTGTGCACGTGTCTGTATGTGAGGAAGATTTATGGTCTGCATGGTTACAATCGCCCCGCTAGTTAAGCCAAATTACCTCTTCTGTCTCATTCTTTCTCTCATTCACACCCACACACACACACACACATACATGCACATACACACATATGCACTGGGACACACGTGCACTGGGACACAGGGCAAAATGGTGATTAAAAGGTTAGATCCATTAACAAGAAAATGGTAATTATGGGGAGAGTGATTAACATGGCTCACACACACAGAGAGACATGTTTGTGCATGCACACACACACACAATTGGCAGAGACACACACTAGTCTGATCTCCCTCTTTTGGTGTCATAAATGTTACTGAAGGTCTTGTGTTTTCTTCTTGAGATTGTTCAAATTAAAGCTTCTAATGTCACATGACTGACACTCACCTCGTCTCACTGGGACACACTGGGAACGTCAACAGCGCGTGGCGATTGCGGAACCTGTTGTTTTTTATTTCGGCGCCCATGTTAACAGGTTAGAGCAGCCCCACTGCCCGTGTGAGCAGCGCGGTTCAGCTGTGTGTCAGCTGCGTCTCTTCTGGAGATTTGAGGTCTCGCCTATTTTTACCACGAGCCGCGTGCGGTTCACAGTAGCAGTGAAAACGATCTATTGACACTATATTGACATCATAGCAGCAACATTACTACACTTTCAATGTTTGTATCTGTAGAATATGTCACAAAATGTCATGAAAAAAAGTAAAGATTTATGTTTAAATCAACACTTCCCGCTTCCATTTCAAAATAAAAGCCATCAAGCGGTTTCTTCTGTGGACAGAATCCTTTAATTTGTTAACACAAGACTTTTATTCTGAAATATTTGCAGGACAGTATTGTAGGAAATGCAGTGACTTGCACGTTTCTTAACCTTTTCTGTCTAAAATAAATATAAATTACATTTATAATGAAATGGCCATTATGAAAGGCAAACTATGTAGAAAGAAAGAGCTGGCATTAGCAGCACTGCAGCAGAAACGCTAATGGTGTGGACACAACACGCGTGAGACACACAGCAGTTCAGCGAGGCAGCCGTCACGCACTGCTCACGCACTCCGTCTGTCTTGGCCGTAAAGCATCACTTCCTCCATTTGAAACACACAAACACAACAGAAAATCAGAAAAAGGCATAATTTCTCAAAAGGTATGGAAATTTTACAGACAGTTTTTTTTCAAATGCTCGAGGTGATGTTGTGTGACCTCCAATCAGGGTGACGTCTGTTTATGAGTTTCACCACTTATACTTTAATCAAGATTTAAGTGATTTTCCAATGATAAGTTCTCATAAAGGGCACCCACCTCCCTTGATTGCCGCATTGCTGCTGGAGCCACATTCCAGCTCGGCCTGTTGACAGCACAGCAAGCAGACACTTGTGTTAAACGTTCGTCTGGCTGATGAATCATGTTATTAACTGACTTTCACGTTAAACACAGATTCAAGCACTGTGAAATAACAAATCCTCTCAGTCCCCTCACTGTTATTTATTGGAAGTTGGAATTATTGACTGTGACACACAGTGTCTTGAACTTTGGGTGTGTCTTGTCTCACCTGTCCACCCTCTTCATGATGCCAGTGCAACAAACAGATATGAAGAATGGGAGCTAGTTTTGCTTCTTCTGTTTGTGCCTGTAGAGTTTCTTTTTAAAGCCAGGATGCACATTAATATTACATATTACCTTATTCTCATTATAGTTTAGCTTTTTTGGTCAGTGATAGCTGCAGGTCAAAGCAGGTTTAATGGCATTTCTGTGTCCCCCAGAAGCTTTTGAAACATATTTTCTCTAAAGTTCTTCCACTAATGCTGTCTTTTAATTGCTAATACTGCATAAGTGAATTCATTCCAGAAACAAGGTACCCCATGTGGCATCTCAGCCGCAAAGTTGGGAATACCTGGAGGAAATATGAGCTAATAAATATGTAATTGTACGAACAATTTCCACTCTAGCTCTTCCAGGGAGGGTTTTCTTAATTAGATTGATAAAATGTTTTAATTAGGGGGATTAAAGTATTTAATGAAACATAGTTCCTCATTAAAATTACTTAAATTATAGAATTGATTGTCTTCTTCGTTAATCTCGTAATCACTATTGTAGTAAATGGCCGGTACAACTTGACTTCATTAGGAAATATTAACAAAGGAACAACAAAGCAAGAGCCAGAGGAAAAAGTGTGAGTACCAATCTATTTGAATTTTTTGTATGGTACTGTACAGTACCTTTTTTCCCTGATGAAGATCCAAGCAGGATCGAAATGTAGTCAATAAAAATATTGTGGCAAGGAACAGTGTGCAGGCGTTACATTTTTCTTTACTGACGCTGTTTTGATGGCCTCTCACCTACGTGATGTGCATCTAATTAATCTTCTTCAACTGTACCATACCTAAGAACTATTAACCTTATTTTAACACAAACTAATGGTCTGTGTTATGTCCATAATGGATGATTTTGCGAGACAAGATATATGTCCATTGTCAAAAATCTGTGTAGATGCTAATCCCAACCCTCACGACTGGAGACTGTACTTTTCCTCTGAGCTTTTTAACCTTGACGGTGATCTTTCCCTAACCTTAACAAAGTAGTTTAAAGGAACAGTGTGTAACATTTCGGGGGATCTTTAAGCAGAAATGGAATATAATATTCATAACTATGTTTTCATTAGTGTATAATCACCTAAAACTAAGAATCGTTGTGTTTTTTTTTAGCTTAGAATGAGCCCTTCACATCTACATAGGGAGCGGGTTCTCTTTACGGAGTCCGCCATGTTGCTCCACCATATTTCTACAGTAGCCCAGAACGGAAAAACCAAACACTGGATTTAGAGAGAGCCTTTGATGTTTTTACGTCACCTGAAGGTCACCGTAGTTCTCTGACACGCTTCTGAAACTGTGGTAACGTGAGCCACTGAGTGCAAAACCGTGGTACCACCAGCCGTCGTCTGACTTCCATTGCACCTAAAGTAGTGTTGTTATGGTAAGGATGGCCTCTCAGTGAGGCGAACGGCGTTGCCACGGTTTTGCACTTGGCAGCTCACATTACCGCAGTCTCGGAAAGGAAGGACTGAGCCGTCCCAATCTGCAACCACACCACTAGATGCTGTCAAATCCTAAACACTGTATCTTTAAACTTTAACCATATTACACTTTCTATGCACAGATAATATATGACTAATTGATCGTCATTGCAGATAATCCAGGGTTTTGCAGATCATGTCTCTTATCATTATTCTGTTTTGTGGGTAGTTTGGTTAGCAGGTACTTAAAATACAATAGTGCTATTTGGATTTTGATTGTGCCTCCTGGCATTTGTGACCTTATTAACTGTAACTTCCTCTTCATTTACTTTGAGATTTTGGATTGAGATATTTTCCCACATTAAATAATTAAAATAACTGCATGCATTTGTAAACAAACATTTGTTATGAATCACATTTTGGTTTATGATCACCGTCTGTTGTCAGAGCAAATGTATTTTCAACTCATTGACATCCCTGCCAGTTTGTGCCAGTTTGAGGATGGACCCTCTTTGCTTTTATGGCTGCCTGGGCACCGGGATAATCCAATCAACCATCCATAACTGTGGTACTAGTGTGCATGTTAACATACTCATTAACAGTGAAGACAGAGTTACAAAGAGAGATGAGGAAGAAAACAGGAAAATGGGTGACAGAGAGGCCGAGTTAAGAGGCAAAGACAGAGTGTGTTTGTATGTAATCATTTTTGAATTGTATTGGAGCCTCCTGAGGTGTGCCTGATTTATCCTAAGAGGCCCTTAAACAGACAGTGTGACATTTCAAAATTAAATCTGTTAATTGTCTTCATTGGTCATTTGTCAAATTATGTTGTTGGCTCATCAGCTTGTTGGTTATCCTTTGCTTTGAACGTCTCTTCATTTTTCATTTAATAGAAATGTCAGAAATGTTTTTTAATTTATTTCTGATAAAATGGCAAGTGCTTAACACAGCTCCACTGAAGAATGTCAAAGTAATTTATGTCAACAGCTTTAATGAATAACCTTAAGTAAGTACGGCACAGATAAGTGGTGGTTCTTTTTATGGCTCTCGGTGTGTTTGTTAATAAAACTGCTTAATGTGTTCATGTATTTATTTTCTAAGACCAAAAGTTGAAGCTGTTTATTTCTGGTGAGGTTGACGGACGAGCACTGTTTCCTGGTTTGGTGAAAATTAGCATAAAGTCCAACAGTACATAGCTTTCCATTGTTGCCTCAGTTGCTTCCATCCCGTCACCATGCGTAGCAGCTGATGTCTTCTTATTGTCACAAGCTGCCATTTGAAACGACTGGCTTCCTGTCACTCACTGATGTTTTGTCATAGTGAATGTGAACGCCTGGTAAGGTCGCGGCACATAAATTGTTGGAGTAGAAGACGTGAGTGGGACAACAAGTAGACCTCAGAGAATTGAACAGCTGTCTGAGAATTAATAATGTGTGAGCGCCAAGGGAGCGTCTGAACGTTTTTGGGCATGGATGGGTAGATGGATGAAACGCAAGTACTAAATGATGGCAGAAGCAGAGCATGTCTTTCTTCGCCAGACTTTCAGGATTAAAATAGGAAATTACCAGATGGAGGATTTGATCCCGATGGCGTGTGGGACTGACTACATGTTGCTTACAGTCAAAAGCTTTGACAAAAGCTCAAATGCTAACTTGTCATTGCTGTCAACAGGGAAAATAAAGTCAAAAGGCAATCACTTTTGGTAATTGCAACAGAAAGTGGGGCACAAAATTCTGAAATAAAGTCATTATAAGAGTTTTGGAGAACGATAAAGTGTTTCAGATGAATAATTGAGAGCAATTCAAAGACTTTGAATACACCACTTACTGAAAGCCTACATTTAGACGACTCTTTTGTGAAAAACACCAACCTTCCCACCCAGACCTGAATATCTGGACGTATTTAAAGATGTATAACCAGAGGGACCTGCTTTGATGAGGAGGTATCTGCAGCCCACATTTCTGCTAAAAACAAAATCAAAACAGCATGAGGAAATAAAATCATTTCACACATTTAGGGCACAAGGAGGATTAAGGTTTAGTAAAGTGAGAGGCTCAAGGATTGTTATGAAACTAATGGTAAAAAGAGCTATGGATATTGTGGTGGTTACCATATTGTTATATGGAGATATACAGGCCCTAATAATTGTCAAGATTTCCTTCGTCATCATTATACAGTATGTCTCTAGTCTCTTTTGCGATATGGATATTATTAATCCTATTAGTGTTTCATTTTTTCAGCACCTATCTTTCATCCTTTCTTGAGCCCTTCTTATGTCATTAATGTTGTGTTTATGTGAAGTGGGAATATCCATCATAGCATCCTAACAGATGACTTTCTGGTGTCCATGCATTCAAATTGAAAGATTTGTGTAGACTTCAGGTTCCGTTATAACTATTGTCTTTACCTGTGCACACTTGAGATGTAAGTTTATGTTTTACAGCAAGAAACTGCAAAGTCCGGCTCTCAAAACCAGCTACTGAAGTTGTATCCGATCACTGTATGAATATTTGATCAATGCAATTTGTCAATCTGTCCATTCTATCTAGTGGCTATATTTGTTTTGTGCAAGCAAACCTGTTCTTAAACCGTTTACTAAAATAAAACTAGGTTTGAACAGTCTGACTGGGTTCGATCTGGATAATCTCAGACTCTAATCATTAGAAATGTGGTTAGGATGTCTGGATTATATTTATACAGAGGTCAAAAACACTGGAGGTTTTGAATGTAGTGGTGCGTACTGGTTTATTTGTGGTTTCAGAGAGATTCAGAGCAGACTTTCATGGTCATGTGAGCAATTTATATTGAACAAAACCTCAAAGTAAAAGTTTACCATTTCATATTACAATCTTTATATGACATTAATCTCTAAAGTTGTGATGTGAGTCATGGACCGCATTGTTGTTTGCACTTTCCTCCAACGATTATATGTCTTGGTGAATAACATCTAACAGCCCAAGGAAGTTGTTACATATTATTTATAGTGTGTAGCTGTAAAAAACAAGAGTTTTCTGGTCTAAAAAAAACAAAAAGAACATCTAAATGCAAAGAATGAAGGAGGAAATGCCAGTTTTTGTTGAGTAAAGTCATTATTTACATATTGTAGAGTTTTCTAGAAATACGCCCTTTTTTCCGATTTCCCCTGAATGCAGCATACAACCTACTAACAATGATGCTTAATTAATCAGGCAAATTGTATTTGATTCTGAAAGCACAATTGCTGGATTAATATTGACCAGAGAGTTTTAAACCACATATAGCATAATAGGTTTACCGCTTAGTTTCCCTTTTTGTTTCTTGCTTGTGGATTAGAATGGAAGATGTGATATTTTTAAAGGGACTGTTTGTAACTTTCAGAAATGTCTTGTTAACAGCGACACCTGTGGCCGTTAAGTCAATGAAAGTCAGCATCGGGTTGGAGTCTGAGTCTGAACAGCGTAGCCACACGCGAGCGTGCATGGGACACCGACCCGAATTGATTTATACCTGTAAGAAGTTACAAGTAGTCCCTTTTAATAATTTGGTTGTTGCTTGTATAATGTGACTTATTGATGAATTATTTTATGTTGATACGTTCAAGACAAGAACATCAAAAGATGAATTCAGTGTCACAGCTGTGGAAGGAGAAGAATAGGTGAGGTTTGGTTAGAACAGCGGGCCTGAAGGCTTATTTTGTCAGATGTCATCGGAGCAGCTCTGTGATGTGAGAGTAAGCTGGGAGTCCTGGGGGGTGCTGGTGAAGGAACTGAAACATGGGCATCCGACCGTCTGTAGGCAGGTCAGAGAGTGAGTGACTGAGGTTACAGAGGAGGGAAGCAGGACTGTGGGAGAGGTGAGAGGCCAAAGGGACTGGTCAGGGCCCTGGCAGCCTGTTGTTTTACTCTGGGAAAGGAAGCATAGTGCAGTGTGACAGTTATACTGTAGTGAAATGCTTCTCTTACCCCACCATCAGACTGCCCGAATTTCTTATTTCATGGTAGTGGTCCATTTTATGCTCTATGTCACGCTGTCAAGCTCCCTAAATAAATCCGACAACATAACGTATATGGCCACTGAAGGGGCAGTCAGAGCATACTACCTGATATCCCATCTATCCCAGCCAGCTACAGCTTAGAAACTAAATATCAAGCATCATATTCTGATTTTTGGAACCATAACTTATAATAATGATGATAATAAGTATTGTGCTTTTAACCACAACCTCTGTGACTATGACTCCAGATGATTTTGCTGAAGCACTTAAAGAGGAGAGAGAAAAGGGGAGACTGGAGAGTAGCAGATGAGAAATAGAGGATGGGAGTCCTAATGTGGAGAGGTGTCCAGAAGAAAAGGAAGACGAAGAGGAAAATGGATGAGCAAACAGAGGAAGCCCCAGGGGAAAGAAAAGATGCTCAGGTAACCAATATAGCAACAGCAGAGTAGCTTTCTTGGCAAACCCATAAATCGTACTGATGTATAAAATGTGACAAGACAATATATGCATAATGCAAATTATTCATAAAGTTTAAATATTTAATTATGGCTGCCTCCTCTTAGTTGATTAGTTGATAAATCTGTTGTTTTGGTCTTATAGTCAACTAAGATTTCTTTAGTGATATATATCAAAAAAACTTATGAGCACTCTGCTAAACACAAGATTAAAAGTGGTGCTTTTTACTGATTCTTAGCAAAGAAACTCAGTTTTACCAATCTGTCCATTAAATCAACTAATCGTTTAGTCAACAAAATCGTCGACTAAGAATTTTTTTGGTGGAGGACAGTCCTAATCGTAATGCCCAGCAGCTCGGTCACAATATTTATATTATATTCCATTAAAGGTATGCCACAGAAAAGAAGGGGAAGGAGCTTTTAATCAGATGTTTGTGGATATTTTTTTTAGGTTAAAAAGTCTGTAAATGTGTGTAGACAAGCATGCGAACAGCATTTGCAGCCTATAATTTGCAAATCCTGCCACTTTAGATGATGATCCATTCTCGACATAGGTGCCGTAGGGTCACATTTATATTAGATGTCAGTGATGTGTGGGCCTAAACATGGCCACAAACCTTTATGTTTTTCATTTATCATACAGTTTTTAAATCTATGAGAAAATGACCCTACTTCTCACTTGATTTATTACCTCAGTAAACATTGTAAACATGAGTTTATGGTCTCAATCGCTAGTTTCAAGTCTTCTTCAATACAGCATGATGTTCATTTAGTGAATTATGGTCCCACTGTGAGTCAAATAGGCAATACAGCATACTGTTAATCGTAACATTTTGTTCGCCTGAAAATGTCTTATTCAGCTCTTGGTTGTACTTAGCGTCACCCTCTCGCACTTCTGATTGCATAAAGCCAAAATGCCGAACTTGAGGTTATAAAAACGGCAATCCACACCCAAATGGGTGACGTCACTGTGACTACGTCCACTTCTGATATACAGTCTATGGCTTTGATACATGGTATGCTATGTGTAAACTGAATAAGTTGAATAGGGCTCGTTTTGGGAGATACCGTACATTTTGGATGCATAAAACATACAGTATCTACTTTACATATTTGTGTACTGCTTTGGCTAGTCACTTATGTTCAATGAAAACCAGTCATTATGTGCTTGATTTCTGTATGACAGAGCCAAAGCTACAGTATACCAAAAGAAATCCATTATTGTATGTCACAAAAGGCAGGATCTGTTAAATCTATTGTACTTGTTTTTGGTTGCCATGTACTGGCTAGTTTATTCCCTCTTTCCTGTTTCTGCCCTGACACAGTTTGTATCCGCAATCCTCTACAGCACCAAGTTTACACCTGGCTAAGTCACACCTACACCCTCCTACATGCACAGAAACAGAAACAGACACACACGCACAGTCACAAAACTAAACTTACACAGAACATCATGAATAAACACACACACACACACACACACACACACGCATACAGATAGACATGCACCTGCTACACACTGGCCCAGAAAGAAAAACGCGCACCAACACAAAGGCCGTGGGAAACGGCAGTGTGTGATTGGTGTGAAAATAAGCAAATATGGTCTTTGATGTTAGGACAATATTCCTGAGCGGAATTGAGTACACTTTTTGGGAAGGAAAATCAAGAGGTGTATATGTAGATGTATATGTATGTGTGTGTGTGTGTGAGAGAGAGTGAGTGAGCGGTTTGTGTGAGTGTGAACCGAGGTGTGTTTACCCCTGAGGTAGTGGTATTTCATCTCTTCCTGCATCAGTTCTGCCCTGTAGGGGGTAAGAGGTGTGTGTATGTGTGTGTGTGTGTACGTTAGAAGATCCAAATAGCTTTGCTTAGGTTAAAAAGAGAGGAAGGAAGAGAAAAAGAACATGTTTTTTTTTCTTTTTGTGGCTTTTTTCTCCCTTCATGCTCCTGTGAATGAGGCTCAGACCAATGTTTTCCTGCTCCAAAATCTGAATTACTTTACATTTGCCTGTGCATGGCATCTTTCTTAGTGACTTTGTTGAAAAATTAAACATGCAGTGGCTCAAACATACTTAACTGACTGCTTGTATGAACACAGCTTCCCATCTAGTACCAAGGGAATTGCACAGGAAGGCAATGAGCCTCTTGCAAGAACATTTTCGTATTTGTATTTGTATTGTTAATGCTACTCCTCAATATGTTTTGTTACCTGTCCGTAAATGAGAATAGAGAATTGTAAGTGAGCATACCGTATGAAATATACCATATAACAACAGTACAGTTGTGCTGGTCTCAAATTAACTTGCAAAAACCAAATAAGCCTCGTCTGGACAACTGCCTTGCTGCACCAGCTTTTATTGCAGTAAACAACATTTTTGGCACAGTGGGTGTCCATCAGGTGTCCAATTTGGTGTAATGTTCTCTGCAAGAAAACTTCGAGCAGCGAATATGTTGTGTGGACTTGCTTTGATTTGTGCATAATTGCAAAGTCTTGCACAGTGCACTGTGCGGGGTAATGCTGTGGATTTTTGTATTTGTGCTTCGTTAGAGGGATGCTTTCATTGGAAGTTGCAAAGATATTTTCAGCCATTTAAGAAACCAGTAATATTCTTATTTAATGTGAATGCAGTGCTGTGAAAAGGGCACATTGCAATAGATGTGTGCCTCTGCAAGGAGGGTATTCAAGTATCTGAGACTACAAACACACTTTTTGTTGTACCTTTTTTTCCTTTTTGATACTTTGCTAAATACAGTTTATTTTTGCAGCTTTGTGTCGGCTTTTTTATGTCAAATTACAAAGACACAAAGGAGGGAAGACAGAGAGAGAAAAAAGTTTTATGTGTTTGTTGAAATATAATTTCCTGATGGATTTAGCTCATCCATCATAACTCCTTTTTTCTTCGAGTTACATCATTTCTCTGTTTCTCATTTTTACTTTCTCTAAATCACTGTCTGTATCTCTGAACTTAAGCTTTCAGTTCATCATCATTCCTGTCTTGATATACAGTCACTTGTATCATCTCTCTTTCTCATAATCTGTCTCAGTCTTTCTGTCAATGTCTGCCTTTCTCTGAATGATTGTAATTCACTCTTTCATCTTTCTGTTTCTTAATTGCCATCTCTCAACCTCTCTCTGTGTCTCTCTTTTCACAATATTAATTCAACCCCCCTCTCCCCACCCCATCTGTTTCTCTCTCAATTCTTCCTATAAATGTCATTAATTCAGTACTGATAACCAGCTCTGTTCTTTTCAGCTCAGCCTGGCACAGATTATAATTATAATCATTACAATAACTTCAACAGTGCAGTACAATATTCAGGAGTCAAATCCCCTGGTGAAATATCTCTCTTGAGTCTTTGGAGCTCCTGTTCTTTGTGTCATATTGTGGCCACTGTAGCCTGGAGAGATTATTTCTGCAAATATTTAATACACCTGAGACTGGTGTTAATTGATTTTTTTCCCCTCATTTTCTATGAGTGGTGTGTTTAGGCTAATGAGAGAAAAGGTGCGCCACTTCACATCATATGCAATAACCTATGCATTACACTGAATTGATTTAAATACCAACTACCTAACACTGCTTGATGAAGGCAAAACTTCTACTTCAGAATCTGCCTTGTGTTTGTTCACATCTAGTTATTTCACTCAACCTTAAAGTTCATGTCTCATCCACATGTAAGAAAACACCTAACATATCATAATGAAGGTAAACAACGAACATGGCTATTGTTAATACTCACAGCTATCAAGCTTGCATGTTAGTATTGGGAACTTTAGTCTGTCTAGCCTTATTGAGGACTCCAGTCACGTGCAATGAGTACACTAATGAGCGTGCGCAGGTACTGTATTGGCAGATAAGCCGGTATCTGCGCGCACTCAGTGCATTTAATGCGGGCCGATAAAAATTGGACAGGCTTTTTACAGGCCTGCGACAGCTACAGATGCCAGATTTTTTTTTTTTTTGTCTGAACATTTGATTTATTGATTGCTGTCGAGAGAGAATTTCTACAAATATAACAAAAAAATGCTTATAAAATGAATTGCCTACCTTAGCATTAAGTCATAATCAATGTAAAACATAACTGGGTGAATCAGCCAAGAAAACTCTATACCCAAGAATGAACTTTTATTCATTATGAAATGATGCTACTTGGAAACATAGATGTTACAGTTGACAGGTTGACATAATCTCTGTGGCAGTGTAAACAGTGAGTATATACTGTATACTGTACTAGGGATGGACTGATGTGTTTTTTTTAGGGCCGATTCTGATACCGATTATTAGTAATCAAGGAGACCAATAACAGATATATGGAACCGACATACATTTGCAGTAAAAATTGAAATCTCAGTGTCAACATTTAGAATAGGCCTAACACAAATTCCAAAAAAAATTTTTTTTTAAATGCCTTTAAGCATATGTTTGCCATTGCTCTTCTCATGCTGACATCATCTTTGCTAACAGTGACAAACAAGAGTGACGGCTGGTTCCATCGCAGGTTGAATGCGCATCGGCAGGTCTGCGTTTTATAGCCCACGTCTGGTGTATGAAATGTTTGCATCATCACTGCACTACGTTTTTTGTAAAATATGATAATCTGGTCTCGTGTCACATCTCTCGCCCGCGTCCAGGCGGTTGTTACTAACGGCAGACTGTAGCAGAAACTGTGGGTGTTTTTTGCAACTTGCCTTACGTTCAACACACACCTCAGCTTCCTCACCGGAGCAGCTCCAGTCTGTGTTTGTCTTTGCCTGTCTGTAGTAGTATCCTTCAGAGTTGATTGGCTATTACATGTGACGTGTCACCAATCAGATAGTGCCGCGGGGCGGGACAGTGAGTGAGACTACAGAAGGTTGACATATGACGTGTTTGTATTGTTCTTTCGCTAATATTGAGGGTACATAATGTTCCTTTTAATAAGTCATAACTGAGAGAAGTGTTCTTCTTCGAACACTTTTTACAAATATTTTGCGATACTGCTAACTCCATTTTTTCCTATAGTCTGATGCCAAATTGCTATTTGTTGGCAATATAACCACTCACTACCATTCTCATAAATATTCATAAGTGGCTTTACATATTACGAGCAAGGCACGCACAAACACTTATCGAAGTTGGCACGAGTCTTGAAACCTTTAGCTTGTCATTGCAAATCTCAATGTGGCAATAAACAAGGCAATCGTGTATGTGTGTGTGTGTGTGTCTGTGTGTGTGTGTGTGTGTGTGTGTGTGTGTGTGTGTGTGTGCGTGTGTTGTAAAAAGTAATGCTTTCCAAATAAGAAAAAGTGAAGCTTGTGAGTTTTCTTGGCAACAGCAAGATGTGCCTTCATGATTAAAGCATTAACACTTTGGCAGTTCTTCGGGCACTGTTCCAGCATCAGAGGTTAACAAACTTTTTTTTTTGCAGTACAAATTCAATGTATGTCTAAGTTATACCGACTGTGGAGTCATTACTCTATGAGTTTGTAAATATATTCGTGACATTAGATTGTTGCCTTTTGTGTGGCCTTTTGCTCTTGTCAATTTCAAATTGTACTTTTGAAATAGATAATAGATAATAAACTGTGTTTATTTTTTAGGATTATAATATCACTGCCCCATTTAGGCAGATTTGACTATAATTACATATGTGTATTCCGTTAAATTAATGTGTTGCTTAGATGTATTTGTATGGTGTGTAAGTCCGTCTCACACTGCCGGGGTTGCAGATGAAAGAATAAGGCTACAATGGTCATACACTCCACAATTTCCCCAAGGGGATGAATAAAGTATCTTTTATTATATTCTTTAAGAATACATCTAAGCGACACAGAATAACACGGATGTAATTATAGTCAGATCTAGTCCTGCTCTAGATGGGGCAGTGATATTATAAGTCTGTTGATTTACACATTCACACGTCTGCGACTGTGCCAGCTGTCCTTCCTGCATTTGGCAGCTGCAACCATGTTGCTTTTAGCCTGGATTATGTGTATACGTTTTTCACATTTTTCTAATATTATAGTTTGTTCTTCGTCTGCCAACCGTTCATATGCTGCTTGATGTGAACGCGCTCATAGCCAGATTGAGAAACCCTGGGTTGACTTACTGAGTTGAAGGACCGTTTAGTGTGATTGCTGTTGTTAGGGTTAGTTAAGCCAGCTAACAAAAAGATACCCTGGCTATGTTGAACTCACTTTGTAGTACAGGCTTCTGGTCATGGCTGGATCTTCTTAACCCTGTTTGTCTGGATAGCAGGCTAATGAGAACCAGGGCGGCAGAACAAGTCAGCCAATATACCTTGGATGACTTTCCTGTCTGGTAATATTGACAGTCCTGTGTGCATAGGTGTGTGTCTGTGTGTGTTTGTGTGCGTGTGCAGTTCCAGTAATCCTAGTGGTTAAGCTGGTAATCCCCTCAAGCTGCCCATTAGCCCCTTGACACACACATACATACACACACACACACAGCTCCCCCAGGGCAGTCACCTAGGTGTCAGGCAGACTGGTCCTCAGGGAGGGATCACTATGATCAGCCACAGAGCTGGCCCACTGCCCCTGGAGGGAGGAATGGAGACACTGCCTGGCAATACATACAGATTAAAGAGAGGGAGACAAAGGCAGATGGGGAGATGAAGAAAAAAAACAGAGGAATGGAGGGCGAGAGAGGGAGAGAGGCCAGATTGGGTCGATTTGAGGAGAGAAGAGGAAAGGAGAGAACTGGAAAGGGGTAGACAGTATGTAGGATGAACAGACTAAGAGGAAAAACAAGGATTAAAAGTAAAAGGAGAAGTTGTTTTTGTCTCATTCTTCTCACTGAATTGGCCTCTGAGTTGAATGTTGTTATCTAGAGAATTTGAAGCTTTCAGATACTTTCCCCTCCAGTATTTGACAACAACACCAGATATCTACTATGATTGGCTATTTTTTTTGTCTCGTACTGAACCCCCCATTTCTTTATATCCCCTTTTATTGTTTGTGGTTGTTCCTGTCTCTGAGATGGCATCAGCTGATCTGTGCAGCGCTGTTTCCTTTGAGTTAGTATCCTCAAACAGATGATTCACCTGAGCCACAAAATGGACTTACTGAAAAACACAATGCCTCTGGGGATATGGTGTCTTTGTTCTTGAAATGCCTCTTTTCCTCACTCAGGTTGATGTGATAATCAGTGTTTGGACTCTTGTGGCCCTCGAAACCTGTAAAAAGCCCTCATAGGTTTCAAATGTGTGCCTGTCAGTGATAAAATAAGCACACCGTCGTTATTTCTGTAAAACACACTTTTCATAGGTGTGTGGCTTTTGTTCAGACAACAACGGCTTGCTGGCGTCTCGTAGACACCCGCTGTCCCTGTGAGTTTAGTAGTGATCTGTGTGGGCTGGATGAGATGCTTCTCTCATTATATGAAGAGAACCACACTGAAGCGCTACTATTGTGACTCATTCAGTTTGAACACTGAACCCATCAGTACTCTACATTGACGTGGGACGACAGAGGAATCGTTCCCTTTAGTATGTCACATAACACAAACAGCGAGACACAGCAACAATGACTCATTCACACTGTGGGCACGTTGTTTCTGTTTTCCCACACCTCTTTTCTGTTTCCACCACCACTTTTAGACAAAATGTTACAGATGGTGCTCTCGCTTGGTTCAGCACTGCTTCATTGAAACTTCTCATGTGTTAGTGTGTCTATGCCTGCAATATCCTCTGTGTCTCTCTCTTCTTTAAACAATGTAAGGTGGTCACGCTCATCCAAAACCGTAGTAGGCCGGTGCTGGAACAGTAGAAGACAGCAATGAAACATGTAGAAGAAGGTCCGCACATGCTCTGTAGAGCTTATGCTCAAGACGTCACTTAGATGTGCCAATAAATTGCACTCTAAGGGAGCTACAGTGTGCGAACCGTCTTGATACACATAATGCTTTGTCTTCTCGTTCTATGTTTTTTTCTGTGTTACAGTAGAGAAGAGTCGTATTAATTCTTTCGCTCAGAAAAATGCAAAAATAGTTGGTGTACTTTAATCATTTAGGAACTAGAGATTAATTTGTTGTCCAGGACGATTCAGCGTCTTGCTATGTAGAGTTTTATTCTAGCCAAAGACCCGAGCAAAGTTTACAGCAGCTAATTTCACTTACTAGCATTCCTTTAGCCAGAAATTCAATAACTATTAGGTAATAATTACCTCTTAGTTCCTGTGATTGGAATTGCGAGCTCTGTAATACTAAAAAAAATCCACTAAAATTAGTTGTGCAAGTGAAAGGAAAATCTATATTCGTAATAATAATAAAATCTATTCTGTTGATCAAAACAAACTATAGAATTCAAACATTTGTTTGCTAGCTAAAAGACCAGCCATGTAGCAATAGCTAAAATTATAAATGTATCAAATGTATTGCTCCATGCCACAAACACTCAATTTACTTAACAACAATAACACAAACAAACTAACCGATCGAGGCAGCGGTAGACCAGCAACTCCCGTGTTCTGCGAGGTTAAATTACTGTTTTTGTCAAAAGAGTCTGGTGGCTCTGAAGGGAGAATAGATGGTCATAACGGCGTCAGTTCCCCGTCAGAAAGGGCTGTCTGACGGCAAGGTTAAGTGGTGAAAATAATCTAAATATAGCGTACACTTAAGCTTTTTTATGTGGCTAAAATACACGTTGCTGACGTGGTCAACCACAGGAGTATATCTTACATGATTAGCTTGTGTGCTGATACACCTGCCTGCAACTACTGTAGGTAATACACTGACTACAGATAACTACCTCATACAACCCCACTTCAAAAAAATCTGAACTATCATTCATTGACATTAAAGTTTTGGGTATGCTGTTCTATTTAATTTAATGTGTTCTGTGTTGTTTTTCTTTGGCCTATCGTACGCTATAGGTCAGGCTGTGAGATACTGTCAAGTTCTACCTCTTGAGTTAGTTTGTGCAGTCCTGTCGGTGTTCTGTGTAGTTGATCATTGGACTCATATAAACGTTTGAAAACTATAAAACTTCCCTAGAGGCTCAGATTCAGTGCACATCCAAGTAATTGGCTGTCTGTGACCCTGTCTTACTTTACAGCACTGCTGATCATTCCTTACATGAAAATGTTGCTCATGACAGCTTAAACTGCAGTTTGGCTTAGATATGCTAAAGAAAGCAAAAAAAAGGCACAGTATGTGATGTGCGTGGCTTCAGGTAGCACTGGGGTCTGTTATCTTTGTGTAACCCTTTCATACAGGAGACATACAAGTAACACCGATTTACTTTGAATGCCCAACCACTTTGAACCAACTTTGACTGCTGTCAAAGGTTAATCACTGGTTGTCAGCATTAATAGACTCAATAGCAGTTCCATACACCTCTTTTTTTATACCACAGAATTACAAAGAATTGCTTTACATAAGAACGAAATAAAGTGAAGTTCTAGTTCTCTCATGCTCACCCACTCAATCGTATTGTCCTGCTCTCGCTGTTTCTATTGCTATCTTGCTCTCACTCTCTGCTCTTCTTTAGGAAGTCAGGAGGAATCTAAGTATGGACACACAGGTTGGCTGATGAACTTTGACCCATTCAGTGACACCACCACTGCAGATTTAACCAATGTTGCTGTGTCGGTCTGTACATTTTATTTAAAAAGAATACAGTCTTCAGAGCCTATGTTTGAGACAAGACTAGATTTGCAATTCTTTGTAGGCAGCGGCCAACAACAGGTGACGATTGGTACCTCACCACATGGTTTTGTGATGCCACATTTGAAAAATATGGCTCAGGCAGTGCAGAGCTGTGACACTGGTCATTTTAAGCTTTTATTTTGTGTTATTCTGTGGATAGTGATGCTGGTGTGAGACGGCTGATTTGCTTATGATTTATTTTGGAATGGGCTTCACATTTTCAGTAAAAAGCCTGCATTACAAATTGGGGATGATAAATTTGAAAGACATGGGCATTGACCAAGCAGCGAGTGTCCAAGTCTATTATCTCACACTGATGCTCTTTTATGTATTGTGTTGTTTTATGTAGTGTAGGCCTGTTTGTTGTTCTGTGGCTGTTTTTTTTTGTTTTGTCTGCCTGCCCAGGGACAACAGATGTAAATTAACTGCTGTAGCTAACTCTGGTGCAATTACTTTTAATGGTGCGCTGTCCCTGCAGAAATAAACACTACAACAAGAATAAAAGATATTTTTTAAAATTGCATTTTCGAAATTGTAGAATCTAGGGTTTCTACACCATCGCTCAAACTAAGTACCTAAATCAAGATGTGACGGCCTCCACCGCTTTGATTTTGAGCATTATTTTTTTAATCCACTTTAATTCATACTAGGCAAAATTAAATGTATCAATTTCAAGATGCATGTCGCTCCCACACGTCCCATAAATTAGAAGTTTGTAACAAAACACCCAAAGTAAAGTTAGCGCTGCAGTGTAAAACTTATACATAATGAGACGAATGAAGATATAATGACATACAAATCTCAACTAACATGTAACTAACTTGATGGGCACATTTATCTCAACATCTTCATCCCCATCTTGGACTGATATACAGTACATGGAAATTACATTTAATATATAGTCATGTGGTTAATTGCTTATGTGTGCACTCAAACTTGTAGATGGACATATTTAAAGATTACATGTAGGGGTCTAGAAACACTTTCAATCTCCACCCCGGAGGGAGAGTCAGAGACAGAGAGACATACGGAGACATAAAGGCCCAGAGACAGAGAGAGAGTGAGAACAATGTGTTTCTCTCTGCTCTATTGCTCTCTCCATTATCCTTCAAGACAGAAATACAAGAATTCCATTAAAAGACCATGTAGTGACCTTAAAACACATGCACATGCGTGAACACACACTCTGTTGATGTATCAATTAATCACCGTCTGTCACTTGACCATTATAGGCTGTGTATCCTCACTGGACCATGGGAATTATATAATGTGAGTGTGTGTGTATGTGTGTGTGTGAAATGTCATTCTACTCTATAATGACCATTGTTATTCCCAGCTCTTAAAAATGTTGTAAGCTCCAACAGGCTAATAGGTCTTTTTTGTGTGGTTTTGTGTGCGTGCACGTGTGTGTGCGTGTGTGTCTAAGTCATTAGTATGCAGTACTGTGTACCAGCCTTGTGTTATTAAACATTAAAACTAGATGACAGAATTTGGCCTGAGCCCTGGGGCTATAACTAACACAGTAGGATACACTCACGGAAACACACACGTACACAGCGGCGACCTCAAGACACTCACACACAAAGAGGCATTTAAATGTCCATTGGCGGCTAAAGCCATTTTAGAGTTGATCCTTAAAGAAGCAATTTTGAATGAAGAATGTCATTTATTTTCACACAATAGCGTATTAAAGTCACTGACTCTGGTCGGCCCATTGCTACTGATGTCTTGGTCTGCACAGGAACTGAAGACATTCACTGGCTTTGTGCCAGATACCCGTTGCACTTAACATTTGTGAGTCTTATTTATTTAGTATGCTACACAGTACATGCAGATCTTTTAACTCACATTCTATGTTCAAGAGTTTATACCTATACCTTTGTAAATGCTGTGAATATTACTGCTTTCATTTAGCACTGTGTTAATGGTATTTGTAGTTATCAAAAAATCCCCCAAAGGCCCATGGATAACAGGACTTTACGGTTGAGAGCACCTCAGGGTGATTTTATAGATAGAAGCTATACTGTATTTTCTGGCTTTAAACAAAACTTTAGAACAAAGTCCATTTGGATATTAAAACTGACAAACACCCCATCTGTCCACAAGTTTAGTATATGGTATCAAAGCATGTAGTGAAGTGGGAATTGAGCAGGAAGCAGAGCGGACATAAGTTAACCTGACTGTGAAGTTTAAAACGTTCTACTCCATTTCACTCTAGTGCTGCTTTCTGCAGACAGAGACTGGTCTAGTGTCAGCCCATCTCTAAGGCTGTGTCTACATGTATACAGACATCTCTGTCCACACTCAAACGCAAAAATGACTGCAAATGCTCCGCTTGCCGTAATATTTAAATGTCACCACAAGTGAAAACACAAGGTAAGGGTCAAGGAATTATGTTACTACCCTTCTCACTCCCTTTCCTTCAGTTTCATTACAGTCAATTCGATAACAGTTAGTGTTCTTGGGGGGCTGGGTTTCCTGATCGAACTGCATGACTTTCATCACTCTGCTGTCCTCAACTGTCTCTTAACTCGACGAAAGGGAGGTCATTCAGGTTAATGTCCATAACCCTTCTGAGAGCTCAAAACCTCGCCTTCAATCGCCCAAAACATTCAGCCTCGATATGTTTAATGTGTTCCCTGCTTTGGCCTCCTGTGACAGTAAAATTTTTTACAAGTCGCATTAGTCCGAGCAGTGCTAACAAAATGTAAAAAGGCCGGTAGTCCACCATCTTTGTTATTGTTTCTGGTGCATGCTCATTACACAAAGCAGCAATGGGCATGCACAAAATGAGAAGAGGACATCATCGTTTCCCAAACGCTCCGTTTTACATGTTCACACATATATAAAGTAACCAGAGTTTATAAAAATCTGCACCCTAGAAGGCGTTTTTTGTGACCCAAAACTCTGTTTGCGTGTGGACAAGAAAATACCAGTTTTTACAAATATCTGTACACGTGTGGATAGGGCCTAAGGCTTCTCAATTATGATAGGGAACTGGGGATGTCATGTGGAACTTTCTCACATATGTAGTTTACAAGTACTACTACACAATAGAAATCAACCCAGCATTGAGTCAATTGTCTATGTGTAAAATTATAAATTCTACATTTCAACCATTTCATCTTTTTAAACCATGTAACTAACTGCACATGTAAGGACAAAAAAACTATTTGATAGTACATGTGCACAACGAATGTTCACACGAAAAGAGATACCTCACAATATTATGGGAAAGATAATTATTATCATTAATCCATATACATGAGTGTACATTAGTATTCCAGCTTCATTAATGGGTGTGGTTGGGTGATGTGATGCATGCAAAGATGAGAAGAAGCTGCAAATGATAGCTTTCCACAGTACTGTGAAAGTTAGACTTAAACTCCTTGCCCATCCTCAATGCTATATATATATCCATGATATATGTTGGAATCAAGCTTTTGGTAGACTGCCAAATTCATCTTAATGAGTCTTGAGTTTTTCACTCACCCATTGGAAAGCTCAAAAGAGGTGAACAATTTATAAAGGAACTTTAGCTATGGGAGAGACTGCCCATTTTTTTTAAACATAATTCCCGGTAATGTGTATGTGTGTGTGTAAGCCATACTGCCAGCTGCTGTTCAGTCATTAACTGAATCATGGTGTGGGCCATTGTTTTGTATGCTTTTAGCATTCTTTGTTATTTTTCAAAATCTGGTCTTGACATCAAGTAGATCTCAATGCAATTTCCAAAGCTCTAGTAACAGCTTGTGGAAACCCGAACTGCTCTTTACACTTTGATTTCCACTCAGAAGATTCGACTCTCATCACTGCTTGAAGGCAAAATTTAGTTTCACAATGCAAATTTCTAAAAACTGCATTTTAATTTGCTGTAAGTGTAATGTTTTTTTCTTATTTTCTGAAAATATAATTGATTTTTTAGTTTAAATGTGTTGCCTTATGATTATCACATTCTTCATTTGGTACTTTTTGTTTTATCCAAAGACTTCACACAGACAACATAAGGGTGTGGGAAATATGCCTGTGGTTTTTGTTGCCTTTGTTTTTAATTTGGATTTGTGTAAAAGTTATTTCACATAAACAGGAAAAATGGGCCAAAAGACTTCAGGCAACAAGCCATTTTAACATTCAACCATTCTCTTAGTACATGCATGTACAACTACGTGCCTGCCAACATTTATGTGCTGCTTGTGTGTGTATGTTTGTTAATGTTTGTGTGCGTCTGCTGTTTGGCTCTGTGACACTGTGTTGTGTGGTTTTGTTGCCTCTAACAAGTCAAAGAGATAGTTATTACCGCAGGCAAGGTTATACTCCTCAGTACAAACAGACACACACACACAGAGGAATACAAGGTTGTTTATTGCAGTAAACATGACAAATTGATAAGATAACAATGGGACCACTAGCTGACCTCTACAATCTAACATTTCAAAAAACTTAATATCATCTCGAGCCAACAAGTGCCTCACTGAAAGTGAACCATTTTACAGGAGTTTCCCAGCAAGCCATGAGCTCACTTTAAGCTCTGTCTAGCAAGGTTTAATTAATCACATTTCACATTAATAAATTATTGATAGAGGAGTAGACGAGCTTTGTACAAAGCAAAAGAAGAGTCTGAAGGCAGGACAGATATATTTAATACTGTCTGTATTCATTTGCTTGGCAGGCTGTCAAACACGACAGTCAAAACTGAATAAAAACGGCTAGCAGGTTCAACGTTGGCAACAGAAATACAAGTACAGATAACTAAAGGGCCGCACTGCTACGGTAGCTTAGATGATCTGACCTAGGATAAGGGACATGCTCCAACGAATGAAAGGTGACTACTTACAGAAATAGTAGGGTGATTCACTCATTCGGATTGAATATTACCAGCACACTAGACTTGAGTCCTATAGAGTGCTGCAGGAATGCGTCCTAAAACCCAGAAATGAGTTAGCATTTTGGCACTTCCTGTTCCCTTGTCTGGAAGTCAATGCTTTTTTTTTTTATTTAGATGTCTGAAATAAGGTCTGTGGTTCAAGAGTCTGTGGTGTAAGAGATTTTAACGTTTTGTTCTACATCATAAAATACGCTAAATTAAACGTGAATGAAACGTCATCACACCAAACACTAGCCTGCCTTTAGCTTAGTGGTGGTGATGTAAAGTCATGTGACCGTGGTGTAGTTCGTTTGTTGCCTGACGTTAGCGTTTTACTTTCGGTGATTGCATTTACACATAAAAATCATAAAAGTTGTGTATCACAAATGTTTGTTTGCCACAGAGATTATTTTATGCAATAATCAAAAATCCAATGGAAAAATCGCATTGGCTTTTTGTCGAGGAAACCAGGGTGATGCTAACTTCCTGGTTGGCCTACACAAATATTCAATTATAAATGTCAGGTAACTAGAGGAAAGAATTTTAAATATGTCTTGAAAAATGTCCAAGATACGTTTTTTGCATGCAATTGCTAGAGAATGTGTAGCTGCTCTGGTGTGGGTCTCAACCTGTGTGTTTTAGTGTGTGTGTGTGTGTCCTCTCCCATCATATTTCTTCTCCTACATTCTCCCTCTGTCTTGCACTGTCCCATTTCATCCTCTCCTCCTTGTCTCCCTCCATCCATATATCTCTCCACTGACTGTCCCTTTAAGGTGCTGTCAGCCGTGACACCTCCCCTTTAAATGCCAGCAGACTCATGCAATCTGTCTCTACCTATCTACAAAATACAGGGGTGTGCACTTGCAGGCACACACGACATTTGTGTGCATCACCACATTAATGTGTGTGTGTCACTTCCAGAATATGCATTCACATGTTTGTTTGCCCCTTTTCTGTGTCAGGTTTAATAGTAAGTGATGAGGTAGCTAGCAGCTTAAACAAGCTTTAGCTCAGAGGGGCAGCACACACTCACTATCTATCTAACCGCCTGAGAGAGAGAGAAAGACAGAGAGAGACAGATGGACGGAGGTTCACAACATTTCTCATTTAATAGTGGAAGTAACTAGTTTTTGAACAAAGGAGGGATACTGTCTGCTGTTACCATAGAAAGTCTCATGAGGAAAACCAAGTCCAAGTATACAGGTTGGCATAGTGACAAGTGAAAGATTATTTTGCATGTGTAATATATTTTCCTACCTATTTGCTAAATAATCTGTGAAAATTACTTTTACACACACATCTGTAGATTATGCCAGATAAATATTTATATGAGATATGTTTAAAGAAATAGTAACAATGCTAAGAGAGATGTGACAATGCTCTAGGGCTGCACGGTTATGACCAAAAAAATAATCACGATTATTTTCATCACTATTGAGATCACGATTGAGATTGTTTATTGATTTTAGGGACAAAATATTTGTATTGCAATTTCACATTTAAATAAACAGAGCTCTGCTTTCACTTCCATGTTGTGCTACATTCCTGCTGTTATACAAATCTTTGCATAAAATTAAGACTGGTCCTTATTTACAGTGCATAGAAGCAAAATAAAATTGTAATGTTTTACCCACAATTAAATCAACGGAGCACTGTTTCAATTTAACGTTGTGCAACATTCCTGTCCTTCCATTGTTGCATCAAAATACGACTTCAAATAAGGTTTGTCTTCAACTGAGTTAAGTGCATTTCCGTTTTTCCCGTCTGCTCTCTGTTGTATATTACTCTTCGCCTCTGAACTCCAGCTGCAACATTCAGGAACGTTTCTCTGAGCGGAGCACTCATTTTAAAAGTCAATATCACAGTCGATCATGTTCATTTAATTGCGGGAAGCCAAAAATTGCGATAGAGATTAATATTCGATTAATTTCGCAGCCCTACAATGCTCCAGTGTTGACAAAAAGTTAATATGCTCAACTCAGACAGACAATCACAGTCAAACATGTTGAAGATCCCACAAAATCTGCATGCAAACACGAGAGGAGCCAGTATTCTACTCCGCAGTTATGGATCGGGCCTTTTAATGTGTTCAAGTCAGTCCGAGTTGCTGCATGTTTGTCTTGGAACCTCTGTGGCTGACAGGGAGGTTAATCCACTATTCAACCCCAGTCAGAGTGTCTCTCCCCGGGGGTGCACAGACGAGAACCCCCCCCCGCCTCCTCGATGCACCACAAAAGAGCTTATCATCCCTGGGCATCACAGCAATGCTGAGGGTGGATTGGAAGGAATGGATGTTTGCACTGCTGGGTGCTATTAAGTGACAAAGAGTGACACACACATATATGGTCATGCACATGCGTATGAGCAGGTAGGTGCTCACTAATGACATACGGCAAGATAAAAGGGGACCGCACATGCAGGCCAAAGTTTCTAAATTTAATAAACACACACGCAGGCACACATGCACATCGGTTAGCATGCATAAAGACCGACAGACAATGCCATGCTAGAAGCACTGAATGATATCTGCTGGAAGGAAATTGGTTTTCTCCCATTCTGACCCTGAGTCTGGTGTAGCTGAGAGTGTGTGTGTCCATGTGCATTCAAGCATATGTGTATGAAGGTTGAGGAGGTGTACTCTGCCATTTTTGTGAATCAATGTGTGCGTGTTCATCTTTTGTGTGTTTTCAGAGGTCATTGAGTCTGAATATCTGTTCAGTCTCATTGTTAAATATTTTAGTTTTGCCTCAACAAATATGATATGGTGCAGTGAATCAATTACACAAAATGATTCCCTCTCACTCTGATTTAACTCATACATTTTAGAGACTTAAGCGAGCTAACATCTCTTTCTGTCCTTCACTCTCTCTCTCTCTCTCTCTCTCTCTCTCTCTGTGATGAATGGAGCCAGTCAATGAGTGGGGTGTAAGGGTGACCTGGCCAGGGGGCCTATGTGTGTTTATGTGTATCTGTATCTTGTGAATTTACGTGTGTGTGACTAATTTAATGGATAGCATGTCACCACGGTCAAGGACCCCCCCCCCCACACACATACAAATGCACAGGCACACACACACAGACACAGTTCAGGGGGGTAGGGAATGACTGATTTACAAGACACACCAGTGACTATTGACCACATGTACTGTAAACTGAAAAATGACTGTGTGTGTGTGTCAGTCAGGCTGGTGTTGTTAATCAATCACTCACTACAGACCCTGAACTTTGGACACGAGTAGAGGAAATAAATCTACTGACATGAAGTGGAAGAGAGGGAAGGAGGAGACATATTTTTACGAGGACAATGCTCTTTTCATGTCACTTTGAATATTTACCTCCAGCGAGGAGGTTGTGTTTTTGGGTTCGGTTTGTTTGTTTGGCAGCAGTATTACGGAAAAACTACCGGCCCCATTTGAATGAAACTTGGTGGAAGGTTGTAGCAGGAAGAATCCATTAAATTTGGAGCGGATCCGAACCACGGAGCGGACAGACAAATTATTTTTCACTTTCGATAACATTGCGAGATAGAGCATGGCCTCGACGGAGCTCTGCGCTCTTCGAGTCCCCTTCTAGTTTACTAGTTTACTAATGCTAAACTACATTTAACCTCTATTTCTCAGGTGAAATGTATTAATGGAGTAGAGTAATTTGATGTATTGATGTGCTTTTTTACTTTATTTATGATCCTTCATTAGAGTAATTACCTGAAAAACTCCCTTTGAATAAACAGAGACGGTTCGGTGCCTCAGCTATGACGTCCTTTACAATATGTTACAAATTAAATTATATTTTAGTGCCGAAGATAATGACAGGTCATCTTCTTAAAGTGTTTCAGTAATGACCTTCACTCTTATTATTTAATCTTAAATCCATGTTCTAAGTGTAAAATTGTTCTTTAGTAAAAATGTCTGTAATGTGGACGATGCACTTCATCCTCTTACTCCTGCGAGGAAAGTTTAGTTACATTCGTTAGTAATGTTATTTGACTCACACAGTAAAACATAGGCAAGAGACAGTGATGAGACATAAGACAGAAACATGCTCAACACAAAGTTAGAAATTCATCACCTAGTCTGAAATAAATGAACTTTATGGTTTCTTGATATGTGCTTGTGTGTGTGTGTGTGTGTGTGTGTGTGTGAGAGAGAGAGAGAGTTTGTCTGATGATATGAATATTAACTAAATACTGCATGATGAAACAGCAATGAAATAAAAGAAACTGATGTTAAAGAAATAAAGTAAATACACCATTCAAAATATAAAAAAAACAATATTGGAGTGTGTGTATGGGTTTGATTAAGTCTGCGTAACTGTTAAACGGATCAAATATGGCAGGTTTCATTTTGGAATAAATTGCATTTAAAGATAATGTATGGCTTTGGCAGAGAGTGTATTTGACTTCAAAGTATCCTCATTGTACATTGTCTTTATCTTTGTAGGACTGGAACTTAGGATAAAACACAGCATCATCTGCATATATTAACAATGTTCAGAAGTCAAAAGAAAACATTAAGTGGTGAATAATAAAGTTTAAACAAGTATGTCATCACAGGTGTAATACATGACAGCTACATTAATTTCTGTTTGAAAAGCACAGGTTACCAGCAAGAAACATGTCCTAACAGTTAAATACTTTTTAGTAAAAGTGCTAGACAGTTTGACCAAAAACAAAATCAAAATGTGATGGACTCTACACTTAAGCAATACAGTGAAAATGTAATGAAGTTTTCCGGCTTCCTCCCACAGTCCAAAGACATGCAGGTTAGGGTAAATTGCCGTTAGGTGTGAATGTGAGCATGAATGGTTGTTTGTCTCTATCTGTCAGGCCTGTGATAGTCTGGCGACCTGTCCAGGCAGTACCCTGCCTCAGCCCCCCACAACCCTGAATAGGATAAGCGGTTACAGATGATGGATGGATGAATGGATATTCATCTCTTGAGTTACATGACCCTTTAGGGTCAAATAAAATAAGACAAGTGTTCTCCCAATTCAATCCTAAATTTAGTTGCAGATCTATTTTCTGCAGGCATTAAAAAAGTGAAATTGTGTAATGACTCATTATTATGAGTCACTCATTATGTATATAAATACCCCAAAACATGGAGCAAACAATACTGCCCCCTCACACTTTATCCCTCTCATCTGTCTGCTGTCTGTTTTGTCACATCTCTGCTAAATCAACTACTTTGTGTCACCAATACACTATAATAATGGACAAAAGGGACAATAATATAGGCTCAACCCCAAATAGTCGTATAAAACATGCAAAATCTAAAAAGTTCAGTTTTGCTGTTCACAATTAAGACAAAAATATTGATTGATGTTTGCTCTGAGTGGGAAGACAAGCAGAGAAAAGAGTATGAAGAGAGGCAGTGGGCAGTGGGGCTTTCTTGGTGTACATGTCGAAAGCTACCTGTCTCACGGGAAAGAGAGACGAGTGGAAATAAAGTAAATGGTCAGTAAATTGACACAGTTACTGTTCTCCCAATGGAAAGAGTCGTAGAGTCGAGATGGAAGGGAGGGAGGGATGGAAAAGAAAAGATGGAGGAAGAAGAGATTCAGAGCAGTTTGGTTTGTGAGGTCAGGCTTTAGGTCAGTATCAACTCAATAAAATACACACAAACTAAAGTACACGTAACACACACTCACACACACACACACAGATGTACACACTTTCTATAGCTCACAGGCAAACATGCCCAGTGGTCTCTCGGTACTGCTACTTTGGTGGTTAGGGACTGGTAGCTACACATACTGACACCAGCTGAGGGAAAGTAACAGACTTCATTACTGAGCTCTTATCCCCATTAATTCTGATGAGAAAAAAATGTAAACTGGCACCCAATTCTGTTTTACATTTAACAAGTACTTTGGCCTTAAGGTTGGTGACATCAAGTCGCTCAATATCTCTGTAATTTATACATGTGTTTTAAGGTACTGCAGTATTGCCTAACAGCCTGACCTACCTAAGATTTGATTTAATAATGTCTGTCACTCTGTTCATGACAAAAATGTATTTGACTATTGTGTTATGTGCGTTTCAATTGCTGTAATCTGTGCCTCTGCACTACATTTTACTTGCTGTTGACCACCATTCTTTGTTACTTTGCTCGATTGTGTAACAGTGAGCACATTGTGGTAACCTGACCCGCCAGATGGTTCGTTTCACAGAACCATCTGAGAAGCCGTCATTGGAAACTGTTTGGAAAAGGGCAGGCACTTTCAAAAAATCCTTGGCAGGTGGATGAACCATCTGTCAATCAAAGTCTTGCCGAAGCGCCAGTTGGTAGAGGAGCGAAAAAATCTTTTCCATCAAGAAAAGCTTTCAGTGCCGTTCTTTATCTTCTTTCAATAAAGAAATAACGCTCCAGTTCTGATATAACTGATGCCATTGAGGCATTTACGCTAACCTCTTCAGGAGCCGCCGTTGTTGTTTTGAACGAACAGTTACCACTCCGTGTCATTACACACCTAATCCATGCCGTAGCTGTGACCCCCTGTCACCGGTCAGTTATGTAGTTTTTAAAACACAATGACTTAAAGACTCACGATTACAAGACATTAAATTGTGTGTAGTGTGAACAGTACTATGATCTGACAACTTTGAAAGTTGTGTAGTGTGAACTTGGCTTTAGGATGGATACTGTGCCTAGATCAGGTAGGTTTAGTATGTTGTTCAAGGTTAATTTGAACACTACAACTACAAGCCCACCCTCCCCAAACCACCCTAAACTGACTGTTTCTCAGACTATTTCTGTTGCCCCCCCTTCTATGGATGACAATATTGTTACTATATATTTTATTATAGGTAATATGCCTGTTCTGAAAAGAAAAACATAAACATGTAAATCAAAACCCATGCTGTATGTTCATCAAAGCTGGTCAGCAAGACAATGTCATTATGCCAGAAAATAGTTGCTGTCAGTAAAGTGAAGTGAAATGTAATCTATATAAACATAATTATGCATGAAACGGGTTCATTTCACGTCCAGACAGACACTCACACCGCTCCATGAATATCTATCCCAAGCATACGAGAGTGCATGGTCTGTAGGTCCGTATCAGATGACTCTTTGATGTGATTAAACGATGCAGTACACATCAGATATGATTTGATCCGAGAAATTATTTTTCGACATGACACAAAAAACCTCAACTCTGCACCACTTGCCTCATTCTGTCCGCCCGTCCATCCTTTTTTCTTTTCTTTTCTTTTTACAGTTTATCTCTTTCAACCCTGTCTCCCCGTTCTTTCATGGCAGTAATAATAATGAAAAATCTCCTTTCCCTCTTGGCAATAAAGACACCATCAGATACAAGGGAAGGAGAGAAAAAGAGAAGGAGAAACAGAGAGGGGGGGGTCTGACAATCGCATTAGCCAGACTGCATGGTTGCTTTTTTGAAGAAAATAAAGAGAATGGTGTGTCTCTATCTGTGTTTGTGTGTGTGATCTTGTGTGACGCCCCTTATGTTTGTGTATGTGTGTGTGAGAGAAAGCACTCTGCTGATATTAGCTAGTTCTTCATTCACTTGCTAATGTGATTTCACTCTATACACAAACACACACACACACACACGTGCATACACCAGTGCACACACACTCCCACAGGAAAAGACCTTGAATGTCAGACACCATCTGTTCCATCTCTCTTTCACTTTCTGTTAAAGAATTTTGGTTTTACCTCATAAATCTCAAAACGCATAAATCCAAAGATAAATTGTAACACAGGAAATAGAGTATATATAGGGTGTGTATGTGTGTGCGTGTGTGTGTTAAAAGTTTGTTTCTGCAGGAGTGAAGCATTACAAATAAGATATTGGAGAGGAAGCGTAAGAGAATGGTTCGAGGCTTATTTACATAACACCGTATTTGCTTTTTTTCCTATGCTGGCTGTGTTTTTATCAAGAAGCTCCTTAGAATAACATGAATGCACACGACGTTTCAAAAGGATCTTCCATTTTCTTTATTTTTAGTGGTGATTGCCTTTTGGAACAACACATCTTGTTGAATTGAAATGTGACAAAGATGTGTCGTTGTATTGTTGTAACCACTGAATAATGTGTGTAGGTGAGAGCAGTGATCTGTATGGGTGAGCGAGCGGCATGAGTGCCCACGGAGACGAGACAAAACTCTGTCTGTAAATGCAGGTCATCAGTGTGTTTGTGCCACTTGACGAATAGTTGTAATATAAAAATAATAAACTGGAATTGATGCAACTAAACTGCTACATTCTTCTTCTTGTGGCGTTACCGAACAGCTGCGTTACCACCACCCTCTGTACTAGAATGGGGCCCACCCTGATTTGCATGTATGTGAGAAATGCAAGACGGATGCAATTGGATTTGTGATCTGGTTAACGGGTCAGCTGCCCTGGTCAGATTATGTCACACTTACTTTTTAATTAGTGTGCAATTATGCTGCAACTACTGTACACTTTATACAGCAAAAAATTGTTTCCTTGTCAACTATAGTTGTTTACTTCACTGATTAAAATTCTAGCATCCACTAATTTATATTTAGCAATTGTTATGACATGCCTATTTCTTTGATGGACCATGACAATTCATACCACTGTTCTATTTGTGATGCATTACCGCCTCTGACAATAGTGTTTACTGTGAAAATGCTACTCAACAACTACAACTACTCACTCCCCTTCCCCCGCTGCCGTAGTTTCAGCTGAGAGATCAGCATCGTAAAACACACTTCATTCAACCTCGACTGAAACAAAATAAAACTCACAAAAAAAAAGACTTGGTTAGTCTTTCCAGCAATCACCAACTCTGGTTTGGTCCAAATAAACCCTTATTTCACAGAGTTAGATATACTGTATATAATATGCAGACTCTGCATGTTGTTTTCCCCCGCTGTTTCTCTCTCTGCCTGCAGAGCAGCGGCTCACTTCAGAGGCAGAAAATATGACGAACATCTCCCCAAAAAACAACCTCCGAAGCCCAATCCTAGTTATGTTTAGTAAAAAACATCATGGTTTTAAACGACTACTAAAAATGCAACAAAACTACTTTGTAAGGTTTAGGAAACAAAACTACTGGGTTAAGTTTAGTAAAAAAAACATCATGATTTGGCTTAAAATGATTATGTCAGTGAATATTGACTTTCGCACTGGACACGAACAGCGGTCTCCTGGGGGAAAGTCATGTGCTTGCTTGACCCATCCACCACACCTCCCAACCAGACATAGTGGACTTTCTTGTTATACTCGTTATTATTCCACGTAACTTTCAATAACGGTCGCTCTGTATAGTATGTCACCTGCTCTTCGCGTCATTCGTTGTACTACGTCACTTGATGCTTCCTTCCGCGAACTATCATTACAGACAAACGTCAATGGCAAACTGCAACAAAATACATTTCCCTCCAAATGTAATTGAGTATGCAGTTCAGTTGTATGTTGGCATAATTTTTAGGAGACGGGGCTGGTCACCAAGGTTCCACACTGATAGTATTTCCAAACCTGCGTGCTTTACTACATCTTCCTTTACAAATAATTTGCATTTTACTCTGCTTTCAGGATTGCCAGATTGCAGAAATTGCATATATTGCTACACATCTAGCCATTATGTTTTGGTGCTATAGCATTTACAGTAACACAGCTGAAAAGTTTGCATGCGAACATGCAGAGATCATTTGCTTTGGAGGTAAAGCATTGTTACACCCCGTGCTTCATTACACGCACATCATGACTAACGTGTTTACTGTATGTTGGTCTTAACATAGGGAAGGGGAAAGAAAGTCAAGGGCAGTGAAATAAGAGAAATGAAAGCACATTGTTAAAGCATAAAGTGCGAGAGGAAGATATATTAAATGAGCGGAGATGAAAGGAGAGAATGAACCAAAAATAAGAAGGCAGCAGAGACAGAAAAACAGAGAAGATATGGATTAGGAACAGAAGGTGAGATTAAAGAGATGGTTGGGTGCTTTTAAGAAAGTGGCCACCATTCGTGCTTTGAGTGGTATTGGACTAGATGAGAGAGAAAGAAGAAATAGAAAATGAGTAAGTCAGCAAAGAAGAGCCAACTGAAAGAGACTGGGAACTGACAACAAGGGGAAGCAAATTGACATGAGAGATAGAAGCATGTTATTTGGGGTGAAGCGCAGTTTGGATGAGCAGAAAAGGTGGACAGAATGATTAGAGGAAAGTGCATGTGCAGGAGAGGAACAAATTCAAGTTAACTATGAAAGGAAAATGGGAGGAGGGACGGGAGATGGCAAACGAGTGGAGAGGGAAAATTAGAAAAATGAAAAGAGAGGTTAGAAACGGGTAGAAAATGAGTACAGTATGAAAAGGAGGAGGTGAGAGGGTTGAAAGAAATAAAGAGGAGAATTGAGAGATGAAAAGATGAGAGGAAAGGTGATAAAATAGGTCCACAATGGAGGATGAAAGCAAGGTAGGAGGGCGAGGAAGAAGATGAACGAAGGGTTGAGAGGATGTATAGATAGGGGGCTGAGAGAGGCCAGGCTCTTAAAGAAATGGTTGGTTGTGGTTGTTTTTCTGATAGAAAAGATGAGGACATATTGTGAAGAAAGATGAGGGCAGGGATGGGGCAGGAGAATATAGATTGAAGGAATTCAATGCATTGAATGTGGATGTTGAAAATATTTCAAAAACACTTAATCATTACTGGAGATGCATGTTATCTAAGGCTTCCTTGTTTGTGGTGGGTAGAGGTCAGACATAATATTTCCTGCCACAATCACATTGGCCAGTTTAACAACTCACAGGTAAACATATTGCTCGGAGAACATTGGATTTGTCCCCCGTGTCAAGTGTTAGATATACATGTTTTCTTCTTTGCATTATGAAAGATAAGGCAGGAAGCACATTGAGTGCGGAAGAAGAAAACACTTAATAATGCGGTACACGCAGTTCTGAGGAGTAAGTAAGGAACAATCTGGAACTAATGACTATCTAATGGATAGCTATTGAATCAGTTCCAATAAAATAAACAAGGCAACACATGTAATGCTGAAAGATCCGAGAGATTTATGTTAACCCATGTTTAAAAGTATCACACTCTGACTGGGATGGAGGGGGAGGTAATAAATAAAGAGAGACAGATGCCAGAGGGAGAAGGTCTGTAGGGTTAGAAGAGGGATGGACGTGAATGTAGGTTGAAAAGAGAGGTGATGTAGGAAAGGGAAATGAAAAAGACCGAGGAAAAAAAAAAGGTATGAATGCCAGGGAAAGGCGGAGAGGAAGAAGATTGATTTAGGTGGGTAAATGCCACAGTAGACCCTTTCACACAGCCTGTTCAAGGTGGGACCGCTGCACGGTTCCTGTTGTGTGTAAAAGGTACGGACATGGAATGGGGGGGCAGTGTTGCTCTGCCGCTAAGCTGGCAGTGTACTGTATGTAGTCACAGAGCCAAATCGATGTCTGTGTAAAAGGGACAGCTGGCATTGTGGTACTACGCACACACACACACACACTAGACGCAGACGGTCCTGTGTTACAGGTGACGCCTCTTTTGCTTCCGCAAATGCTGGCATGCTATTTAAAATCACACACTGGGGCAGCATTATGCCGCCGTTGTTTGGTTCAGAGTGAAAAAGCGAAACGGGCGTAATGGCGGGTCTTCTTTACGGCAGTATTGTGGAATCTCTGCGTAAAAAAAGGGGCTAGAGAGAAGAGCAGAGAAAGTGTGGAGGAGGGAAAGAAAAAGAAGAAGCTAGGCGACTTAATGCTAGAGGAAAGGCTGGTGCGAGTGAATTGAGGTAAGAGGAAGAGAAGGAGGAGGAGAGATGAAAGAGGAAGGGAGGAAAAGGAAGGAAGGAGGGAGGCGAAATAAAATGAAGAATGGTAGCTGGAGGACAAGAACAAAATGTGTTGCAGTGGCAGAAAGGTTTGGCTCTTGTCCATACCTGGAAAAAAGCTGGCCTTCCATTCCTCCTTCTCTCTTCTTCCGTTTAACTCAATGAATCTAAAAGTTGAGTGCATACCTGGACAGTTGTGTGCAAGCTTCTTTTTGGAGGACACACTCAAAACGTGGAGTACAGATTAAAGGCGGCTTTGCCTCCTTACTTGACTTTTTTGTTGCTATACTTTGATCTTGTGGCTTGGTTTATTTAAATATATATTATTTTATCTAGTAGTAGGGTTTGGTGCAGCCCTTCTTTGTGTTTTCAAATAATAATGGAGAGTTGTTTGTGTTCTGCCCAAAGGCTCTATGCCAGGCAGCGGTACTCGTAAGAGCAAACATCAGACATGTAACATCGGACTGTAATCAAACTGGAAGTATCGTTATGGATGTCTCACGGTTTCTTGAAAATACAGCTAATATGCACGTTTTGTATTAAACTTCACTAAATGTATTCAAAGATAATGTTTTGTATTTGATTAATTGATTTAACAGAAAGTAAAATGCATAGATTGTGGATAACATCCAAAAGTTAACAACATAACCTGTATAGAATTTCAGTAATAAAATAAGTATGACAGGCATTTCAGTTTTTGGAATTGTATAGTATGGGTTAATTGACCAGTGATGAAGATTAAGGCTGTCAATTGATTAAAATATCGAATCGCGATTAATAGCATGATTGTCCATAGTTAATCGTGGTTAATCGCACATTTCTTATCTTTTCAAAATGTACCTTAAAGGGAGATTTATCAAGTATTTAATGCTCTTATCAATATGGGAGTGGGTAAATATGCTGCTTTATGCAAATATATGTATATATTTATTATTTGAAATCAATTAACAACACAAAACAATGACAAAACCCTCACAGGTACTGCATTTAGCATAAAAAAATATGCTCAAATAATAACATGGCAAACTGCAGCCCAACAGGTTATAACAGCCGTCAGTGTGTCAGTGTGCTGACTTGACTATGACTTGCCCAAAACTGCATTTGATTATCATAAAGTGGGCATGTCTGTAAAGGGGAGACTCGTGGGTACCCATAGAACCCATTTTCATTCACATATCTTTAGGTCAGAGGTCAAGGGACTCCTTGAAAATGGCAATGACAATTTTAGCGTAAGTTTGGAGTGTTATTTAGCCTCCTTCTGCACAAGCTAGAGTGGATTCCTTAGGTTTTCTAATTTCATATTCCAGTACCTTCACTTTCATTTTAAAACTGAGCCTGCTACAACCTCAAAAAGATGGAATTGCGTTAATGCATTAAAGCAATTAGTGGCGTTAAAACAAATTTCCGTTATTGCGTTATTTAAACTTTGACAGCCTTGGATAAAATAAATGATCACAGGGTAGTCAAAGCTTTCACAAATACCATATGCACTCTTCCAGGCACAATATGCGGTTCTTTTTGTGTTTACCTGATGAAGGTGTCTGTTGGGTTTCTTACCACATCAATATGCTAATCTCTTTATTGCTATAGGTTAACAAGCTGTAAGGCCTTTTGTGTAGTCAACAATAGAAGGGTTATTGTTTTTCATGAATGTTTAATGTGTCTGGTAATTTGCTGATAATGTCAACATACTCTTCTCTGTGTTTCTACAGGCTAACAGGCTTCCAGGTCCCTCCCCCTGTCACCAGTACAGGAAACGTCTTCTCGTTGAGGTTGACCAGTGACTTTGCCGTCTCTGCACACGGCTTCAAGCTCAACTATGAAGGTCAGACAGTGTCTCTATGTGTATGTGTTTGTGTTTCTGTGTGCGTGGGGTCAGGTGGTATGTGGGAATGTATAGGCTGTGCTTCAGTGTTGACATCTATAGTGCAGAAAAATGAACAAGGTAAATAACAACCACTGGCGACTTACTAAATGTCAGATAAAAGTCCACATACTGTGGGTGTGAGCCATGTGAGAAAGAAAGACATTCAGACAGCAGGAACTCCCTCGGTAGAACCCTTTGTTTTTCAATGCAGAAGTAATTGAGCAGGTGCGCTGTGTGCTGTTTACCTGAAGCAACCCCTGTTGATATTTGCTAGACACATAATACGTAGAGAAAACAAAATGCAACACATAGAACCTCAAACATAAAGTCATATGTTTTTCTTTTGGTAACACTTTACCTTAAGTCCTCCTATTTAGCATGTGTGAGCTGTATAAATATTTAACAAATTGATTTTAACACACTATAATGTAATTGTAAGCAGACATTTCTAAGTGTTTATGAATGTGCAGTATTTGTCAACAATTATAAGTTCCGACATGAAGACGTATTTTATATAATTACAACGGTGTTTTACAGTATTGTCATTCATTATCTGTTCATACACCAGCATCTGGTTATGTGGAGTTATAGTTGTTAACAAATACATTAATAAACACTTATATCTGCTTACTGTACCCTAAACATGTATATACTGCTTATAAATACTAACTAAGGGGACTTAAAGTAAGGTGTTCTTTTATGTTGCAGACTTAGAGTACGTGCTTTCTATTCAATTCAATTCCTTTGAAAGGCCGTTCAGATTCTGAAAGTTTTCAAGGAAAACTGCCATGTTCTGAACTCAATCCCCATTTTTTGACTCCTTTCCACTCAGCACAGGAAAGGACATCCTAATGGGTGACAAGTTCATTCCTTTTCAAGATGGCAGGTTGTCAAATCCTGAGAGAGAGAGAAAAGCATGGACAGGGCATGACACAAAATGAGAGCATACTGAAGGCTCTGTATTATATAAAGGCTTGCAGGGACTGACGCAGAAGTTTTGTGGTCATTTTTATATCAGAGAAGACCAATCTACCCAGTTTTGCAAATCAATCCATTTAGGACTGCAACTAACGATTATTTCCATTGTTGATTAACCTGTTGGTTATTTTCTCAATTAATCCATTAGTTGTTTGGTCTATAAAATGTCAGAAAATGTGGATCAGTGTTTCCCAAATCCCAAGATGACGTCCTCAAATGTCTTGTTTTGTCCACAACTCAAAGATATTCAGTTTACCGTCATAGAGGAGTAAAGAAACCAGAAAATATTACATTGTACAATGTACAATATACATTTAAGAAGCTTGAATCAGAGAATTTTGACTTTTTTTTCTTTAAAAATGACTCCCACCTTATCGATAATCAAAATAGTTGACAATTAATTTAATAGTTAACACCTAGTTGATTAATCATTGCAGCTCCAGATCCATTTTGACCCACCAAAACCAAGTGTTTGGAAACTAAAACATCTTACTGTATATGCTCATATGATTTAACTTCAGCTAAAACAGACATATTTTCTTTCTCTGACACATGGGATTTCATATAATGAAAAATCAGTGTTCAGTATGTATTGACGTTGTTATATTTGTTCTTTTTTTACCATGGAGTTTGAACATTTTAACAAAGAAAAAGCGAGGGAACTTGTCCCATTCCAGGAGTAGCTAACGCGTCCCCTTTTGCCCTCTCCCTTTAGGGCCTGAGTAAACACCACGGTACCATTTTCACAGATGAAAGAAGAGATATGAATAGTTGAAGTGATGGTTAAAATTAGAACTCACTATGTATCAGCACCATGTCCTGTGTGCATTAACGATTTCAGATTAGATTTAGATTAGAAAAAACTTTGATGTCCTCAATGAGGCAGTTAGTTCCGGAGCATAAAACAGAGGAGCGTAAAATTGTCTACCGGAGGCACACACATGACACTGAGCACACCAACAAAACAAATAAGTACACAATTATGCAGCTCCTTGCTTATTCACTGAGCAGATATGTGAGATGTCAACAGCTGAAAAGATGACGGTACTGTTTTATCCAAAAGATTCACGTACATATGACCCCATATGTCATTTTAAAGGACACAGTGCAAGACGTTTATTTAGGCAGTAAATAATTCACATTACTCACGTTTAGGTTTTACAAAGTCATTACGCATGGGTGTGATATCAACATTATAATCATACACTTATTCTTACACATCAGTTGCAGTGTATATATTAAAGTTGCAGAGGTACACAGATGGTGTATGAGACGTAGTCATGGTCATGTAGTATTTATTTTATAGTCCTGTGTACTGCTGGGATATTAATACTAAATCTGGTTATGGCTTATTACAGAATGCACTGTAACCAAGATAGCACAGGAGATGGGTTTTCAAGAAACTAAAACTATAATAGAGAGTGTGGAAATATCATTTAAATACAAGGCACACATACTTAAAGCAGTATTATGAATTAGAGTCAGCCATTTATGCCCATATTTACAGGAGGGAATGTTCCCCATTAAGAAATGTATTCAGGCTTCCATGCCAACGTAAAAATAACTGGTATAATATTTAATGTAAATTGAATGTATGTTTGTACAATTCTGTTCACTAACTTTCAGATGTCAGCTTGCTAACATTCACATGCACACACACACACACGCATACACACACATTGTTGGTCACAGCTGGTTGCTGTGGAAATGATACACTGCTTAACTGTCTCTCTGTGTGTTCCTCTGCATCCTTCTGTGGGCCTTTGTGCTCGTCTGGATGTAGGTCGGATGGTTGGTGGGTGTTCAATTTGTTGATATGTGTGTCTGGTGTGCCGCATAATGACAATATCACTGATTGCAAAGTGCCTTGGTTTAAGTCTGCACACATGCTGCGTCTCTTGTTGATGCGTGTGCAAGTGTGTGTGTTTGTGCTACTTGTATGTCCAAGCAGTTGTCCCAGATTTATTCACTGGCACTAGTTTCCGCTTGCTACTTGGCTCATGTTCATTCCGTGTGATTGTGCATCTCTATGGGTGTGTGTGTGTGTCTGTGTGTGCGACACAAAGAGAGTTTGCTCCAGGGGACTTATCTGAAGAGTTTCTTGCTGCTGATACATTCATCTGTTTGACTTACTCTGTGTGTGTGTGTGTGTGTGTGTGTGTGAGAGAGAGAAAGGGAGAGTCAGACTACACTTGGCATTTGCAGAAATGCAACATTATGCTGATGATCTGTCTGTCTTTCTATATTCAGCATCTCGTACAGTCCACAACACACAGTTTTGGCTGTAAATTTATACAGAGAGGAGGAGATTTTCTCAGAAGGAATGATCCACCCTGGTATGGACAGTTTTTGGCAAGTCATCCTTACTCCGTGTAATCCTTCTGCCTAATCTGTTACTGGAGCCATTTCAGATTTGAGATTTTTTAGGGTTTTTGCTTTAGCATTGTCTACAATACATTTAAAGATAGGAAGTGTGTAAAAAATACCTGCTCATCATCATTATTGGTGGAATTGTTGTTTACAAGTACAACTCAATATAAGATAGGATTTATGATATAAGATTTATTTTGTTTCTGTTGAGTTTGAATGAAGTGTGTTTTACGATGCTCCGCCGCTCAAACACATCTCCCGGTTGTAACTACGGGGGGGCGTGGCGCCGCACATACACACCTGCGCCAAACTGAGCGTGCCACACACGTTTTAAGGCAGCGCCTGCGACAGTAATAACAAGACAAAATGTATTTTTTTGAGACAAGACGTAACATAAACTATTCAGTATTTTTAATTACTATTCAAAAATTCGAAAGTCATGACCCATCCCTACTTAATAGTTAATATGTGGGTTAAAAAAATATCTAAAAATCTTGATAATGAGATAACATAAATGCTTAGTAATATCATGTGCAAATGCAAAGACCCAGATGCTATCATCAAATAATGTATCCAGATACAGATCCCACATGTGTAAATGGTATCTAAGAGTTAGACTACTACCTCCATGTGTGATGCCAGTTACAATCTTGCAATTTTGTTGTTATAATCTAATGCTGTGTTCACACTACGAGCAACACAGCAACAGGCTACAAGTCATTTCAATGGAGGCTGGCGACAGGAAGCAACAAACTGACGCCCCTACAAATAAAGTTGAGCTGATCTAAATTTTTTACAGCGATCCAATCACACGGTGAAGCATCAACCAATCGTATGTTTTTTTGTTTCACCCTGTTCCGTTCCATCTAAAAGAAATGCTGTTAGTTAAATGCAAGTGCTATTTAACACACTAAATACGTCAACGAGCACCTGAGCAACACTTCAACTGTGACCCGCCGACAATGTAGCTGACCACACTTTTGCAGTTTTGTTGCTTTGTCGCTCGCAGTGTGAACATAGCATAACAAAACCAAACTTCTACTTATTTTAATACAATGATATATCCTGTTTAAGATAGAGTTAAGTTAGAGCATGAGAACAATAAGCAGATTATTAGAGCAGTATCAGAAGTGATATAGCCATTTTTCACAGACTGCTGTGTAGAGGAAGGCGAAATTCTGGATTTACCAAAAAGATGTATGCTCCAACCCTCACCTTTGGTCGTGAGCTCCCCAGGTCATGACTGAAATAATGAGGTTGCTTTACAACGTGACTGGGATCACCCTTAGGGATGGCATGAGGAGCCAAGAAATGTGGAAGGAGCTCAGACTCCTTCACATTGAAATGAATTGACGTCATCTGGTGCATCTGATGGGGAAGCCTCCTGGACATGTTGCTGTGGAGTTATTCCAGGCACGTCAAACCAGGAGGCAACCCTGGGGCACACCCAGCAGATGCTGGAGGGCTTTCATATCCCACCTGGCCTGCGAACGCCTCGGGACTCTTCCCTCGGGAGCCCAGGAGGAACTGGAGGATGTGGATGGAGGATGACGTCTGGACTGCTTTGCGTAACCTGCTGCACCTTGGAGCTGGATATGCTTTAGAGAAAGGATGAATGGATAGATGGATGGATTACCACACTGTATTATTACATTGTAAGACAGAAATACATGAAAAAGGTTAATTCACTGATCGCTGTATAGGAGGGAATTTTGCAATTTGCGGGGCTCTATCCTTTTCAGTCTGCTTGGTGGGATGCACTTTGAAGTTATCCTTGAACATTTTCTCCCCTTCCTCTGAAGACTGTCAGGTCATAACTAATTCATACACCAGCACATACCATACAGTGTGTATATACGTGCATGTGTACGTGAAACGGAAAGAGAATGATGTATTATTTAGCATGATGTCGAAGGCAGTCTGATATTTTGCTGATGAGACAGAATTACAGATTATCGCAGCACTTAGACATACACATGCACTCACACGCTCACCCACTGTTCTTTCTCAGCATGGTCATTGTCGAAGAATTATTCCTTTTGTTTCCTCTTCCTCCTCCTCCTCCTCCTCCTCCATCTTCTTCTGCACCACCTTTTCCTTGTTCATCTTCATTCAGCTTCTCTCGTTGTTATTTTTATATTACATTTGACCTTTATGAGGACAACTGCAGTAAGTAGTGAACAAAATAGTCGCAAAAATGTAAATAGATAGAAGTATCAATTTGGAGATAATAGGTTTTATATCACCTTTTTTATTCTATTCTATTCCATGCTGATTTACTCTGAAGCCACCATATAAAATTACATTTTCTGACATGAGAACACTAATTGTATGACACAAGTTCATCACATATAGTATTGCAGTTATATTAAGTGTGTGGGTGGGTGTATCACAATTCTTTTTTTTTATGATTTTGAAATAGATTTTTTTAATGCCAGAATAGATATATTGGCTTCATTTGAGTCTATACAGAGGTATTTTAGGAAGGAAGTTACGGCTTTTATGGTTGTAGTCAGAGTAATGTGACGTCATATCTGTTCCGTATCCGTCAACCAAAACAGACCGCAGTCGGCTACAGAAAGCCGAAACGAGAGTGTACAAAACAGCAGAGTTTCCACATGGATACGACCTGCATCCTCACATTTTAAATCCAACGTGGTAAACACTACACATTCAGTAGAGTATGGAAACACTTTGGGTTTCACACATTGCCAGGAAAATCAGAGCTAGACATCATGGCTAAAGCCGCATGCTGACTCTGTCATGGACATGACACGTTATCGTATTGCAGTAACGTACAGTCAAACCAGCCGTCAATCTCATCTCTGTGGTCAAATCAGCCGACGCTACAACTGTAGAGCACCCATATACTGACATTGATGTTAAATGCATTCAAACGGCAGAGGTATAAAACAGTACATGTCCCTTATAAATTAAAAGTAAAATACCACTAATTTGTGAGGGAAATGTCTTTATTCTTTGGTTTTTGGGTTGCTGGAAAAGTAATAATAAAAAATGACAATGACTTATATACAGTATCTGACTTCAGGACATCTCTGACTACATACATGCTGAAAATCAAACATCTTAACTCTATGGATTTAGATATTTTCCAAAGTAAATGTCCCTAGAAGTGTATGATTCAACTTTTTCAACTTAAAAAAGTTAACAAAAATCGCAATAAATTGTAATATTGAATCGCAATACTTAAAATCGTAATACATATCTAATCGGCACCCAAATATCGTAATAGTGTCGAATTGGGAAATAGGTGTATCGTCCCAGCTCTCATAAGTGCTGTGGGTGAATTTTCTCTCTAATTGTAGGCCAGTAGTTAGTTATTTGTCTGTAATTGGAGGCACCCACTTTGAAAAAAATCAGAACACTGGTTTGCGTGATATCAAAGAAACATCAGACCATGTTAACCTCAAACATAAATGTACATAACCCACATTCATACAATATGCATTGACACCTCCATGTGTTCAGAGGCACGGGCAAACATAGAAAGCACACACAGGCATGGACGTACATACACACGCAGACACACAGCTCCCAGAAGTAATCATTTTCCTCAGAACATGGCCTGGAGAACATGTTCTTCATCCTAGAACATGCTGCCATGTGACTAACAAGTCAGCAGAGATTTCGCTTCACTCCCCTCTTCCTCAACCTCTCTTCACTTCTGCTGTTTTTCATCCTCTCCTCTGCACTCACATTATCGCCACTGGTTGTTTTTCTCCTCTCTATAATATGACAATAATACGCGTTTTACCTTCGTTTACACTTACCGCAGATAGTTTACATAGTGCCTCAAGAGAAGGTATAAACAAAGACTTAATAAAATATAGAAGAGGGAGATAAAAAAGAAAAAAAACATTCAATGGAGAATGGTTAAAGGTGCAAAACACACTAAAATGTTTCTTTCTTTATAGGAAACAAAAGCAGGAACAGCAGGTTCCCACATAGTCTATCAAACACAAATCAAAGTCAAACACATTACTTTAAATCTTATAAAAGTAATTTTATTTTACGTAATGGCCTGAATTCCTTTTGAAGGTGGTTCCACTTTAGTAGCTGAATTCTGAAGGAACCAGAGATAATAATTCTGACTGAAGCAGGGGTGCAGATAGTGGCAGTGCTCCAAATTAAATAAGATAAAGGGAGGAATGACCTTCTTTCGATCTTTCTACTCCTTTACCTTTATCTCTTTTGGGTGCTTGAAATAGTATTTTTGCAAACAAACAATCCGCTGCTGGCAGCAGGTTAAACACTCTGGGAGCTCTCACTGGCCAGATGTCACTTGCATCAATAGACCCTTCTCCATCTGGGCATTTATCCATCAGTTCCACATAATATCATGGAGAGCGTTACTTACTCACAGATGTTTACAGCCAATCCAGTGACCTTCTGGTCACACGTTCATCTCCTGAACCTGCTCAGCTACCAGCTTGATATAAATGATTTAGATTTTCTATGAGGGAGCTAGTAGAAGTCTTTGCTTCACTCACAGGTCAGGGCTTACTGTATCAATGATGATAAATGATGTTTGGACAGTGAACACACACACACAGACGTGTCCTCTTCTCTTCCCTCTGTGTGTGCAAGTGTAGACGTACCTCAAAGTCATATTTGCGAGCTAACGCTGAACAATTTTGAGGAAAAAAAACAATATGCGAATAGCCCTACTATTTAAGAAAAGGTTTTTCCTCAAAATCACTCTACAGAAAAGCTGACTGTTCATGTCTTTTAAGAAATAAAATACTATAGCAGTGCTAATTTACATAGGAAATAACAGATATGGATCTAATTAATGGTACTGTATTTCTAAGCCACATAAACACAGTTGACCATGTGTGTTCTATTTTGTAATTTTTAAGCTTTTAGTGGGATCTTTGTGTGTTTTTTTTTTTTAACCTCTTCTACTCCTTGCATACGCAGGCATCCTCAACCGAATTTTCTTTCTTACAGAGGCTGTAGCAGGCTCAGTTAGAGCTAGAGTGAAGGTATCATTATGAAACTAAAGAACAAAAGGAATCCATGTCATTCTAGCGTCTATACTGTTGACCTGCTATCTCTCCCTAAAGATCCCCTATCCCCTGGACTTTATGTATAAATCAACATCCACCAACAACTTGTACAGTTTCCATTTTATCTTTTGATTTACTTATCTTTGATTTACATACATTTTGCCACCACTTTGTAGTTACATTGTATTACATTGTAACTGCAGTGAAGGGTATAGCGCACTTCTAAACTGTTTGACTTGACAAGCAACCTAGAAAATAAAGAGGAAAGTAAGTTAAGTAAACCAAAAGAAGAGTGCCAGGATTAAGGCCATTTGCCTGTAAGGCCATTGCTCCCTCTGGGTCCATCAAACATGTGGTCAATGGCCACCCTGGTCATCTGTTGACAAAATTAAACCAAGTTTGATGCAGAAGCATCAAGGAAGTGTGCTGTTTTAGTTAGAACATGGTTTAATGGCGTTTCCACATAGAATTCAGTAGAACAAACATCTTTCGTTGAGAAAGCTTTCCTAAATTTTTCATCTCCTGCATCAATTGTGTCTCAGGCTCAATCACTATTTGCCAGTCACGGCAGTAAACACAAGCCAACAACATTCAATCCACACATTGATGAGTCTGATCAGACTTCTGCATGCATGGCCACTGAAACCAGCTCCTCAGAGGAAACACTTCATGTAATGTGAAATTTAAATGATTGTGCAGCTGATGGGCAATGTTCCGGCGAAAACTGAACGGTAGTGTCTCATGGTGCTAAATCCCGGTTAGATAAGCCTTTGCATCCGTATTTAGAGGCAACCATTAAAGGAGCATTCCACCGTTTGTTTCTCCGTGTCTCTGATCCCTTATCAGCACTTGATTGATTGATTTTGACTCTAGTCTCTTTGACATGAACATGATCTGAGTGTAAAAGTCAAGCTCGTGTGTGTGTGCTTACATCTAAGCGCATGCATCAGTGATGTATATTGCACAAACGGCGTTTGTGTGTCCACGCGTGCATGCGTATGTGATTGAGGTTCTGGCTGTGGCTTCTCTGATCTTTATCAAAGAGACCTGAGGGGACTGATAATATCCACTCCTCTATCATCCCTCCATCTGTCTCTCTGTCTCTCTGTCCGTCTTCTTTCTCACTTCCATTGATCATTCTGTCGTTCTCTACTTCCCTCAATTCAACAATTGAATCCAGGTCAATTAATGGCATCATGGGAAAGAGAAGGTGACCATTATAGTGGAGGCTGGTTAAAGGAGCTGCACGTTAATAGGATTTGGAAGGTGATAATATAGTATATAGAAATTAGGGCTTTAAATCAGTGAAAATATGTAATCATGATTAATCACATGTTTGTCCATAGTTGATCGCGATTAATTGCAAATTAATATATATGTGGTAGATAAAGAAACCATACAAAGTATTGAAAGTAGAAGGAATTATAGAACTTCAAAGTCAAATACAGAGTCTAGTGACAATATGGTGACATACTTTATGCATATAAGTTTTAACACGGCTATCTGTTTTTCTTTCTCCTTACTCTGTATCTATATTTATTTGTTTCTGTCCCCTTTTCCCCCACAGATTGTACACTACTGTATACATATTCAGCACCCACAATAGACCCATTACAAAAGTAAACATGGGCATGTGCCTACACGCATATACAACTGTGGCTCTGTTCATATATTAAAAATGAGAAGTGAATAAGTCAGTTCTGTCCCTGGAGAAAAATGTTTTTACAGTCTTGGAGAGTGGGTGTGTAGGCGCGCATGTGTCTATGTTTAATATATACGCATGTGTCATATATTCCCGTGTTTATACTGTATAGCAGGCAAGAGTGAAGCATGTGAGATTTGAGAGGGAAGAAAACAAGTGAGACGGAAGAGGGGCATACTGTATATAAGGAGTAATGGAAAGCAGTGAGGAGAAGAGAAGGAATAGCAATTAAAGGAAAAAAAGAGAACTGTGGGAGAATATAGAAGAGAAGAAAAAACGAGAAAAGCAAACGTACACTGAGACAGCAGAAGAGAGTAAGGAATAGGAGAGGATAGAGGAAGAGAAGAGGAACTCCCTGTAATAATGTAATGTGCTCTATGCTTTCTAGTTGAACAGGAGAAATCAATGCCGTTTTAAAGCTGTGTGTGTGTGTGTGTGCGTGTGTGTGTGTGTGTGTGTGTGTGTGTGTGTGTGTGTGTGTGTGTGTGTGTGTGTGTGTGTGTGTGTGTGTGTGTGTGTGTGTGTGTGTTCATTATCTACAGTGTGAATGCAGCTCCTCACTGTTCCATCCGCTGCAAGGTCAGCTTCAACGCAGGGGCATCAATCAAAACAATCTCACACACACACACACACTCACGCGCGCACACACTGTGACAGCAGGTGTGGTGAGCAGCTTGTACGATACAGAATTTTGAAAGAAAATCTGGGTTCGGGACACGGACCATGTGCAAACAAAAAAAAAAAATCATGAAAATCATACAAATGTCAGTAACCACCAATACCTCATATACCTATAAATTAGTGATTTGGGATTTTGTTCATATCTGTAGCTATAGTGCCATGCAGCATTTGCAACCAGCTATAAAATACAGTAAGCCGCAAATGAAAAAATAATAAACCATAAGTCTTTTGACAGGACTGTGACAAAGTCATACATCTCATCATACGAGCTGTCTCGTTGCACTCTTTAAAATATTTTACTTTCTAGTATTGCATTATTGTTTTCTGTTTTGCTTGGCCCCAATCTCATGAAAAGCAATAAACCATGAAAACCACCCTCAATTTTCTTGCAAATATAGAGAACATCAAATACAAGCATTTAGCATTATCCTAAAACTGTTTCTCACCAGTGTGATGTGCAGTGCGGGAATGCTGGACGTCACTGAACGTGCTTATTTGCATAAAGGAGTGTTCTCGCCTTTTCATTTGGAAAGACGGCAAATGAGGAAACTCAAACACTCGGCCGACCAACGGTGTAACTTGATCACTCACTCAGTCATTCAGTGACAGACTTTTGCGTTTGTAGTGCTGGCCCTCTGCGGTCCAGCCAAAAAGTCAAAGTAATTATTACGGCAACCCTCTGACACATAAAGCAACAAACAACGAGTGAGGTTTTCAGTGTTCTACAGAAAGAAGTGGGACTCCACAAGGTTAGCCGACATTGTCAAAAGCAAAAGACATTAGCTTGTTATCTGGATCATTGTATATAATTCTATAATGGTATGGTACAAAATAGCTGCCAAATCTATCAGTGTCAGACCTTCAATGACTGTCCACACAATCTATCAATTTGATCTCTGGATAATGTAATTACAGTAAATGCCTGCCAAACGTCTTAGTATCTGTCTAGGCAGGATCCTGTAGGTGCCTCACATCACAAAAAGTCCAGCAAATGACAAATGACTGAGATACCTGGATGAAAACGAACCGATTAGATGATGGATTTATATTAAGAAGCTGCCAAATGTTTTAATGCCTGGAAAGGATAGGTGTCTAACATCATAGATTGTCCAAAAACAAAGTCATCAGTCTGATACTTGGATAATGTAATCAGAGTAAAGGGTAGAATAAAGTGCCTAGATTGGCAAGATAGGAATTTGACACGTCAAGAAGTCCAGCAAATCATATATTGGCCACATATCTGAATGATATTTAATACTATGATGGAATTATAGTGACGGCTACCAAACCCCTCTGTGCCAGGACAGGATAGAATTTACGTCAGATGATATATTGATTTGATATTCAGGTCTGTCAGACAACCAGTGGCGACCTGGCTAAAATATAGGCTATGCTGGTACATAGTTAATATCAGTGTGTGTGTGTGTGTGTGTGGAAGTGTGCATATGCGCTGCAGCAGTGCGTGTTTGTGTTTGTGTGTATGCGAGTGTGTTGATAATAATACGGCCTCCTGGCCAATGTCAGTCCATTATTCAGCTTTATATCAGCCAACCAATCAAACGGCCTCCCTTCAGGGTCACCACCTCGGCCCATCCAATCAGCTCCTCCTGCCAAGCAGGAAGGAATGTCACCTGATTAGCATAACCAGAAAATGAGCAGGGTCATGCTGACGTTGCAGTTTCTGATGCCGTGAGTCAGACAGCGCTCCGAGGCAGGATTTAGACAAAACGCATTCCTCAACGCTGTCAGCCAATCAAAGAGGATTTTCACCAAATGTAACACCATCCCATATTATGCGATAAAGAACATCAACAGAATGATCTCGGCTTCTCATCAGCAGATTTCATTATTTAAGGGCATTCCACGGAGGTTTTCTCTCAATATTTAATTTTCTAATTAATTGTTAAAATGACTATCAGCTCTGTATTCTCCAGCTCCTGTGCTCTGCTTTCTATAAGCAGATTTTGTTATTTCACTACCCCACTGCTTTTCATTTCTTAACTACTGTCTCCTAGGAAGGAGAACTGCAGTATAGCTGGGAAAGTACAGTAGCACAGCACTACTAGCTTTGTTCGACTGCTCAACTGATTCACTGGATTTAGTTTTCCCTCTTTTGATACAGTCGGGAATTTAAGGATTGGAAACGGTTTTTCACAATGAATATGTTCACATAAGATTATATCACAACACAAGTGTTCAACGTTTGGCCCCAAAGGCCTTGACACACAAGATGACGGTCGGCTGACGGTCGGCCGACGGTGAGCGTCCGTCAGCCTAGTTTTTTCTGTGTACCGCACCGTCGACTCTAGTCTGCCAAAAGACGCTTTTTGTTTCATGTATGTATCATAACAACAGCTTGTATATCCACACTCCTCGATCTTCCGGTTTCCCTTTTTGATTAACAGACTACCATGACCTGCTGGTGTGGAGAGTTATTTCATCTCACGCAGGTGCAGAAAGTACTTGGTAGTTGGCCGTCGGCTGTAATCTTTGCAACTTTTTGGCCAAAGCAAAGGCGACATGAGGCGACGCAGCTTTTTGTCTTCATCGATGCTAGTTCTTATTATTGACACTTTGTCGATTTATTTAACACATCTGTATGACACTTCTTGACCAGTCTCTACAATACAGCATTTTAACTCTTTTTTAAAAAAAATATTTACCATAACTTAATAACGGTAATGAAACTTTGTGCACTGATCGTTTTTGTTTGTAGTAAAACACATTATAAAACAACAACTGCAGAGCCAATATTTAAATCTTTGGGGAAAATATTAAACTAACTGATCAAATGCAGTTAGCTGTGGAACAAAAGCAAGTGAATCTCATTAAAGTAACTCCTTTACTTTGCAATAGATAGGCGACAGAGTTTTGCCTTGTGATGTCTGTGTCTGTCACAACAGATAGATGCAATTATTGAAGTTTTGTCCTGTGATGAAAAGAACAACTTTGTTTCATATTGAATCCCCAGTGACTGTGCACACCCAAATACACACAAAGACACAAACAACACAAACACTATGTCATCATGTGATATGAGTGAAATATGTTAGTCTTGTGCAGAGGGAACACTTGTTGGGTTGTGGTTGATGGTAGGTTGTACTACACTAATGGTACAAAGACTGGTGGCAGAGGATGAGATGAAAGAAGAAGAAGAAGAAGAGATTAAAAGGGACAGGTATGAAATGAGTTGAAAGAACTGAGACAGGACAGAGGCCGGCTGCTTATGTCTTCAAGTGTACTTCAGCGTAAAGGCTACCACCACACTGTATAGTTTGATATCACTTCAACAAGAATGGTTTTGAAAGCCAACATTAATCCATCCATTGATCAGCTTTTGGATCAGGGCCATGTCAAGTATTTAAACCAATCAACTAAAACAGCTATAGCAGTTTGTTTCAGAGAGTCAAGGAATATGGTTCTGGAAGCCTTATCCTTGTTTAACCTTAGTGCTAACAGTTTTGTGCAAGGCAGGGCTGAAGCAGCTATCAATTATTTTAGTAATTGAGTAGTTATTCCATAGATTATTCAAGTAATCAGATAAAAAATATGTTTGCTTAATTAAGGAGCAATAGTAAATATACAAAAAAGAAAATAAGACAGAACAACTAATTGGTTTCCTATTTAGAAAAATCGTTTTTATTGCTTAAATGCGTACAATATTGTCAAAAGTAAACCCATTTAGGCCAATTAGACTGTTGACTATTAAATAGGCATTATCAGTAGCTATAAGCCCCATAGATGTGGGTCAATAGGGGCCTACTACACCCACTAGTAGGTTTAATCATCTATTCACATGGTAGATCACTGAAAGAAGGTATGAACAAACATGATAGCAACAACAAGCAACCATAGTTATTATGACAAGAGCAGAAGTAGAAGTCAGACGCTGTAGTAAAGACAGAATGTCTGTGTAAGGGGTGGAGGTTGGGACAGGGTTTTCACCCAGGAGACCGGAGTTTGCATCCTGTGTGAAACAAACAATGTGTAGTTGTCTTTGTGTTTGTGTTTTGTTTTGTTTTTTCCTTCAAAGAACTGGATTTATTCAAGTTTCTTACCAAAAACTACATTTTACATGATTCAATTTAATTTAGGTGTTGATTTTCTTTGGCACCCGTAATGTTTGTTTTTTTATTCTTTATTGTGTCAATAGGAAAGTGAGGTAATGCAATATTTTTGCACCTCAATTTACATTCTGTTTGGCTTTCAGACACCATATAATCATTGCCTTTATATGTAGGATGATTACTCAGCTGAGTCTGTTTTGGTTGGTTAGTTTCACAGTTGAGGTATATTTGTGTGTGTGTGTGTGTGTGTGTGTGTGTGTGTGTGAATGTGTGTTTTTGTATGTGTGTCGGCATCTGTCAGTCAGCTTTCCAGGGGGTCGCTTGATGTTAAATTTAATAAGTCACGCTACAGTAACCACAGCTATTAGATATCACACACATTATGGAGCACACACACACGCAAAGCTAGCTAGCTCACCTCGACTGTGCAACCAAGCAACACACACACACACACAGATGTTATCAGTGATGACTCTCACGCACACACACTCAAAGACAAACTAGGTGCGGTTTTATTAAATATGCACAGTATTCACCAGAGTATGGCTGAAGTTGTCAGTCACTGTACACACACACACACACACATTGACAATGACTGTCTCTACAGGCAATAGTCTGCACATGGGTTACCAGTTAATGTTTCATATGCCACTTAACAGCATTAACCTTGCATAGCCCTCCATAGCTGTCTGCTCAGTTGGTGTTAGTTTGTTTGAGGACAAGCGTAAGGTCTGTCTGAAGGTATTGGCGATATAGGAAAGTGACAACAGTAAGAGCCGTGCTAGTGACCCCTAGAGACAGCAATAATCATTACACCCACGATACTAACTGTCAGGTGGAATGATCAACAGCATTAACAGTACTGTAGTAGAGCTACAAACTGTCAAGTCTTGAGAAAGGGCTGCACGGTGAATCAAAATTTGATCAAAATCGCAATATGGCCTCTTGCAATTTTCAAACCACAGGAGTCGCAATAATTGTTAAAGACGAAATGTTGTCAAAATAGCATTTTAAATTAAATATTGTCACAATTAATCGCAATTACATCTATGTATTCAAAATTGTTCAGCCCTAGTCTTGAGGATAGATCTGGAGAAAAAGCCACAGGGTCATTAAGATAAAAAAAAGAGAGGGCGAATGTGTTGAGCATGTTTCTTGGTGAAACATCTTGAGTCCAAAGTTAGAGGAAATCTAATTTACATCTTTAAATGTGTTTGTGTGTTTGCCCTTTCCAATGCCTTTGTGCCCTTTGTTAAACAAACAGAGAGAATGTGGAGTTGTGGTGAAGAAGTAGTTGGGTGGATGTTCAAGTTTGAGTTTATTTGAAGAGCTCCGCTTCACACAAAAGCAATTTATATTGGTGGAAGGGTGGCACTGGAGGTTAGTTGTGGCATGATGGTCTGTGTTTGGGTGGCTTTGAAATGGCAAATTGAGCCGACCATCTGCCAGCTTCGGAGCAACATGTCTTTATCCCATCAAGTAAACCACCAGCTCTGTAAAATTCCTTTTGTGCCGCCCTCAACTCCTCTTCTCTTCTGTTGTCTAATAATAGTAAAGCTGAGGTTGAGATCAGTGTTTTGTTCATAGTTATCTATCTGACTGAATATCATACTGACAATAGCTGATAGTTGGAAGACAAAAGAGAGTAGATGGATTGAAAGACAAAAGAGTGATTTTGAAAAGAAAGTATGTGATAGGGGAGAGAAAGAGTGCTCTGGTATTGATCAGCACAAAAAGGCCTTCTGAGAGGGCACACTCATTTACTCAGGTCTGTTCAATGACAACTACGGCATCAGATTCTTTTTTGAAAACATTTCTGCCCCCCCATCCCTCCCTCTCTCGCTTTCCTTAATGGATATTGATTTAGCTTTAGGAACATACAATAAGTTGTGCCAGTTGTGTCTTGCTAACCTCTTCTGCCTCTGAACTCTCTGCCTGTCTCTCTCTCGCAACCTTTGAGGTGAACCTATCCTTCAAGATGACAGTAGTGTGAGTGTAAGTACAAATCTGTGTGTCTGCGTGTGCATGTGTCACAGCGCAGTGGAGCTTTAGCAGAGTGACAGTGATGTCAGACACATAACGATTTCCTATTGGCTGTCGGCCCCTGAGGCCTAACGACCTGTTATTGATCTGCCCAATTAGCATTCACACCTTTAATTAATACTGAAGCTTGATGTGCACTCACAAGCATGTGCGCACACACACAAAACATACACACACACGTGCACACACACACACAGAGTTTTAATTAATAGTGAGGAGAGGGGTGGCTGTGAGAAGAGATAAGAGAAGAGGCGGGAGGGAGAGATGGATGCATGAGACAGAGAAGAGAAGGGTCAGTTAGAAAGAAAGAGGAAAGCAAATCAGGACCCTGACTTAACTCAGCGTAGCCCCTTGATATAAGGGCTAATGGTACATCAGAGCTCAATGGTATACTGACCTTTGAGAATACAAACAACAACTTGTCTTTGTGCATTGAGAAATTTGCTATTAGCTCTACTCTACCTCCGTAGTATGGGTGTAACGGTACACAAAATTCATGATTCATGTCCCTCGGTTTTGGGGTCACGGTTCGGTATGTTTTCAGTACAAAACGCAGACTTTTTTAATTTATTTTGAAAATGTTAACATTCTACAGTGCCTCATTGGCTATAATTCTTATTTTAACAGCTGAGGCACCCAAATACTGTCATATTGTCAATAAAAGATGAATAAATAAAAATAAATAACACCTTATGGCACCTTTTGGTTACAGGGCAGGCACAACGGGCTAACTGAAATACACATGTTAATTTGGTATTGTTTACGATCGAGTGTGGTCACATATGCAGCGATAAACACCATCATTAGTTACTTTAGCACGGTCTGAATCTGCAGTGGGATGCTGCCTGAATGCTATGGGGCCATCCAGTTTGTTTTTGTTTCGCTCAACTAATCAACATATTCACGTGATGCCGTAGTAAATTAAATGTTTGAAGTGTATCCACAGATACTGTATACCCAACTTCAGTTTAAGAGTGTCGGCATACAGTTTGACACAAATCTGTTTTTTGTTGATCTTGATTAAGCCGGCTAACCGGGCTAAACCACCTAGCATGCTACAGCAGATAGAGAACAACCGGTGCGCTGCCAAAGCTTTCTGTGTAAAGCTCTCACTCCAGAATTTCTGTTCCACGTGTGCGAGTAGTGTACTGTTTGGGTCACAGGGCGCACCGAAAGGATGTCGCGGACCGAACTGACCGTCCTGTACCGACCAGTTCAATACAGTTACACGTATTGTTACACCTCTACTCTATAGGTGTAATCTTCAGTGTAATACTGTGGACATGATGAAAATCTGTCTTACAGAGTTCGTTAAACTGTTTAACACACACACAAGTAAATAAATACAGTGCTGGACAAAAAGATTATTCAACCAGCTGTATTTCCAAGCATTGTAATTGCAAAAGGTCCCAATATATTTATTTAATATGACCATCTACAATAATTCAGTATGAAAAAAAGCTGTCTGTTTTTGCAATGCCTGTTAACACTGGGCCTTATACCATTTTTATTTGATGAAGTCCAATGGAGCTGATTTGTTCTAGTCTTCAGAAAGACGGAGTCAGCCCTTTCAGGTCAGATCAAACGAAAGCAGATATTGTACGGCTGTAGATTCTACAGAAAAGACCCAAACAAACTAACCCATGATCATATGCAATCCTGATGGCTGCAGCCTGTAAACACTGGACAATTAGTGAGAGAAGGTTTGTATGGTATTTTTTCTTTTCTTTGTATGTGTGTGTGTGTGTGTGTGTGTGTGTGTGTGTCTAATGAAGTTCTGTTGGCAGGATGTCTTTAGGGGGAAATCTAATGGTTTATTGAACCAGGCCTCAGAGAAACATTGATCACCGCATCAAGGAGCTATACCCACATGGACACACAGACACAAATACACACGCACACACTTGTCTTGTATATACACGTGCAATGGCACACACACACACAGTCACGAGAGCGTACACACACACACACCAGTGAAGTGGAGGTATAGGGCTTATAATTGACATCCCCATGTTTCTTTGTGAGCAGTCAGACTGCCATCATTATCTGCTCATTCAATTACATACAGGGAAATTGCAAGACTGGAAATAAAACCTAAGTGCATCTTTTCAACTAACGTTCTTAGATGGATATTCTATCCACAAAAAATGAGGTAATTGCGTCGGACAGGGTTATTGTCTTTCTCCAAATGATTAACTTGTTTCACCCGGTCTCGTTAAATTGCATCCCCACCCGGCTGACTCTAATTGTGTATTTCTCTCATATGAAAATGTATTCTTAACTCGAATACATTTGGAAGAAGGACCATACTATTCACTTCACTGCATTTATGTGAAAGTGTGTCCTTATTAGTTCTTTTGATTAACTCATGTTGCATGCCCAGTGGCCCATATCAGGCTGTATATTGACATTGAGCTGACCAGTATCATAAAAAGTAAACAAGGGAAAAAGGGATGCATTTTAGGCTAACCAACAGTGGTTGAGAGACACAAAGTTAAGCAAATATTATCAAATACATTTACTTTCATATTGTACTTTTAACACCGGTATTTTTGCCAGTTTGGCAGGTATCTGCTCCAATCAGTGATCATCCCTGATCATATTGAATTACCAAGTAAGCTAGTTCTGGCTCGGTAAATTCTGTTGTCAGGTACTGTCTCTATGGCAGCACATACTGTCTTGATGCTTTGGTGCTTTTTAGGTTTAAGAAAGGATCACCAGTATTGGACCAGTATTTGACACCATGACGGCTCAGAGCTGCTTCATGGCCGTATTGAATACAGATAATTATTGTTCACAGAGAACATCAAGGCACCACTAAGGCAATCCTCAGGACTGCTTTTACCTTCAGGGAGATTGGTGTGTGTGCGTGTTTGATTCTGTGTTGCGGCGTGTAATAAATCCAGAGAGACATTAGTGGTCTGTTGCTCTGAGTCCACGATGTTTGATCTCCACTAGAAGCTACGATCATTAGCAACACAGTTGTGTGTGTATTAACTGATCTACACAGCTGCCAGATGATCTTATGCTTTGAACAGCCGTTACTCTATATGGGAGCTCTCTCTTTTTCCCCCGCTTTAACTCTCCCTCGGAATCACCTTGTGCTGCCACTTAGTCCGTTTTCCCTTCATTAATGTTTTCATAATTAATCATAATTACTTATAATTACACCATCACCAAGCAGCTACCAATCGAAAGTGGTTTCTGGGGGGAGGTGCACGTGTAATGTGTGTGTGGTATATTAGGGAAGTTCATCCCTGTCCAAAACAAACCCAACCCCAGATACAATGTTGATATTGGATGATGTCTTTGAATGTTAATGCCAATGTTTTCCATTAATATTCCTACACTATCAGTGACTGACAACTACAGTATGGATAAATGGCAAAGGTAAAGGTTCAGCAACTAAAATGGTTGGCTATAGTTGTGAAAAGATAGCCGTCATATTTAGAAAAAGCCAACATCCATTGGTATGAAACCGACCACAAATTCAGGTCTCTGGCATGAAAGTTTCATGCACTAGTCCCATATCCACCACCCTAACTCTTGCACCCTTTACCTTTCGCTCAACTACATATAGGACAAACTACTTCCTGCATTCCTGCATCAACAAGATTGGAGCAGGAGACTTGTTTATTGTTGAAAACGATCTCTCTTGAGCTGGGCATACGCTGTACGATTTTAACCCGTTTTTGGCCCGAAGTTTGAGCCACACAACTCATTTTAGAGTCGGACTGGGTGTCTTTTGTCGCGCAGTGTACAGGGGACACCCAGAACCAATTAACTCCTTCCGACTGACCATCGGATGAGCCAATTCCCCAACGTCAGTGCCTGTTTTTTACTTCTTTTTTTTACAGTAATCAGAGTGTAGCTATCAAGATAACAATGCACAATAGAGTGTAATAGTACAGGATGAGTAAAACATGGCTAGCTTGCCTCCAATTCTCTCTGAAAAATGGACAAGCCATGCTGTCCACGTCTTCCTAGTCACCTGTGAGTCCATATACGCCGGCGCCTCTTTTTTTGTAGACGTTTCAGCAGGCACGATGGCACAGATGATCGAGGCAGCACGTTTCTGTCTTGTTATCATTGTGACCCGCACATACCTCTAATAGCAAATAAACTACCTGCCTCAGAGTTTTCAAACTAATCTTTACAGCCAGAACGGCCCTCAGGGGCCAGCGGGCTGTCTTTTTTTTTTTTTTCTATTTTAGATGTACAGTGTGAGCACTCAGGTCGTGGCTGACGATCAGATCGTACAGTCTGAGCACATAAATTGTGAGCTTAGGCTTTACATCCAAAACGATCTACTCGTACAGTAAGAGTAGGAGTTACACAACAACATTTCTAAAATCCTACAGTGTATGCTCAGCTTTACACAGTCAATTTATAAAGAAAAACACCAACAGAAAAAAGTTATAGTTATTTTACCTTTTATTTTAATGCCTCCTTATGACCAAGTATGGCTCTGGCTCCGTCCCTAAGGAGGACCCAATTAGACACCAATTTATTTTGGCAACATGATTAAAGCAGACACATTGCGTTGCAGTTGTCACCAAAATGCAGTGTGCTTGAACATTTTGGTACTGACAGTGTTAAGTGGTCATGTAATCACAATCAAGTGGATGATTGGTGTAGAAATGGAACTTGTTGTAAAGCCAACTACCCTAAATGCTTTCCCTGCTGTAATCTGCAGAGGTGAAATTAAATACGGCCATTATCTTTACACAAGTACTGCAGAGGGGTACTGTTTTTATGTCTAAATTAGGCATTTCCATTCCATTTCCAAGTTTAGAAGTTGCACCCACAGTTATCTGACACATTCTTTGTACAATGTCTTTGAAGAAAAAGATAAAATCAGTAATTCATTTGACAGGCCATGGTCAGAAGTATCTTCTTTAGATCAAGTTAGAGATCTTCTCTCGCCAGGAGAATCAGGAAATGTGCTTCTAACACGAGGACCATTCTCCTTGAGCTGAATTTACCCTCAAAGTTCAGATCATTTTGTGCCTGTGTATGCAGTGCTCTAGTTAGTATTACTTTAACGTTGTTTCTTTAGACCAGGACATGAATGAGAAAATGGTGTTAAATGATTAGTTATGTAGCTGGTGCTACTGCCTTGCTTCGACACAGGGAGTCGACTCAAGACTCAGGGAATTTGTCTGGAGTAGAGTCCGTACTCTTCTCCCCTGCTGTTCTTCTTATTGGACTGTGGATGATGATGGTTGGAGGAGGCCAGAACTGTGGGTGCTCGTTGTACCGCATGCATTATTGCGTTGCCTGGGCTCTTCTTGTGTAGTGGTGTGTTATTATCAACAATGAAGGGAAGTGCGCTCTGCCCGATTTACTCTTATCAAGCAGTGACTACTTATGAATCTTTATCACGCTCTTTAAGCTTTTATTAGGAAGAGGCATGCAGTAGTTTAACCCTCTTATTTATTGTTGGTTTTAAAATAGATTGTAAAATAGGAACGCTGCATTCCTTCCTTCCTTAGCTCCTTCCTATCGGTCTTCATTTTTGCTCAGCGTTTGCACAGCGTGATCCTCAATAATGGGCTTTTCAGTAGCGTTTTATATTTTATGCTGTTAATGCTTTTTATAGAAAGGTGTCACACTTTTCAAATAGCGGATGTCTCATCTTGGCATTAATCTTTTCATATTAAAAAGCACACAGCCATGTAGAATAATTCCATATTATCCTATTCGTGATTGTTGAGCTGTCATAGTTAGAATATGAGGAAATCGCCTGAATCCTAGTATGAATGACAGTTGCTTGACAGCTCTGCAGCAACTTTCTAACAATAGAGGGATTGCTTGAGGAAAAAAGTTTCCACTGTCAATATTACAAATATATGGATGTATTATATTTTGAGCAAAATGGGCTCATAAATGCCTTATTTTTTCAACCATAACACTCCAAAACTGCAAGGTAACCTCTTAAACCTCAACTCAACTTTTCTGCTGAAGTTTCTCAGAGTTTTGCTCAGTAAATTGAAAGCTCTTTAATCTGTCTATAACATTGAAAAACAAATAGATATTCTAGTCACACATGTTCACTTTGCTGAACAAAGTTAATCTAACATTGATTTAACCAATAATGATGATGCATGAATGAGATGCATGGAAGTTTACTGCATGTGCTGTATAATTGTATAATGAATCAAATCCGTATTTGTATTATGATAAATATCAAACTTGATAGGACAAACCTGCAAACAGCTTAAAGGGTGTGATGATCCATTAAAAAACCCTCTTATTGCCATTTGTGAGATGTGAAAGTACAGTAACGGCATGATTATTTTTTGATTGTTTTGTTTTTTTTAACTTTCCCTCCTTTCCATATTCATTTTGACAGAACCGAAGTGAAGATTTTTAGAAAATCAGTTTTCCTTACCAGTTCACATTCAATTCCAATTCCAATCTTCGAATTCAGTTGGTAATCCATCACTGTGAACAAGAAACTGACAACCATGTTTTGCCAAGCTGTGTCATGTATGTCAGGCTGACAAACCGTAACATATATTCATATACACACATACACTCCGCCAGAAAAAACCTTTCTGGCGGAGCGGAAACCCTGCTGCGGAAAATGTCAAGCCCATCTACTTTTCCTGGTTTTAAAATCTGTCCCACTTTAATTTGTAATTGAATAGCCCCATTATACAGTGCCCCTAGTGTTCAACACAAGGAAATGCATCTCCTTAGTTCATTTGTTAATTGTGTCTGTTTTTTTGCCGTCCAGTCTTATAAAATATGCGCATGGAGCATTATTAAGACAAAAGAGGACCAGTTATGCATGGCGACAAATAAGTGAGGAGGGTTTTTTTTATATTATATTAAGAAAAACTTTATGTGTTACGCAGCTAGCTTGCAACCAATGTTAACTGAATATGCAGTTGAACATTTCTCTTAGAAAAAATTTATAGATAGAGCTGTATTACATTCATCAATCAGTTATTAATTCGCTAATTCCACATGCTAACTACCTGTGGCACACAGTGCATACAGTTGGTCCGAAATCTGCTGCAGAAATGAATAATTTTCAACAAACTTGAGGCCAATTTCAGCCCGAAAAAAAACAAAACGCAAGCAAGACTTTTGCGAACCCATCAGAGATCACGGAGGTTCCCATAGGAATGAATGGACTTCTGGTTGACTCTCATACGTACACAGAGCTATGGGAAAACGAGACATACATAAACACACTGATTACCATACACAGTAACAAGTGTTAATGAGGGAAAAGTGTTGTCATGTTAGCTGAATGAACGCAGTGGAATCTAAATAACAGTATTATAAACAGACTAACTTCAATGTGAAACTAAATCTGTATTTTTGCTTTTGGCATTCAACAGAAAAATGATTATTCTATCAAATTTAAACTTAACGGACTAACAATGTTTTATGACACAAGTTCTCCACAAATCTATAAAAAAGAGTTGGTCAAAGTGTTGAATAAATCAAACTGACTCGGAAGTTGACAGCCAATGAAACCTTTGATAGATCGAAGTGCCCCAGAACACATACCGTATCTGTTTGTTAAAGACCTCAGGATTCATCCTCCTGTTCTGTCTAAAGTCCTTCCATCTTTTACGCGCAAATGTCTTGAAAAGAATTTCTGAAAATCATTTTTCAGATGTAGTAAATGGAAATCCATGTACGTGGTTTCTTATAACAGATTCCATGCATTGTTTTCAAGCGTTTCAGCATCTATTATGTTTAAACTTGGTTCATCTTTTATAAAAGTTACTGCTGACGGAGGCGTGAAGCCTCCAAACTCATTGAATCATCCCTCTCTGTCTCTGCCTCTCTTTCCCTTTTTCTGTCTCCCGATTTGTCTCACTGCGTATGTCTTCGCTGTCCTTCACTCCCCCTCTCCAATCCTCCAGTCTGCGGTGTCATCTGTCTCACTAAAAACTCTGAAAGCATGGCAGCATTCGAGCACTTTGCTCTCACTTTTTACCAACCACTCAGTTATTTTTTTCTCCCATCTCACTTCTTCCCTCTCCATCTCATGCTCCCTGTACCCACTGTAATTGCTTATCTAGGGAGAAATAAAATCCAGGTAAATGGTTATGTGTGTGTGAGTGTGTGTGTGATAGAAAGAATAGCTGTATGCTTGTGTCTGCCCTGCATGCAGACCTTTGTGTGTCCCTATATATGTGTGTCTGTGTGAGACAAATGCAGATAGTTCTACAGATGGCCCATAAAAGCAGCAGCTTGTAATGAAGCAACTGAGACTGAAATCATGGTTATGGTAAACTGGGGAGAGACAGAGATGGGGAAAGAGAGGCAGAGATGGATACATAGAGAGAATAGAGAGGAGGAAGAAGTGCGGGTAAGAGAGAATAAATAAGAGAGGGCAGGCAGCAATAAACCATGAAAAGGAGTGTGGTGTAGCCGCTGGCTACTGAATAAACTAGTGTAATGAAACTATGTGATGTTCACAATAAACTAGGGAGAAACAGTAAGGAGGAATGAAGGGATGGACAGAAGGGGTGATATAGTGGTATGGATGGAGCAGGGGAGAGATAGAGAGGGAGAGGCAAGGAGCTGGCATGTCATCAAAGTTTTTAGTTGAGGAGGAGGGAGCGGGGGAACAGGAGGGGAGGGGATGGGAGGAGAGTGCTAGGAAGAGACATTGAGGGAAGAGGGGGAGAGATTAAAAAAAACAGGGGATATGGGAGAGAAAGATAACAAAAAGGTGCTAAAAAAGCAGAAAAGAAGGAAGAAAATGAATCAGAGAAAACTTTATGAAAAATAGAACAAAGATATATAGAATGGAAATGTGATGGAGGCACCGTTTACAAACCAAGTGGCTAGAGGCCTTTGCCCACCAAGTCCATATTTTTCGTCCGAAATTATCACGCGTTTTCGTAATGGGTTAGATTTCTGTTTTTTTCCGCATCCGTCAAAAGGCAAAAGAGGATTGTTTGACCACTCAGAGCCACCATCCGTGCAAACATCATCATCCAAAGTGGCATGATAAACACTCACTTCGTCTTCCAGGACAAAGCACTTTACTATAAAGAAATAGATGCGGAAATTAAAGATAGATTGTGGCAGGTGGTTGCTGAACAGCTTGGAATCGGGGATGGTCACAAAACAAAGGATGTACTAAAGATTAGACAGTGGTGATTGTGCTCTGGGCAGCTAAACTTCTAGCTTCTTGCTAATGTCAATCATTCATTAGCCCCGTTTTGGACTGGCACTATCCATTGCACCCACGTAACTAATTCACTTTTGTCTCGTATTGCAAATTAGAAATAAAGAATTAAATAATAAAACACATCGGACTCAGTTATGCACGGTTTCTGTTCGTAATGATTTTATCGGATGACGGATTAAAAATATGGATACGAAAAATACTTACTTGGTGTGCAAAGACCTTAACATGGGAAAGTGTTGGTGTGTGTGATTGCGATAGTACCCTGAACAGACAGACCGGCACTGTATGTGTGTGTGTGTATGTGTGTGTGTGTTGTGAGAGTAAATGTGTGTCTGATAGGACACTGAACACCAAACATCCTGACACCGAGCGGGGCCACACTAACTGGCAAAATCGATAGGCCAACAGGTCGCAACACTAGGCCAACCTGACATCCAATCACAATACAGCACAGGGGGTCGCCACAGTGATGGATGACCCTGGGTGTGTGTGTGTGTGTGTGTGTGTGTGTGTGTGTGTGTATGTGCAGTGTCTAAATGTGTCTTGTCAGTGTGCTTTTCTCTGTAACTGTGTGTCTGTGTGAAGATAAGGAGGATGGCGGTCGGAGGGGGGTCTATCAGGGTCTTTAGCAAAACGATTTTCCTCTCTCGTTTATGTTGTCTATGCTCTGTGAGAACCGGAATTAAATAAACCCTCTAAAGAAAACCTTAAACAGAAACTTTATATCAACTAATTACAGCCCATGAGGGCATTCATGGGTGTTTTTGTTTTTCTGCAATGGAAACTCATTTAGAGGCAAAGTTATTTCTGTTATTAAGTTATTTTTGCTCTAGTTATATCTATTTTTAAATGATCCACAAGCTTTGGTCTAGTGGACCCCATCACATTCAAAATGCATGCTAATAATAAAAAAAGGTAGCAAGAATCATTTAAAGGAAACTGAAAGACTGCGTATGTGTGTGACCACTGACAAAAATGCAAAAATGTCCCCATAATCCTCAGAGTAATCAGCAAGCACTGTGGCTGCGGTGGCGGTACCGAGAGACGGGGGTGTAGAGCGTGGGAGGAGGGTGTAATTGAAAAGGCATGGCAATAAAGTCATTGTATAAATGAATCGAATAGCCAACCAAGAATCACTCAATCGTTTCATTTGCTGACATCAAATCTTCTCTACCCACTGTCTGCTTTGTGAATGATAATTGCAAATTTTTTTGCCGTTAGCATGGAAAAAGATTCCCTGCAGCTGTACACTAGCGTTCTTCATTTTAAGATTATTGCGCATATGTTTGAAGTTTGAGGAGGGAAGGTTTTTCAGATTTTCCGGTGACATTTTAAGAAAAGGGAGCAGCTCTATCTCCACCTCCACTATGAATTCTCCCTTTTCTCTCCTTGGCCCTCCCCTTTGAACTTTTCCCATTCCTCCCCCTTTCCCTCCCCCTGTCTGAGTAGTTTCTTACTTCTATCTATCATGTTGGGCATCCTCTGCTTCTCCCCGTCTCCCTTTTGTTTTATTTTTTCCATCTCCCCCTCTTTCTGTGTCTCTCTAGCTCTTGCCTCCCCCTCACCCAATCTGTCTGTCTCCCTCGCCCCCCTCCCTAAACCCCTATCTGTCTCAACAGTTTCATCGTTGTATCAATCAAGGTCAAACAATAAGACCAGAGTTGGTCCCTGTTCTCCCATCTACTTCCTAGTTTATGGCTTGAATTACCCCTTCTCTCCCTCTCTCTCTCTGTCGCTCTCCTGTGTCGGTGTGTTTGTATGTGCGGATGTTTATATGCACACTTGTGCATACGTCTTAGGCACAGAACTGTAAATGTGTCTAGAGGGAATAATGTGATTAACCATAAAACACCCTGCTATTGTCTCCCTCCCTTTCTCTGGGGCTGAGTTTAATTTGCTTTGACTGAGGGTGCAGTCAAAATATCCTTTTTACAGCCACGATCATGCTTTGCAATATGTGTTAAAAAGAACTATCGGCTGAAGGACATTCCCATATGTGTGCTTGGGGTAAGATTTTAGAACAGGCTGTAGGTATTTAAACGGCATCATCGTGATGCAAGTGTCTGTGAAACTGTGTTTTAACGGTAGATCCAGTGTGTGTGTGTGTGGACTGGGGCTGTAAGTGCTCCAGAGCTGTCTCTGGATTGGATGCATCGCTGAGCAAGGGTTGGATATATTATTGGGTTGAGTCACGGTCGAGTTAGGGGGGGAAATGCATACTTTAACATTTTCGTGCAATTAATTCAAAAAAAGAAATTGAAAAAGCTTAAATCCTTCTCTCTGTCTTGTTTTTTTCTCTCCCTCTGCAGAACTCCACAGTACAGCTTGTGGAAACCCTGGTGTGCCACCCAAAGCAGTGCTAAGTGGTGCCGGCCGTTATGCTGTGGGAGACCGCGTGCGGTACAACTGTGTTCCTGGTTACGTCTTAGACGGCCATGCCACGCTCACCTGCATCACCAATGCTGGAAACACCGCCGTCTGGGACTTTCCTGCTCCGATTTGTCGAGGTATGGGCGACTAAACCTGTATGTGTGTGTACATGACTGGATATGAAGAGTTTTATTCTAAAGTAAAATTGAATCGCATGAAAACAAAATGACAAAAACAGAAAAGGCTACTAGCAATTAGTTTATTTTTTAAAGAACACTTGACCAAATGATATAAATAATGACCTCCATATATTTCTTTTGAAGAAAACCCTTCATATTCATGTGTCTGTGAGAGAGACAGAACGACAGACAGACTGTGCATGCATTCGTGCGGGTATGTGAAAGCGAGCCAGGCAGGCAATCCAGGAACGCTTGTCTGTATTGAGTGTGTGTGTGTTTTTATGCCTTACTTTATAATCAAAAGATTTGTGTGGGAGAGGCAAATATGCGGAATGTACTCTATGCTATTGTCTATTTTTGGATTTTCGGGGTAGGTGTAGATGATCTGTGTACATAGTGTTGTATGCTATGACTCACCACATAAATATGCTGAAAAAGAACTTATTGCATAGCCCAATAACCCATATTGTGTAGGTGGATGTAAAACTAGAAACGTGTATGTGTGCGTGTCCAGTCATGCACAGTTCTCATTAAAATAAGTTTGAAGTAATCCATATTCTAATTACAACAGCAGGATCAGCATCTATAATATATCATATATAAATAACATCTTGTTGAACAGATTCACGTCATATACTTAATATAAACATTGTAGATAAAGATTACGTTAAAGCTTTAAAAATATCTTCATCAAATATCTGTAAATAACGCCCTATTAATGAGAGGGTTGGTTGTACAACCGATCCTATCGAGACTGACACTCAAAATCTGCAGATGTATGCTGCCTTCAGCCGCTGACAGCTCATTGTTTCACTATAGTAGACCATATGATTGAGTCCCAATGGCTCTCATTGGCCCCCATTTACAAAAAAAGTAAATGTGCTCGAGTATGCATGCTCACCCAAACACAGAGAATCAGAATGAGTGAGAATGAGTCACTGTTAAAGTAAGCCAAACATGTAGCAAGCCACAGAGACGCAGATAGTTTTCTGAGTACAGTAGTTTGTGGACAAAACCAGCAACTGAAGGCGTCTCCATATTGGACTTACAATTGACAGGTGATGACAAAGAGGACTCCAATGGAATAAATGTCCATGTCTGGGGTTTTTTTCTGGATGAGTAAGTAGGCAAGTAAGACCCCCTTTACAACTGGCATTAAAATGTGTATATATTTGGACTGTCAAAGGTAACGCGATAATAACGGGCGGATTGTGATCCAATCAGCCAAACCACCTCCGGAGGTGGTCAGGGATGCATTGTGACCACATTGAACACAAGTATAAATTGACTTTTCTAGACCGAGCTATCGGGTCTCAGTCGAATCTCAATGTGGACACTGGAGATGCATATTAATACCAGTTGTAAATGTAATCTGGTTAAATCATATCTACATACAAGACACATTTTAATGGGGGGGGTCTAAGTGATGACTAACCATAATCATAGCCATAAGAATTTGACAGCGTAATTACAGTTTATCTCCCGTTGTGTTTATCTTGAGTGGATGTCGGTCGGGAGATGGGCCTGTTAAGTCACATGACACGGGTGGTGCTTTAAAAAATAGGGGCTATCTGAAAACATCTGTCAACAACATGTTTGTGAGTGGCCAGATGGCAGCTGCATGTAAACCCTGGTATCTGGAAGGGATGTGCTTTAGGGGGAATGGAACTGATTGGTGGTTTAAGGTGTCAGGACTAATACAGAGTTAACACTGGAACCATAACATACGCTCCTGGTCACAATACGCTCATAGGCGAACGCACCCTTGAGGTGAACAAATAACATTATGTTACACCTGTTATGATTTCTCTACCCTGAGCTGCTTGGAAGCTGTAAGATTTTGTATTGAAATACATCATTAAATTACAGTTACCATAACATATAAGGATGCACCGATACCGGATCGGATATTGGGCCGATACTGGCTCAAATAGCTTTAGATATCGGTAACAATTGGGCAGATCTATTAAATTCAATTCTATGTTTATATACTATATATACTTGAATTTTAATTCCTGTTTAAATTTTGACCCTTCCTGTTAACTTTGAAGATTGTTTTAGCAAGTTGCTGGTGTATGATTTATTATTTCAATAATAAATAGCAATTCACAAAATGTATATCTATTATATTTATTTGTTACATTTTGTTTTACAAAGTTAAGAAAGGAATGTTTAAGTCAAGCCTGACGTTGCCTTCCACACAGTGAGGCTTACAGCTTATTAATTAAACACTGGTATCGGATCGGTACTTGGTATTGACCGATACCCAAAGCCCAGGTATAGGTATTGGTATCGGGACTGAAAAAGTCGGATCGGTGCATCCCTAATAACATACTATTCCAGTGACTCTCATCTGACTGTCAATCTGGCTGTCATCAATGACCTGAACTGGCAAAGACTGAGATTTAGATATTGACCTATGCCACTCCACCTGAATGCATTGCGGTCGTAGATGTGATGAGCAACACAAAGTCAGTCATCCAGAAGAGCAACATCTCTTCACACACAGGAGAAGGCATTTACACTTCTCATAGGGGACCCCTCCTAGGAGAGAGGTGTCGGATTCAATATTGAACTGGGAGGGCTGTCAGTTCATGGTATGTGAACTCTTTAGTGATGCAAGCAGAAGTGATAAACAAGAGACATACCGCCAACCGCTACAGAGAAATAAAAAGGCTAGGTGTAGATCACCACAGCATAAAACCTCAGGGAAAACTGCTATAGGAGCTGCACTCAGACTACCGCTCAGCAGCAATGATTCGGGTGACTCTGTCAACAAGGTTCAAGGACACACACTGGAAGCATTCACGCTAATATTCATGTGTGATGGCAGTGGACAGGATTGCAGTGACAGCAGCAGGACCTGATCACACAAACAGTTACGCAGTCCAGGCCAGGTTCTCCTTATCAAATTTTTGCTTGAACTCTGCATAGTAGGAGACGTTTGTGAATGTTTTTTAGAGACAGCGCTCAGCTCAATCCTGTAGTCAGTCTGTAAACGGAGGACATAGTGGGGAAGACACTGGATACTGGCTGGTGGTCACTAGTTCAGATACATTGATGTCACGAAACAAGTATACAGAGGTTAAAGCTGTCATGGATCAGCTCTGTGGAAACTAGTGGCAGTTTCATTAAGAAGGAGATGCAGAACAATCGCCTGGCATTTCAACATTAACGCTTACCCCCATAGGCCTTCTATGTTTTTATTTATACCACCTAACTAAACACAAATGAGAAAAAGATGGAACAAAATCAGATCCTGTGGTTACCCTAACTGAGATATCATGAAAATGTACAGTAAGATAGACAGCCCCGTAGGCACGGACGACACAGCGTAGAAAAGCCCTTTAGTTAAGACTAAATCTTTATTTACATGCTCTTTTCATAGAGTTGGTTTAAGAATGAAAGAGGCCATTGAAGAGGTCTTAAAGAGCGATTCTCACTAAACGGAGCAGATGACTGCTAATTCACTTATTCTCACTTTCTATTCATTTAAACTTAAACTACTTTCATAAGGCTGCGATATGACCCCAGATAATTTATGACACTTTGGTTGGGATTATTCTCAAAAGTTGAATGCAAAGGGTTTCCCCACTCAGTAGAAGTGATAACGCATCTTTGATGACTACTGAATTGTCTTCAATTACAAGCCCAATAGATTTTACAGACTATATTGGTGAATATCTGACCAAAACTACTAAATAAAGTGCTGCAACCAAATAAGGTTGAATATTGTCATTCAAACATCACAAGAGGGGACAAAAATGCTAAAATAGACATGTTAATTTGCTCCACTTTTAACCTCAGGGTACTCCGTTTTGATGGCCAATATGTATAATGCTCGTGCATTGTTCCCAATCAGCCCTGCCTTTTCGTGCACAACAATGCCAACCAAAAACTAATACATGCATTAATGGGCTGAATCGTTGCACAACATACCTCACTGTGCAGTGAACTGTAATTTGGGTCTAGGGGAGGAGGGGAGAGAGAGAGGGAAGAGGGGGGGAAATGGCAACTTGTCAGTGCTGGATTAGCAATGTCTCTGTCACTCTGTCAGTGAGGCTAAGAGGAGCTAAGCTACTAATACGTTCACACCAACTCAGCAACACACACAACTATTCATACCTCCCCCCCACAAACACACATCATGCAAAAAAAAGCATATACCCACACAACAACACTCACACATACACACAGAGTTGTACGCTTGCGTGTTTCTTCTTGTGTGTGTGTATGTGGTGACACCTAGAGGCATTCATACCAGCCGTAATAGCTTTCTATCAATTATTCAGCCATGCAATCAAATGACTTGAAATACAGTGCTTTTAGCAATATCACAGGAAATGTGCTCGCTTGCGCTCTCTCTCTCTCTCTCTCTCTCTCTCTCTCTCTCTCTCTCTCTCTCTGTGCATGCAATCTTGTCCATTTATTCTTACAATTATATAAATGTAAACATGAGCACCTCTCCACATACATAAGTACTCTTATGTACACTGTGGTTAAATTATCATGCATTCATCGTGAATAAACTACATAAGGATAGAATACCCACTCACTCAACATGGTACAATGCGGCTACTTTCAACACTCTCTTCACATTCATCACTCACCTTTATGACCAAAGCTTGCTATAGGGGAAATCAGTTGACCGCCTTTTGTTCCGACATTGAGCAATAGAATATAGGCGCACGACGTGTTTATTGGATATGCAGCACACTGCCCCTTCTTTGTGGAAATCAAATGTTGTTTCCGATTGAGTCTCTCTCCTACAGATACTCAGTCCAGTGGGATTTGGGAATTTAGATAAGTCGTAAGTGTAAATATGAATATTATGGCTTCATAATCCCTGCCTTTCAGTTGGAGCCACTATGGCTCTGAATGCAGGAACAAACTACAAACCAACCAAGGTACACCCTACAATATAATGCACCCTAATATAACAATAGAACTACAGTTTTACATATACAGCATTACCATAGAGATGTGTTAACACCCCTTTGACATGGTCCAAAATAATAACCTAGTATTTGTTGCATGGTGCTGGATCACATTACGTTGAGCAGGTGTTGCTTTTACTGTTCACTTTATTTATTTAGTGTGTCGGAAATGTTTTCCGACACACTAAGCCACCACTGAACAATCACTTTGCAAATTAGATTGTTTTCCAACAGGCATAAAAAATGACTGCCGTCACTGGGAACGTACAATATAATGCCATGCAAGCCCCCGATGATGATTCTAGTGGTTTAGAGAGACATCATTTTGGGATGCAGTTGGTATGAGTGGAACTCTCCTATGTAGTCTTGATTCTAAAACCCAAATTCTGCCAGAACTCAGTTTGTCTCACCATATGATATGCCGTGTTTATTGTTTTTATAAACTATGTAGATAACTTCTGGGGTCACTACAACAAACCATCAGTTTGTTATATAGTGTGCTTTGTATTATACAGTATGCCTTCCATCAGTTCACCCTCATTGTGAGGTCCTCCTGTTCTCATGTGATGTCTCAGTATATCCAATCTTACACCATTTGAAATTGGGCTAGTATTGTAAGGGTGCTGTTTCAGCACACTTTTATTGTACCCAAACTGTGTTATATAGTACCATGAGCTAAATATAATGGAAAAAAAACATACTGCCCAGCTACAGTATGCCACAGTAATGCAGTAGCAAAAGCATAAAAGGGTATATACGAATGTGTTAAGGATAGATTCTACGTGGGCCTCTTGAGTGCATCTGTGTGTTTGTGCGTTTATGTATGAGTGTCAGTATCTGTGCTTCTAAGTTGGTGCAGAATTATTTACAGGACAGAAATACCCTTCAGCATTCAAGGCATCCATATTCACAGAAATCAACACACACACACACACGCACACACACATCAGCATACTTTGCCCTGAGAAAATTCCATCATGATCTCACAGATAGAAAATATGCTTATGAATATTCATGGTTTGGGTGAATGTGTATTTGTGCATAAGTGTGTGGGGTGGGGGTGACCTGAGTGAAAGAGAGCAAGACAGAGATAAACTGAGACACAGCATCAATGAATATAGTGAGCAAGGAAGAGAGCTGAAAATGAAGGAATTTCAGAGAAAATGTGATTGACCCAGTTTGTGTATGTACTGTACAGGTGCATTAATACACCGTGACTAACTGAGTCAACCATAAACTAGGGATTGCACCGACTGCAAAATTCTGGGCAGATACCAATGTTTAAAATAATGATTCAGCCAATACCGATGTTTTTTTTTTATTATTAATTTGTTTTCTGCTGTTATTTATTCCCCTTTTGTGCCAGGGAAACAAATACCTCTTGATTAAAAAAAATAACAGCTGTTTTAAAGTAATTCATTATTTCATTACACAGTCTTTGAAAGAGCACAAATTCAATCATACACATTTATGAAACAACGATTAATATAGGCTGACCTTTCAATGAAAAATATTATTTTTTGCTTAAATAACTGCTTCAAAAGCCTTTTCAGCTGCTGTAGCCTACAATTACCCACTCAAAAATAATAGTGTTTCAGTACTTACATAGCTATTGCCTTCTGCAATTGATTAACTAGTGGACTAGTAGGACGACGATGCGGCGGCCCAGACGTGCTGCTGCAGGGCATGTGGAGGATGTTCCCAATGTAACATACTCTCGTTGGACTGACAGGCTTCTTGTGACACATTACGCACACACAAGGTTCGTTCCCACCCAGACCGCAGTGATTGTTTTAAGTCATTGTTTTACTGCTTATCTGCTGATGTCAGTCAGTCAACAAGGCGATATCAACCAATACCGATGTTCGGCCGCCGATAAATCGGTGCGCCCACACCATAAACACAGATGGATTTCTGTGCAATATCTTCTAGTCACAGTAAGACCATTTGGAGGTGAGAGAAAAAGAGAGAGTTGGGTGACACAAAGGGAACAACAGTGGGAGGTGGAGAGAGGGAGAAGTGCTAGAAGCAGAGGAAGTAGGGGGTTATTGTTGAAATTGAAAAAGTAATAATGTGCTATGACAAAACTCGAAATTAGACTGGCTGAGAAACGGAAATGAAAAGAGTACGTGTGTGTGTGGTTGTTTGTTTGTGAGTGTGTGCTTGTGTGTAGTCAGCATAACGAGATTGAGCCTGCTGCTTGGGTGCATGTTTGTGTGTGTTCACAGGGGTGTGGGCATTATTGGTTGAGCTCATGGTACTAATTCTGCTGCAGTCTGATCAGGCAACACTTTAATGCTTTTCCTGTTGTGAGCAATAACACTGCAGTCATACTATGTCCCAAACAAAGGCCATGCTGTGTCAGAATTTAGCTTCAGCTTGTGTCCTTACATAATCCTCAAGGGTCATGGCTCTAATCCTTAATCACTATAAACAGAATCTGCATTCATATGAAGAATCTCTAGGCAACAGGACTAGATTTTGGTATCTGTTTTTAGTCAGAGTAGTATTGACCAATCACGTTCGAGCAGGCTTTGGTTGAATGCAGGTTAATAGTCCGTGTGGAGGGCAAAAGAGGCCGAATACATTGGCCGAAATGCAATTTCGGAACCCACCGGCTATCATCGATTATTTAGCTTTTTATTGGCTTAAAATGAGCATGAGAGTCTCGCATCTCGAGTTGCTAATCAGACTGTAAACAATGAGCAACGTACGGAAAAGGAAAGTCTTGGCCCTGATATCCGCTGGCTTCACCAGAACCCCACAAATACAGCCCGTTGTCCCCAGAGGCTTATCTGTCGTCAGACCGATAGCTGATGGATTCCGAGATTGGTTCAGAGAAAAGGTGCAGCTAATTCTAGAGGTGGCATGTATGTGTAGAGTACAGGTTGACGTAAAAGTAGACACAAATCACAATGGATCCAGGCAACAATGATCTGCTTTAACTTCAGTGAAACATTTATCCTGAAGATGTGAGACTCCACTTCATGAACATACAGAAACGAGATGAAATATGAGAGAAACTGGAGAAAAAAAAAAGACAAACTACTGGGATTTCTAGTAAGTTTTGAGTCTGACTTTATACTGTCACACACACTCACACACACAGGCACACACAGTTGGGTATGCATTGTCAGCTAGCTACAGGCTAATATCTGTACTTTTGCTGCATTGGCTGTTTGTGCTGAATAAAACAGACTCCAAATCACTCCATATTTTCTGCAAAGCTGAAATTCACTTCACATTCAGCATCAAAGCCCCTGTAGTTATAGCTGATGGGGCTCCACTACCTGGGAGTCTGAAAGCTTGTTTTAAACTTCACCTACCTTTCCTAGTATTTACTTTGTACTTCACCAGCATCCTCTCCAAAGTCACTGCTATACAATAATGTATGTGTATGTATGCAGTGTATTTAATTCATCATAAAAGCTCCCTTTGAGCTGCGCATCACTAACGAGAACAACGTCACTGTCAAGCTTGTTTGCAGCAGGATTATATATTTTTTAGCTTCGGTATGTTAGCCATGAGTTTAAGCCAAGTATAGTCTGACATACAACAAACACATATAAGACATAACTGGAAGGCAGTCTGGCGGTAATGAAGAAATAAAAATGCTAATTTTAATCGGATCTGTTCATTCTAGCTTAACAAAGGGAACATTTAATATAGAAAGAGAATGAAAGAGCATCAAATGCATAATTGCTTGAGAATCTTGTAACATTTGTTGCAATGGATACATTATATCTGCTAATTAGGAGGGGTGTACAGGTGGTCTTTAGGGGTAGATAGCAGGTCAACAGTAAATGTCACATAGTGGTGAACATGATCTAAAAGCTGGGAACCTGACAATTAATTTGAGATGGAGCACTGGATGTGAAGTTGTTTTAGTCATAAATCAGAAAATTAATTAATTTGAATAAATTTTGAAAGCGCATAGGGGCTTAGAACATTATGTTAGAAGTATATGATGGCCATTCTCATGCGTACTTATGTATCATAAGTTGTTGCAGCAATTTTTGGGTTGATACCATTTGTTACACAGATTTGGTGCTAAATTTACACCTTTTTTTTACCACTTGAGAATTGATAAAAATGATCAATAATCCCTCCATAATACCACAATAAGACACCAAGACCTTGAGGAACACCATAGAAAAAGCCATGCTGTGATTTGGTATCAAAAACCTTTGACATTTGGAGATTTCTGCAAGAATTTAATTTTTCAGCAATTAGATGGTGAACATTTCTGTTCTAGAAACCTCCTTATTGTCAATAGAAAATCAATACATCCTTTGAATGCCCTAGGTCTCTAGTTTCATCTTATCTTATCATCTTATACAGCAAGGTCAAGTTTCAAAAAATGGTCTCACTACATGAAATGTCTACTATGGAGACTAACATCATCACACATGAATACAGTTTGGCTCATTGGGTCCACAAGAGGCCATCGTGTTTTTAAGAGTTCAAACTTGTATATTATTTAATCCTTGTTGGCTATAGTAGTAATGCCAAAGAGGACATTTTTAATGTGGTTTACAAGTCGACTCTCTGGTCGTATACTGTAAGGATGCTTTTGACAGTATGGTCTTGAGCAGGTGTTTGCTTTCTTTCACAGTCCTGGAAACCCACAACATTTTTGAACATTCCAGCAGAGGCTGTTTCTATCTATCAAATATTGAAGTCATAGGGCTTTAAAAAAAAAAAGCTACATCACATGGTGCATGCCCCTTTCATTTTAAAACACAACAAAAAACCTAAACCAGGTGTTAAGCAGTCGATATTAGATTATATTATTCACACTATTTCCTCAGCATAAGCTTATTGGGGATGTTTGCTCTTTTTTCAACAACATTCTGCCAGAGTCAGTACTTTAAACTCTGCTGAAGTTGGTTGTTTGACTTCCGCATAAACTTTCTACGACTTTCACAATTCACTTTACTTCTGTGTGTGTGTGTGTGTGTGTGTGTGTGTGTGTGTGCATGTGTGACAGAGAGTGTGAGTGACTGCTTCTGACAGTGCGCATGTCTTTTTGTGTTTGCGACTGTGTGTGTACATGTGCGTTTCGCCCAAGGCCATCTATAATTGTTGCTTGGTGAAATGGTGAGATGGTCACGGGAGTATTGTTATCGTCATGACTGTTAGTTTCCAGGAAGCATCTTTTTATTCTTTCTTCCTCTCTCTCTCTGCTTATTTCACCTCTTAAAGCTGTTGTCTCCTCTAATTTGCTTTTCTTTGTGTTATCCGCAAATCCTGAGCTTCTCTTTTACCAAGGAAATGAGTGATGCAGAGGATAAGATGATCACAGTTCAAAAAATTAACCATGTACAACTAAGGCATTTCTCTTTAATCTTAGGATGTGCATGCTTACCAATATGAAGTCACTGTGGTTAGACATTTAATAATGCGACAATGCTATGTTCAAAAATTGGTAAAAAAAAATAAAAAGTGCAGAGATAATCTATATACTCCATCTGGCCACAAGATGTGTTTGAAAGCTTTGGAAACAACAAGAAATGTAGACCTTATGTTGAGAATTTGTTGCAGTTTTAGTTTGTGTAATGTTATTTCATGCATCAGAGACCCACACAAAGAGAGTAAAGCGAGAGCAATTTGATATACATTATACTTCTGTGTGTGGGTGTGTGTGCGTGTGCCTAGTAGTATTAACTAGTTCAGCTGAGCTTTTACAGATTACAGTGTTTAAGCAGGTAGTTTGCTGCAACCTGAGAAGACACACACAGACACTTGGGCACATACACACTCCCCCTTGAAGTGCTGGAGATTCAACCTAGGCTGTCGTATTGATTTAACCATGTTGCACAGACAGACTGGCTGTATGCTTATGTATTTATTAGGGCTGTCAAAGTAAACGCGATGATAACGCGTTAACGCAAATTTGTTTTAACGCCACTAATTTCTTTAACGCATTAATGCAATCGATATTTCGGAGGTTGCAGCGGGCTCAGTTTTAAACGTAGAGTGAAGAGAAACCTAAGAAATCCATTGGTACCAACCATGCCGTACTAGCTTGTCGGGAAGGAGGATAAACAACGATTCAAACTTGCGCTAAATTTTGGTGAGGAAAAACTTTCATGGCTATTTTCAAAGGGGTCCCTTGACCTCTGACCTCAAGATATGTGAATGAAAATGGGTTCTATGGGTACCCACGAGTATCCTCTTTACAGACATGCCCACTTTATGATAATCACATGCAGTTTGGGGCAAGTCATAGTCAAGTCAGCACACTGACACACTGACAGCTGTTGTTGCCTGTTGGGCTGCAGTTTGCCATGTTATAATTTAAGCATATTTTTTTATGCTAAATGCTGTACTTGTGAGAGTTTCTGGACAATATTTGTCATATTTTTGTGTTGTTAATCATGCGATTAAATATTTTATTCAATTGACAGCCATATTATTTATATTTGTGTCTATGTGGCTGTATGCATCTTTGTAATGTCTGAGACTCCTGAAATTATCAAATTATCTTCTTTATATCAGCAGCAGTAATCTCCTCTCCAACAAGAAATACATTGCCTCTATTAGCAGCCAGGAATGACGAAACCAAGACACTGACAACAGGTCAGTAAGGATGACCTTATCTAATTAGAATCAGCAATCAATGGTTGCAGTTGGAAAAGCAAGATGCAAAGTGGCTGGAAAGTAAATCCGTTGTTAGTCAGCTTGTCCAAGTGGTAGCTAGGTGATATTCATCAGCGTTCTGAATTTCCCTCTTTAAAACAAAGTGTTGATGCCAGTACAAATTAAATAGCTTTGTATGTGAAGCATCTGTTCCTCATTCCTGTCAATTCAGCCAATTATCTCAAGGCACATCTATTCATAAGTAACTTTAAAGAGAATGTATTTTGCTAGAATGCTTTACAAAACACAACAAGCCCAACATAGCTTTAAACTAATGATATGCTTGTTAGCTTAACCAATGTGCACCCAAAGACTATATTTAGTACAGAATGTCACAACATACGGACATTCTTTAGACAAGTACCTCACAGTACAACTTTGAAAGTTTACAGATTACATGAAAAGTCACACTTTTATCAATGGACAAAGTCAGGATTTTAGAGGAAATGAGGAAAAACGCTAACATTGTGTTTATTAAATGTCTTCAATATGAAATATTTTTTTGACACTGCATATGCGTCCATCTTTGATATTTATGAGTTCATAGATACCAAATACTTGATAGTGTTCCTTGTTGTTTCTGCAATACAGACATTTTCTTTTATCTAACTATATTTAGTCTTTTGTAGGAAATGCCCTAGAATAAACAATACAAAAGTAGGGATTTGTATTATTTCCTGTACACACATGGGAGGGGTTCCTATCTATATAAAATCCATATAAATAAAAGTTGTGCAGAACTATTATTTGTCATACAGCAGGTGAAAACATTCCCCATTAGTGTCAATGGGTTTCAATGCATTTTCATGAAGTATACTGTATATTTATAAAGTACAAATCCAAAAGAAGACATTTTTAGTGCAAGAAACTATATTTATAATTTTCAACTCTTACATATTTGCTTTTCTTGTGAATGCAATACTGTTTGACAGTCAAAACTGTATGACCATCTGTCTGCACTTAAAGTAACCAACAGTGATAGCAAAGTTTGACAAAAATAAAGCATGTTGTTCACTGTGATGGATTACAAATAGGTCTCTAAGGCAAGTTTCATATAAAGTATTAAACACTGAAAAGAATGACTACCTCGTTCGTAGGTAAAATGCAAGTAAGGACCAAACAAAAGCCTAAACAAGTGATATAACCGTGGTAATAAATTAATAATTTTACAGAATTTAAGTTATCAAAAAAGACAAAACTCTTTGTATGCATGTATACAACTCAGACACAATCATATGTCACAGAAAAGTGCAGTATTTTAACCTCAAAATACAGATTTTTAAAGACTTCTAAAGACTTATTTTCCCTCACAACAACAACCTCTTAAATGACTCCAAAGTAGGATAAAAAAAAAAAAAGCGTCGCTCATGATGTTTACGTCTACGACTGGAGCAAGTTTGTTTCCCTTCTTCCGTCTCCCTCACTCTCTCTGTCGCTTTCTTTCACACACATACACACACCTCGTCCAGCTTCTCTATGGTCTCATTATTATCTTGCTAATGGTTCCCTGTGGATGTAAAGCTCTGCTGATCCAAGCAGCTGGAGACATAACACACACAGACGTACCGCCAAACATACACACACTCACACACACACGTACCTGTAGAGAGTGAGATAATCCAGGACCATATGTTCCCACTAGTGCAAAAAAATGACACATTTAATAATTTAATACGCTGCCCTACCTCTCGCCACACACTCTCTCTCTCTCTCACACATGCATATCCGTTCTGTCCATGCTAATCCCACTCTGTGGAAGCCAGTATGGGGACTTAATTCTGTAATACATCCTTGTTAATATCCAAGAGTGCAATTACTGAAACACCAAATTATAGACTACTAATAAACTATCCAAACTGTGTTGGCATATTTTACTCTTAATTTCTATAAAAAAAAAAAAAAAAAAGTAATCAGTGTCCCATCACAAACTGGGCATGGTTTGTACTTTGAAATTGTTTTGGCTGACACTGTTCAAACATTGTTCATTTTAATAAAGATGAAATGAATGCCATTATTGAAGTACAGCTTTTTTTATGTTGTTCTGTGGTATGTTTGAAGTAAGCATCTTTTATACAATTGCCAGTAATTCATTTAGATTCATTAAGTGAACTAGTTTTTGTTTTGAAGTTGAACATTTTACAAACTGTTTTGGCATTTTATTAACAGGAATACCATTAAAGGTACAGTGTGTAGCATTTCGGGGGATCTATTGTCAGAAATGGAATATAATATATGTTCTTTTGGTGTATAATCACCTGAAAATAAGACTCGTCGTGTTTTGTTTTTTTTTACCTTAGAATGAGCCGTCTATATCTACATAGGGAGTGGGTCCTCTCTTCACGGAGCCGGTCCCACAACGGACAAACCACTGTGTTAACTTTTCCTGCTCGGACCGGAGTCAATAGCATTACTCGCTCCGGAGTTAACCCCTGTCACTTCACTCAGCCGCCCGTAAACAAGACGCGGGAAACCTCTATATACTTGAGGAGCCGCAGCATTTATTTTTGCACAAACTGCAACTTCAACTGAACATTCTCTTGGTATTCTCAAAGCTAAACTAACTCTTGTCTGCTCCACTAGCTCACGTGTTCGCTCACGCACATCCGCCGCCGCTCTCTCTCTTGCTTCACCACTCACTTCCCACATATACACACAAAGCTTTTAAAACCTAAACTAAACATAAACTTGCTCTAGAAAGGGCCGATCGCGTTTTCACCACCGTAGTTCATCTACACGGCTCCAGTTGGTTGCAATCTGCCACCTCACCGCTAAATGCTGCCAGATGTTACACACTGTACCTTTAATATATTGAAAAACAGAATGATCCGTCACGACATATTTAACACTGATGACAACTTCTTGTTAAACTGTAGGGAACCAAATAATTGTGAAAAAAAACTGACTGAACTTTATGAAGCACTACTTATATCCATAACTGTTGACTTAGGTCTAAACATTCAAACTTCCATAAACCAGTTCATCATTTGAAATTATATTCAAAACACTGTGTTCACAGTAATGAAACTCCCTCTCTGCACACCTCTCCCTCTCCCTCTCCCTCAGATCAATGTACCAGTCTTGTAGTGACACTTGAAGTACTCTTATCTCCTCTCTGCAGACCTGCTCAATTCTACCTCTCTCCTCCCAAACACTTCTCTCTCCCCTCTTTTTCGCTTCCTGTCTTGTCCTCTCTTCTTCCTTGCTCTGCACATACTGTATCTCTCCTCTCCTCTCCCCTCATTACATTGATGCTGATGATGGGCGCTGTCTAAACTTTGGTTAACAATGACATATGAGGTTGCTGTTGCAGCTCATCTACAAGCACTCTGCACCGCTAACGTTTTCACAACAAGACTGATACGACTGCACTCTTCCTCCTCGCTTTCAGCCCACTTTCTGTTTCATCTCTTTCTCTTCTCCGTACTCTCTAGCACACACTGATGTGCTATTTTGTGTGTGAAATCCTTCTCTCTGTAACCTTTAGTGTTTTCCATGTTATATTTGTAGCAAAACTCGACATAATTCGTTATATGCAGAGTAGCGTCCATGACCTCAAGGCTGCGGTGGTAATGGTCTAAACTACTTCTCAATAGGGTGACAGAATGGCCTTGCATCGCAGCTTATGGTGTCATTTCCATTTAAATGCCAATTTAAAGTCTGCCCACAGCTGCTTCTCCTTTGTGTATATTCAGTCAAAGGGTACAGCATTACAGACAAGTGTCCAAGTGAAAAATAGTGAAGGGAGAGGAGAGAGAAAACCAATTACTTTTTTTTTCTTGAGCTACATGGGACAGGCACAATATTTTTGTCAAACATTGTAATATGGGTCACATGGCTATTTTTATTTTATTTTTTAATTAATCAACCTTTCTTGGTAAGCGTAGTTGTTTGATGGTATGGTATGGAAGTTCTCGAAGTATTTACATAAATAAAGGAACACTTTTAATTTGCTATATCAATCTTATTTATCCATCCGGAACTGAACCAAACTGCACTAACTTACCCAGAGATTGGATTGCCAGCCTGACGCACACAAATATCTGCAGCTTCAACACATTATTTATTTATCAAGAATCAAGTACCGGCAGTTGTAAGCATCAGTGCTGCAAACTTACACAGCGTTAGTGCTTGGCTGTGAGATCAGCCGATTTCTGGTTATTTATTTAAATGTACACCATCACATGTGCTTCAGATTATTTATTTTCTTAAATGAAACAAAGCCTCCTCCTACAGTTTTGCACAGCCATCATTGAGAGCGTACTCACCTCATCCATAACAGTTTGGTATGGTACGGTACCAAGATCAGTTATATCACAAGCACAACCAAAATGTCAAAAAAAAAAAAATCTCTCACCCTGCCCAACACCTCATCCAGCTGATGCCCTCTAGGAGGCGCTATAGATCCCTGCACAACAAATCATCCCGTTTTAAAAACACTTTTTTTTCTCCACTGCAATAAGAACTCTGACCTCACTAAACCTGACAGATATATTGAGCCAACCCACCATGCTGTACCAATAGCAAATCCCACCGAGCTTGGTCGTGTGGTCATTAATTAATTACTGATTGATTGATGCAGCAGTAGCACACCTGTGGTGTAGTTCATTCACATTCACCTGGAGGAAATGTCGGTCTTCGAAAGGTACAGAGTAGCTGATCTGTCTGAATAAATCAGTTAGTGATATGATATTACATGCAATGATTTTTGTATTATCACAGTAGAGAAACATCATCTACACTGAGCATAATAAAGTATGCCTTTGCACTTCCTCCTCATAAATAAAACAATACTGTGTATAGCCAACATGTGAAGTCTAACCAAGACATTTCCATTTACAATTTAGTTGTATGCTTCAAAGGCATCAGTTTAAGTGTACGCTATATTTAGAATATTTTCACAGCTTTACCTTGCCATCAGACAGTCCTTTCTTACAGGTAACTGCAGCCATTATATCGTTGTCTTCAAAGCCACCAGACTCCATTCACAAAAACAATAATTTGACCTTGCAGAACACTGGAGTTGCTGGTCTACCACTGCATCGAGTGGTTAGTTTGTGTTATTGTGTGACTTTCAGATCTGAACTAACGTAATAAATAGTCCTTTTAAATTAGTGGTCTAACTCGCAATGGACAAAATAACAGAAACACCTTAATATAATACCACACAGTATTGTATCAACCATTGCTACTGAGATGATCTCAAAGTTACAGTTGCAACGTGTTGGGAAATTGGTAAAAACAATTAGCAATATAGCTACATTCCTTCAAATCTACAGATTTGAACCAACTTCAGTGTGAAAATTGTCAAACATGGAAATAGCTGCCAAAAAAAGGATTTTGGTCCAATTCCAAGTAACTCCTGTAGTCTCAGTGTTCCTATACTTCTTGTGTCTGCGTGTCTTTCGGTGACAGCCTCCGGCTCCTACACAGGAGAAGATGCCAGACTTGCCAAGATTCCAGTCTGTGTTGTACACACGAGCGATTACACGACGACATGTGACAAGACAATACAATTACAATATACCAGCTTCACCATCACACTACTTTTTGATAAGAATGTTAGTGTTACCTGCAGGATCAGTCAACCTGAGGCTAGTTCATGGCAGTAATTGAAGTATTAGTCTGTTTCATTTGCAAGCACATGCGCCCATGTAGCATTATCGAAAAGGCTGGATTTCTTTGGAAGGTACTGACCCTGCAAGTGAGGTACTCAATACTTATTTATCAGCATTTTAGGGTCAAATGTATCCCTGATCATGCTCCATGCATCTGTTGGTGCTGTTGGTCCAGCTGTTTGCTGCACTTTGTTGAAATTGTAGTTGAGATTTTTCTCTCCAGATGAACTCCATCAAAATAAGCCAAAGACAAAAAAGTGCAAATTTGGATTTAGACACAAATTAGCAAAGAAATTAGCAGTTATCATTACTTCGAAGACATCACACCTCCACAGCTGCTTCACGACACCTCCATTGTTGTCGTCATTTGAATAACACATGTCTCAGTTTTGCAGTTTCATTTTTACATTTTTATCTTTTCGTTCTTTAGAAATTTGTCTCCTTTATAAGAATCTGTCAATATAAAAAGTATGTATTTATCTCCTCAGTTTCTGAAAATATTATAATTCAGTTGTCAGTGAGTTCAGCAGCATGCAATTAAAAAATGTGTTTTAAAATTTAAGATTTTTTTTTATGTTGTTGAATTATCGTGTGTCCCTATGACCCTGAGGGCTGTGTTGTCTGGAGCCTCGTGCTCCTGGTAGGGTCTCCCATGGCAAATTGGTCTTAGGTGAGGGGCCGGACTAAGAATGGTTCACAAAAAACCCAATGACGACACGAGGCAGAGGAGGAGTTACCCGGCCCGGAGGAAGCCCGGGGCCCACGTCTGGAGCCAGGCCCAGACGGAGGGCCCGTCAACGAGCGTCTGGTGGCCGGGCTTGCCACGGAGCCCGGCCGGGGATACCCCGAAAAAGGAACGTGGCACCCCCCTCCTCTCCATCCTGTGGGCTCACCACCTGCAGGAAGAACCGCTTGGGTCGGGTGCGCTGCCACACGGGTGGCAGTGAAGGCCAGGGACCTCGACGGACTGGACCCGGGCGGCAGAGGCTGGCTCTGGGGACGTGGAACGTCACCTCTCTGTGGGGGAAGGAGCCGGAGCTTGTGCGGGAGGTGGAGCGCTACCAGTTGGATCTGGTAGGGCTTACCTCTACGCACAGCCTCGGTTCTGGAACCGTACTCTTGGATAGGGGTTGGACTCTATTCTTCTCTGGAGTTGCCCATGGTGTGAGGCGCCGGGCGGGTGTGGGGATACTCACAAATCCCCGGCTGAGTGCCGCTACGTTGGAGTTTACCCCGGTGGACGAGAGGGTCGCCTCCCTACGCCTTCGGGTTATGGGGGGGAAAACTCTGACTGTTGTTTGTGCGTATGCACCAAACAGCAGTTCGGAGTATTCGGCCTTCTTGGAGACCCTGAATGGAGTCCTGTATGGGGCTCCAGTAGGGGACTCCATAGTTCTCCTGGGAGACTTCAACGCGCACGTGGGCAACGATGGAGACACCTGGAGTGGCGTGATTGGGAGGAACGGCCTCCCTGATCTAAACCCGAGTGGTCGTTTGTTGTTGGACTTCTGTGCTAGTCATGGATTGTCCATAACGAACACCATGTTCGAACATAAGGATGCTCATAAGTGTACGTGGTACCAGAGCACCCTAGGCCGAAGGTCGATGATCGATTTTGTAATCGTATCATCTGATCTGAGGCCGCATGTTTTGGACACTCGGGTGAAGAGAGGGGCGGAGCTGTCAACTGATCACCATCTGGTGGTGAGTTGGGTCAGAGGGTGGGGGAAGACTCTGGACAGACCTGGTAAGCCCAAACGCGTAGTGAGGGTGAACTGGGAACGTCTGGAGGAGGCCCCTGTCCGAGAGATCTTCAACTCACACCTCCGGCGGAGCTTTTCTGGCATCCCTGTGGAGGTTGGGGGCATTGAACCCGAGTGGACGATGTTCAAAGCTTCCATTGCTGAAGCTGCGGCAGTGAGCTGTGGTTTTAAGGTCTTAGGTGCCTCAAGGGGCGGCAATCCTCGAACACCGTGGTGGACACCGGTGGTCAGGGAAGCCGTCCGACTGAAGAAGGAGGCCTTCCGGGATATGTTATCTCGGAGGTCTCCGGAGGCAGTTGCAGGGTACCGACGGGCCCGAAGAGCAGCAGCCACTGCCGTGACGGAGGCAAAGCAGCGGGTGTGGGAGGAGTTCGGAGCAGCCATGGAGAAGGACTTTCGGTCGGCACCAAAGTGCTTCTGGAAAACCATCCGGCACCTTAGGAGGGGGAAACGGGGAACCATCCAAGCTGTGTACAGTAAGGATGGGACACTGTTGACCTCAACTGAGGAGGTAATCGGGCGGTGGAAGGAGCACTTTGAGGAACTTCTGAATCCGACCAATACGCCCTCTATGGTAGAGGCAGAGCTGGAAGCTGATGGGGGACCATCATCAATTACCCTGGTGGAAGTCACTGAGGTAGTCAAACAACTCCACAGTGGCAAAGCCCCGGGGGTTGATGAGATCCGCCCAGAAATGCTGAAGGCTCTGGGTGGGGAGGGGCTGTCTTGGATGACACGTCTCTTCAACACCGCGTGGAAGTCGGTGACAGTGCCTAAGGAGTGGCAGACCGGGGTGGTGGTTCCCCTTTTCAAAAAGGGGGACCAGAGAGTGTGTGCCAATTACAGGGGTATCACACTGCTCAGCCTCCCTGGTAAAGTCTACTCCAAGGTGCTGGAAAGGAGGGTTCGGCCGATAGTCGAACCTCAGATCGAAGAGGAACAATGCGGATTCCGTCCTGGCCGTGGAACAACGGACCAGCTTTTCACTCTCGCAAGGATCCTGGAGGGGGCCTGGGAGTATGCCCATCCAGTCTACATGTGTTTTGTGGACTTGGAGAAGGCATATGACCGGGTCCCCCGGGAGATACTGTGGGGGGTGCTGCGGGAGTATGGGGTGAGGGGGGCACTTCTCAGGGCCATCCAATCCCTGTACGCCCAAAGCGAGAGCTGTGTTCGGATCCTCGGCAATAAGTCGGACTCGTTTCCGGTGGGGGTTGGCCTCCGCCAGGGCTGCGCTTTGTCACCAATCCTGTTCGTGATATTCATGGACAGGATATCGAGGCGTAGTCGGGTGGAGGAGGGTTTGCAGATCGGTGTGCTGAGGATCTCATCGCTGCTTTTTGCAGATGATGTGGTCCTGTTGGCATCATCGGTCTGCGACCTCCAGCACTCACTGGATCGGTTCGCAGCCGAGTGTGACGCAGTCGGGATGAGAATCAGCACCTCTAAATCTGAGGCCATGGTTCTCAGCAGGAAACCGGTGGTTTGCCTACTCCGGGTAGGGAATGAGTCCTTACCCCAAGTGAAGGAGTTTAAGTATCTCGGGGTCTTGTTCGCGAGTGAGGGGACGATGGAACGTGAGATTGGTCGGAGAATCGGAGCAGCAGGGGCGGTATTGCATTCGCTTTACCGCACCGTTGTGACGAAAAGAGAGCTGAGCCGGAAGGCAAAGCTCTCGATCTACCGTTCAATCTTCGTTCCTACTCTCACCTATGGTCATGAGGGTTGGGTCATGACCGAAAGAACGAGGTCGCGGGTGCAAGCGGCCGAAATGGGTTTCCTCAGGAGGGTGGCTGGCGTCTCCCTTAGAGATAGGGTAAGAAGCTCAGTCATCCGTGAGGGACTCGGAGTAGAGTCCTTGCTCCTTTGCGTCGAAAGGAGCCAGTTGAGGTGGTTCGGGCATCTAGCACGGATGCCTCCTGGGCGCCTCCCTTGGGAGGTGTTCCAGGCACGACCAGCTGGGAGGAGACCACGGGGAAGACCCAGGACTAGATGGAGAGATTATATCTCTACTCTGGCCTGGGAACGCCTCGGGATCCCCCAGTCAGAGCTGGTTAATGTGGCCCGGGAAAGGGAAGTTTGGGGTCCCCTGCTGGAGCTGTTGCCCCCGCGACCCGATCCCGGATAAGCGGTTGAAGATGGATGGATGGATTATCGTGGTTGTTTTATTTCCAGTCTCTGATTTATTCACAGTACAATGATTTTGGCGGCACAGAACGAGGTTTTTGTCAGCCAGCAGAAGGTTTGTGTCAGGTGCACTTTAGTTGACTGCAATATGATTGGTTTAAAAAATGTGTTTACCATGATGGCTTCTTCTTTCACTTATTAGTCTGCTGACACTGCAACACACACACACACAATACAGTGCACACCACAAGCATCCAGACACACTCATATGCATGCATACACAGCCAGAGTACAAGACACACACACACACACGCACACAAACTTTTCTTTCACGCTCTAACACAGACACACACGGACACGCAGACACACACTCAGCATAGTGGCAGTGCTGTAGTCAGCAGGGGCTCATTTAGTCACTAAACGATTCAGGATGTTCACAATGTCTGTGTGTGTGTGTGTGTGTGTGTGTGTGTGTGTGTGTGTGTGTGTGTGTGTGTGTGTGTGTGTGCGTGCGTGCGTGCGTGCGTGCGTGCGTGCGTGCGTGCGTGCGTGCGTGCGTGCGTGCGTGCGTGTGTGTGCATGTGCATGTGTGTGTGAAGGCTCATGGCCAGCAGTGCCATGGATTTTAAGGACAGCAGGTTTCTCCTCCTCTTTCCAATCCTGTCTGACTCTCTTGCGGTATCTACTCCCTTCTCCTTACCCTTTCTCCAGCTCTCTCTAAGGGACACCCTTAATCGTAACTGACTTATTCTATCCTAAAGTTTGGAACAGACTTGTACAATTTTTTGCATTTGATATTGATGTTGACAACTGACCAGCAACATCGTCAATCCCCCATCTACAGTGTCCTGGGACACAACTTTCTTTAGCGTTTTTGTGAAAGAGGCATCTGATTCGACAGGATCATTAGCTGTAAAACAAAAAAACTAGAAGGCCCACCCTGACATCCTTTAGTTATAGGATCTGCCCTCTTTAGTGGTCTATTAAGGCAACACTCACCACACAAACCTCAGCATAGTATGAACCCTCCGTATTATCTATTAGAGTGGCCAGTAAGTTGGCTCTGTGTTAGCACCGATGTTAAAATGCAAGTGCACAGCCACAGAGCCTGCATCCTCCAACAGTTAACATCTCATTTTATTCAGTAAGCCCTTCATATTGCTCTTCACCAGTGGAGTGTTGCTCACGTCCTTAATTTGCCCTTCTGCTGCAGCTGCACTGTTTGCTATAATGATCCAACACGTCATGACTGTTGTTATTTGAAAGTTGCATGCATTCATAATCTGCATGCCTTGTTGTTAGACTCGTCCCCGCTGTTATATGAGGCTCCGCAATGTGGAATTGTATTTTAATCCAGCGGTTTGTGCAACTGTTTGAGGAAGAAAATAGTGGTGATGAAGAAATTGGTTAGCAGGCATACACAAATAAAGAGTCTCGGTTAAGGTATTTCCATATTTAAGTAAATGTCAACATTGTGTGTGTGTGTTTTGAGTGTGTTAATACGAGTATGTATATTTATGTGCAACCTGTGTATATGCACTTAATTGTTGGTTGGAGGGAATTAAAGATTAGTAATGGCTGCTTAGTCACATCTATGATACGCACATGGCTGCTTTGACAACCAAAACAGTCGTTTACACGGACAATAGGACAATAATCATGGCTGCCATGATAGAACAAAGAGGCTGCTGTAAAATTCTGCAATTACATTGTCACAAAGGGATAGATTTGTTAAAGCTCCTCTGTGCTTTGTTTACGTAGCCGGGCTGTGTCTATTAGCATCGTTAGCTGCTAGCCGCCGGCTCAGCAGTCTCCATGTTGAGAGCCGCGTAGAGGCAATAGACATGCTTTGGATTCTGTATAGAGAAACTTTAACATAAACTTACACATATTGCAAATATAATCATCTATAATGTTACAAACCCTCTAGACGTCTAGAGATAAGGGAAGCAACATCCTGCAGATGTAGTCAGTCAAAGAGTTACAACTTTCTGCTCAATAATAGGATACAAAAGCAACAGAATAGGAGTCAGGTGAGGCGAGGAACAAAGGGAAGGGCTGCATGTGGAGCAAAATCATGAAACAAAAAAAGCAAACAAAAAAAACACGTTTCGTAATCCATCATATTCCCACTGACTCACTACAGTTGATGACGGCTGAAAGAAACAAAATAAAAGCTTACCTTTTTAAAATAAAACACACTCTAGTAACCACCCATAAGATCTGATGTTCAACTAGACAGTCAAATAACTGTGTGGTGCCGAAATAACGAATGTATGAAAAAAACAAAGTAAGCCTACTGCCCAGATCCCGAAGCCACACACACACACAAAAGACCTGCGTAGCTAACTATCACACAAGTTAACATTGCAACAGAGCGACACTGAGGCAGACTGTTTAAATCACAGCCGCCTCTGGCATTTTTCACGCAGTGGCTTTTATCAGCTTGGGTGATGGATCAGACAGTCTTGTGATTGTTGGCTGGAACCGGTGAAAAAGAGGGGAAGGACCTGGCGAAGATGGGGAAGACTGGGGCGCCAACACAGGTGGGAGGTCCGGAGGCGTTGACCAGGGGGGATATCCCTCCGGAGGAGATGGTGATGTGTTGACTGGTTTGCTGTCAGAGGAAACAACTGCACCGCAGTCACAGAGCTGTCACCCAAAGACCGTAACAGTAGTACTTGTTGTAGTAATAGTATTCCATATTATTGAATAACCTGTATTGAAGGAAGTGTGATTAAGTTGTCAGTCAGGGAGACGTGTTAACATTGTTAACATCAAATGTGTGGATATTAGGCAGTATATATTAGTTAAAGGGGACATATCATGCTCATTTTCAGGTTCATACTTCTATTTTGGGTTTCTACTAGAACATGTTTACATGCTTTAATGTTCAAAAAACACTTTACTTTTCCCATACTGTCCATCTGAATATACCTGTATTCACCCTCTGTCTGAAACGCTCCGTTTTAGACCCCCTCCCAAAAAAGCTCAGTTTGATCTGATTGGCTTGTAAGAACAATATGGTGCACCTTTGCAAAGGTAGTTCTCAAGCTGTGGGCGGTATATTCTATTGAACCTGCATGTGACATAGGGAGGGGAGCCAATTCTGAACGGCTTGTTGAATCACAAGTTTTCTGATTTAGGCAGCCCACAGAAAACTGACTGGGTCGTCTTATTTCACAGTTTGTGGGTTGGAAGGCACTCTGGATACCCGCTTGTATGTGCACAAGCACTGAAAAAGAGATTGTCTTCATGATATGTGCCCTTTAAATGTTACAGTAGTTATGTGTTGAGTTTCATGACCCCTCGGCCCTTGAAAGTAAGTGTTGTTTAATATCATAAATACTGTATATAGATGTCAGTCGATCATACAGTACATGTGTCACGTTTATGAGCTAGAACATATTTTGCTGTCAGCACTCTGTCAGACAGACATGCAAGTGCTGACAAGTATGCTGACACACATAGACTTGTTAATTCTTATGAAAGATTGATATACCTTACATTTCGTACGTCATACTTCAATGCGCAGTAGTTATTGTTTGTATAACGGGCAGACTGTATATGTGTTAGAGATCCAGTAGAGAAAATGTTACCATGGGAACAGAACCACCTCCACTACCTAGCAACATGTAGAGTTCTGGATCTGTTGACCCTACTCCCTCCTCTTTTCTCTCTCTCTCTCTCTCTCTTTCACCCCCCATCTCCCTCTGTTTCTCTTCCTTGCTCTCTTTTTCTCCTGTCTCTCGATACTTTGACAGGTTAATGCTCAGCTAGCGTGTCTGGCTTACATACACACACACACACACACACACATACACGTGCACACACACAGCCTGGGGTGGTGTGAAACAGGGGATTTCAAGGGGGGACAGCAGGATAGACAGTTTAATCTGAGAGAGAGGGAGGGATGGTGAGAAAGCAAGAGGGAGAGGGAGATCCAGAGGCATAGAGAGAGAGAGAGGAAGAGAGACAGAAGGGGGGAAAGGTTATGGCCAGGTAATGTCAGTGAGAAACCGAGAGGAAGTGGAGAAAGGGGAAAACTGTATTACTCTTCCACTCCAGAGAGAGGAAGTGAGTTGTGGAGATCCAGGGCAAAAGTTTTGCTTTTGTAGACATTTTATTTAGAGTACATCACAAAACAACAGTACAGCAGGGCTCAGAGCGGCGTTGATTCATCCTACGACCAGTTGTAATGCTGTCATTTTATTCTTTAGGGCCCCCAGAATAGGTGCCCATGAGGTGATAACTAAATCTGAATTAATAAACAATATGGACACTAAGCACTCTGCTGTTAGTTGTAGTTTTGATTCAAATCTATCTTAAAGGAGAGATAATAACTTCAGGTTTAAAATGATATACCTGCTGTTTAGGTGGTGATTAAATCCCCATAGATAAACCTGAATATGTTGGCTGCTCAGGGGCCCCCTGGTGGTAAAGGGCCCTTATGCACCAACCTGCTGTTTGACAGTTGATGATGGATCTGGCCATGCCCAAGTTTAATGCCTGTGTGTGACAGTGTGTGTGCTCAAAGTTGTGTGTCATCTCAGAGCTGGTGGAGTGTGATGGTAAATACCCTCGACAACATACTTTCCGTGTGTGTGTGTGTGTGTATCTGACTGTCTTGTCTGCGTGTATGTGTGTGTGTGTGTGTGTGTGTGTGGGTGTATACGCGCATCATTTTTGGTGCATTCGCGTGCATGTGCGGGCATGCAGGCGCGTTCATCTGTATTTGTCTGTGCAGATGTGGGTGTATGGGCTTATCCCAAGTTCCCTTGGGACAGTGCTGATTGACAGCTCTATCCCCGGTTGTCATGGTGATGATGATGGATGTGTTTTGGGTTACCACGGAGACCGCTGTTTAGGCGTTCTATCTGCATGCATAATGTAGTTTTAGCATAAAGAGATTCTGTAGCTGACAGAGAGATAGAGAAAAGGAGACACTGAAGGGACTCGAAACAACTTCACTGGCTGACTTTGCTGCATGTAGTTGGCGTTCCATACAGGCTCTAAACATTATGCACTCCCTGAAGATCACACATTAAATGGGATGCATTACAACAGTGGTTGGCCTAGATGAAGCTCTGCATGCAGATCGAGATATGACAGACGGGCAGACAGTCAGAGAGACAGGCAGGCGAGTGTTCAAAACAGTGCACGTCCTCTGATAAAGATGAAAGAGTCGGTACTGTGGAATTATAGAATTTTAACTATCCTCCACCTGTTGTGCTGAATTTTTAATACCTTTATCTGCAGAGTTATCCAGAAGTTCTACTTTTTTTTTTTACAATGAAAGCACAGGAAAAGATCCGACCCCCAGTGGGATCAGAGACATGAGATGTGTTGGAATGTGGTTTCCAAAAAAAAAGTTACAAGCACTTCTCAGGGCTACACTTCTTATGACTCACTAACAAACAGAACCGTTTTTCTTTTTTTCTTTTTTGAATTATTTAAAGTGCGGGTGAGAGGGATTTTAGTTTTGATTCCGTGTTTGCCACAGTTTTGATTACTGTGAAGGTTGTAATGCCAGCTTGTACAGTATCACACAGAGTAGCTACACATTGTGAATATTTATCCTTGAAATGAGTTGTTTAATTATGTTTTCCTGCCGCTCAAAGCACTTTTACTACACCATTCACCCATTCACACAGACATTCATACCATTAGTTTAATAAGCTGTATGCCTCACTGTGTGGAAGTGACTGGGATCATTATTTTGTGTGTAAGGCAACATCAGGCTTGACTTAAACATTACTTTCTTAACTTTGTAAAACAAAATGTATCAAATAAATACATAGATATAAATTTACTAAATTGATATTTATTATTAAAATAATAAATCGTACACCAGCAACTTCAAAATTACCAGGAATTACAATTCTTGTGTAAACCCTTTAAATGCAGCAACAAATTGCTCAGAACTTAATCAGGAATTCAAATGTCAGTATATAATGTATATGTATCGGTGCATCCCTAAGTACCTTCTATCGCTGAATGAAAATTGATGAAATGCCACGCTACACCATACTGACATGAATTTAGTCATTCATATTCATTTTCATGCATCAACAACACACACATACATATACACAGACACACTCCCTGAGGAGACGCCACTACACATGCATGATTTGCTTGTTTAGTGTGGCCTCAGGACTACCGTTTAGTTAAACTAGGCGTGTCTGCATTTTACATGCTGTTTAAAAACAAACACACACGCACAGACACGCACACGCATAGTATAGTTACCGAAATAGACATAATGTATGTGTGGTCATACGTGCTCTCTTTCACAAAAAACATGCACATTCATGCTTCTGCACGCAAACACACAGCTGTGTGACACTCGGATATATATCCACACAGATGCACACACAAAAACACAACACACACACATTCTCCGTTCGGTGCTGGTGTATGTATCAGTAGTCAACATGCATGGCTGGCTCATTCACAATGTAGCAAGCAATCAGGCTGTTCACCTATGCATGACTCGGAGATACACGCCGGTTATCACACACATATTATTTGACATACAAATACAACTATCTGTGTTTACAAAAAACAAAGACACTATCACTCATAATCACAATTACACTCACGGGTCACGGAAATGCCACCGTTTAGTGCACCCAAATACGCCCAGATACACTTGATAGTCCATGTTAATGAAAAGCACATTGTATCAAAGGAAAGCTCGCACACACACAAATGCAGTGATCTTGTGTAAATGCATACAGTCAGGCTAAATCAAACAATAAGGAAACATTTCCTTGAGCATGATATATTGGTTGAGTGATCAGGCTCCAAGACAGCTTGTGTCAGGCCAGTGGTCCTATTTAGTCTCTATTTATTCACTCACCTCTTCTTCACATGCAAGTGTGGATTTGTTTTGGTGTAAAGTGTACAATTTCAGAGGCATTGCCTAAGACACTGATTCTCAACCCTTTTGGCTTGTGACTCCTTGTGACCCTTGCTCATTTTTGCTTCTCAGATTATTCGTCTTGAGTAATATATGAGACCTATAGAGTAGGGCTGCCACTAACGACTAATTTTCTATTGGTTAATTCATCGACTATTTTACCTATTAGTCGATTAATCTAAAGGATTAATTTTCCTCCAAAAAATCAAATTGACCATTTCATTTAAGTTAGTTTTATTTTAACAAACTGTAAGCTATGTCATTGTATAATGCAACACAAAACAAAACAAAATAGACTTCCCCTGAAATCTGAAATAAAGATATTGTAACAGGGTATCAAAATATGCTCCCCATTTCCTTACATTACACTTAACCCCTGCTTGCAATCAAAATGAATAGACTAGCATTTTTCGTCAAGGCAGCAAAAATCATCATAACACACCAGCTCGGTGTCACTGCAGCTCGGTGTCACTGCAGCGGGGGCACCGGACAGTGGCCTACAAGCTGCAGCACACGGCGCTCCCTCCCCTCGCTCACCCATTCATAACACACCTTTGCCGGTGTGTTGGCATCAACATAAGCCTAGCTCGGACTTTGCCGGTGTGTTGGCATCAACAGACGCTCAGTTCGAACTTTTGCCGGTGGTCACCTTTGCCAGTGTGTTGGCCTCAACACAAGCTTAGCACAGACTTTTGCTAGTGTGTTGGCCTCAACACAAGCATAGCTCTGACTTTGCCAGTGTGTTGGCCTCAACACAAGCTTAGCTCGGACTTTTGCCAGTGGTCACCTTTGCCGGTGTGTTGGCCTCAACCCAAGATTAGCTCGGAGTTTGCCGGTGTGTTGGCATCAACAGAAGCTTAGTTCGGATTTTTGCCAGTGGTCACCTTTGCCGGCGTATTGGCCTCAACACAAGCCGAGCTCGGACTTTGTCGTGTGAGCAGGGGGAGCTCCTTGCACTGCAGCATGGAGGAAAACCGCCCACTACCCGCCCGCTACTGCCCACGCTGCAGTGACACAGAGCCGGCTGAAAATCTGCAAAGATTCCCTTCAAACACTTATTCAAATGAATTTCTAAAGTAGCAGGCAGACAACTTTATGGATTTATGAGTCTATTTAACAGCTCCAAGGACAAAAATAAAAATAAAACTTGCATTTTCAGCGTCAACGTCATCAGTTACCCTGACTAATCGCTGCAGCCCTACTATAGAGGGAAAACTATCCAGCATTTTGAAAGAAGTTAAATCAACAAATATTTGAGAAAACTTTTATTAACATCAGAAAGTACTACATTTTCCGTCCTATCCCGTTAACTATGTCATGACCTTTCAGATTTATCTCGACTCTGACACCCAGGTTAACAATCAGTGACCTAACTGGTCTTGTATACTCAGGACACACATGAAGACATAGACAGTATGGAGTCGGTTCTGTCTATTCAACATAGGGTGTGTCTATAGGCGGCGCATACATATGCATGTAGCTCACCCTCGTAGACATGGGCAGTCAACGCCATTTACATCTCATGCACCCTTATCCTTTGGATATGGAAAGTATAATTTGCTCCTACGTTACCGGCTGTACTTGATGGCATGCCGTGCACTTTAAGACATGTGACAATAAAAAATTAATTCTGTACAGGGATAAATGGTATAGTCAAATCCATATGTTAACACAGGTTGTACTGACTACTGACTATAATCCATGCCTCCTTTGGAGTGCCGTCGACACCTGGGATCTTGTGCAAACCTTTACAGTAAAGCTACACCATGTTAATCAATGTTACCATGGATTAAAACACGTGGCAGTTTTGTCCCTGAGATATAGAATGTGCTGGAATGCTAACCAGACATTAACTACATTAGATCCTGTAATGTACTGTACGTGCCAGGGTAAAACATATACCGTGATAGCTCTACACTTGTTCAGGAAGCTGTACAACAGTGTGTGAAGATTAAGCACTGTGAAGATTGTTTAAAGATGTTGTGAGTATTAACTAAATAATGTTGAAATGGGTTGCGCAATGTCCAGTTTTTGGGTTTGAGAACTTAAATCTCCTCAGGCGATGCATGTTTTAAACACAGAAAGACACGTTGTGAATAAGATATTAGAAGCGCGTTGCATTGCATTTCTCCCAGAGGAGCACTTAAGCCTCATGAATAATTCAAACACACACTAACTCACAGACACTCGCAAACGCACGCTACCCGCCAACAGACATGCACAGATACACATGCTCACGCTGGGCGTATGTGCGCACACACACATCTTGATACCAGGCAGTTCCTTTATTGATCTCCGAGTATTTAAAACTGCCTGAAATGGACCTTTCCTAGTAGAGGGTGGAGTGATTGGTGGAGTGAACGTTTGCTGGTGAAAAAAAGAGATCGGGAATGAGCAGAAGAGGATGTTAAGTAGAAAGGCAAAGACAGGAGCTTTGCAGCGTCGTGCATGCAACATTCATGTGAGCAACCACATTGAACAAGAACTGAATTCATGGTCAGAAAAACTGAGAAGGTGGGGAGTGGGAGGAAAAACAAAACCTTAAAGAAACGATAGAAAATGGGAAAAACAAGGTGCTTCAGGCGGCAGTAGAGAGAAAGTTTCCAGCACTTTGTTCTCTTGCCTTTTATTAAACATTCAGTAGAGACAGAATGAGACAAAACCACAAGCGGTGAGCAGATCAAAATACTCAGACACTGTTTGGGTATCAGCCAGATACAAACATAATCCTTGGGCTTTCCATTATGCATGCTATTTTCCATTTTTGTAACATAATTGTTGCACTTCGTGACAAATTTTGTATTCGACTGTGTCGGTTTACTGTAATAAATTGGACGAATTTTATCATTTTTTCCCAAACCCAAAACCTAACCGAAAACTAGCTTCTTAGTAAAGTAAGCACTGGTGAAATGTTCACAGTTTGGAGTGTTTCTTTTTACTCTTCTGTCCTTTAAATACATTTTCAATTTTCCTACCGCACCTCCCTCACACACATCATAACACTCATACTGTATCTCTCGATATCTCTGTGTGATATTATCTGAAATTCTTATCTTTAACTCGCTCTATCTGGCGATCTTTCTTTCTCCTTCCCTGTCTGTCTCTGTCTACATCCCACTTTTGTCTATCTACCTCTGTCTCTGGCGTTGCTCTCTGTATTCATATTTCTCTATCTCTCTCTTTATCTCACCATTGTTCTTGCTAATCCTCTCAATCGCTGCCTTGATCCATCTCTATCCAATATTCATCCATCTTCCTTTCCATTTCTTTCTTTTCCATCTCTTTCTCCCTCTCCCCGTGCTTCTGTTGTGTCTTCTAATTGGTTTTCTTTCCTTCCAGCCAGTCAGTTCTTCATTAAATCATCTGTCATCATCTCGGTTTGGTCTGTCATCTGTCTTTCCCACTCTCTCTCAACCTCCCTCTCTCTCACTCTCTCTATCTCTCTCTCACGTCTTTATCAGTAGTCATCAACATTTTTTGACAACTGGATGATAGATGCAACTTCTCAAATGTTAACTTAATGCATTGGTATAGATGGGTCCGTCCTGAAAAAGCTCTATAGTTGCCGTTAACGGTGTTGAATGATGGGGATAGATGGGAACATTGTTACTCTCCAACTTCATCTACGTAGCCATTCATTAGTTTGCAGTTCTTGAATGTCTCTCTTTATGTGTAACTCTCATTTTCAAAATGACTTCATTGACGTCATTGCAAAAAGTAGTTTATTAAAAACAATTCCGTCCTCTCTCTCTCTTTCACAGGTCAGGTTGCATACAATTTATTCACGAAGCTCTTAAAAGAGGTTTATAATATTGCTTGAAAAGGCAACAAAACATAAATACAGATAAAAGCAGAGTCAGAGTAATCACAGGAGCATCTCTTTGTTTTGCCGTCGCTCTTATTCTGTTGCTTTCTATTTTCACCAATGAAACACTAATTGACTGAGAGTCTCAAAGTCATCATAGACACTGCTCTTTCCCCCCCTCCTCTCTCTGCTCCTTGTCTTTCCTTTCTATCTCAGTCTCTTTATCTCTTCTGATCAGTTTCCGTCCCTTCTCTTCCTGTTCTGTTTTATGTGACTTCTCTTTCTAGCATGGAAGCTTTCTGAACACAAGTGAACATCAATGACGTAGGGCTAGGCGGTATATCGACTTTAAAGGTTTATCAATATATTTTCAAACGAGATATAGGAGGAGACAATATCGATGCATAACGTTTCTTCCGTAAAGCCGTGCCACTGTATGGATCTAGTTTCTCTCAGCGCGGTCAAGGAACCCCTTTGAAAATGGACATGTCAGTTTATCCTTGCCAAAATGTATTGTAAGTTTGCAGCGTTATTTAGCCTAAGTTTTCTAGTTTCATATGATGCCAGTATCTTCACTCATTAAAAAAAAAATACATCGAGCAAAGTGAGATTTAGCATAGTTCAAATTATTGACGGCAAGACTAGATGTTAACATGGACACCTTTTTGCTCTTGAAATCTTGCAGCATAACCTGTTACATCCTGTATCGATTTGCATTTAAATGCCCAAGTATTGATTATGGAAAGCAAAAAATAAGGTCATCTATATACATTGTGAAGGTGTAATGTGGCTTGGTGGTGGTTTGTACATGTGACCAGCTTGCTGACTTTTTCTTGACTGATATTGATCAGCATGTCTCCGTGTATAAATTGATTAAGTAGGGCTAAATATCCACTAGATAAAGGAACTAGTGTCTGACTTTATGGTTGTGGTTGATCTGTGTCACGACTCATGTTGCATTTGCCTGTACAGACCATAGATGGCTTGTCAGAAACTGTTTGGAAGAGGACATTTTAACTTTTGTCTCATAAGCATTTCTGAGAGACTGTCATCACTAGAGACATGTGGCATTTTGCTATCAAATTCCTTGTGACAGTACCTTATTATTGTGACGGTACTCGGTGACAGTAATCTAATAACTCTCTTTTTAGAAAGACACATCACTTTTCAAAGTGTCATCTTTTTTTTTTCATTTTATCATTTTATGCCTCTCTTCTTGTACATGGCTTATCTAATAGAACAATTATCTTACCTGCCTTCATTATTCACACACTGAAGGTACACTGTGGATGTTTCTTGTAAACAAACAGTTTTGTCTGCATTCAGTGTATCTCACCATAGCTTTGTGTATGTTGTCCGTGAGACCTAACATACATGTAGGATACTTTGAAACCTGTTGTGTACACCGTTAAGACATCTTATTCCCTGCCTTTTGCTTGTGCATTTGCTACAGTCCTTGGCGCATTACTGACGTCATATAGCTTGCATGCAATGGAACTTTGCGTCAGTTCAGGCAGAGCACTAAAGTGGCGGTCATGTTGGCCGTTGGGCATCACCTGTCGCATTCATTCTCAGTATCACTGGCTTGTTCATGTAACATCTGTTTGGCTAGTTGCTGACTAAATAACATCCCGTCACATTCATACAAGTGTACATGGCAGCCCTTGTAAGTGTCAGTTCTCACTATACTACTATCACTATCACTGCTATGATGCCAGCACTGCTTGCTTATACAACTCCACCCACCGCCCCAAACTCATGGGATTTAAGCCTATAGCTTTTCAACTATCTTTGATCCTGTACTATTATGTGTTGGATGGCCAAGTCCTTGACATAAGTGTCTCTGACTGAAGTACACATTTGCATTATAGCCCTCTGCAGTCGGCAGGAACATGAATCACTGTATTGTGATAGTGTTTCTAATATTTTGTCCGACCCATTTATATCAGTGAGCGTAGGCTAAATAACAGACACACCTCTCTATGTTTAGCTCGGTTTACCGAATAAACTGGCAACTAAGTGTAGTTTTTGAAATTTGCTTATGTGTGTGTGTGTGTGTGTCCGCACAGGAGAGGGAAGGATTGAGAAGTAAAGAAGGGCAGGAGAGACAAGAGTTGAATGTATTTCATCAGGGCTGCGATGCGTTAAACTCTCAGTATGCAGCTATTTGTTTAAGATGTCAGGGATGACATTTAACACCAACCAACACCCAGGGTCTCTCTCTCTCTCACTCTGTGTCTCTCCCATACACACACATGAATGAAAGTACATTCAAAGACACAGACGCAAAATCAGGGACGGACACAGGTGAACACACACACACACGCACACACACAAACGCACACACACACACACACACACACACACACACACACACACACACACACACACACACACACACACACACACACACGCACACACACACACACACGCACGCACACTGTCAAACATGCTCATGAAGAGACACACAGTCTGACCCACCCACTCTCAGAGAATAAAAGAGAGGGAGACGGGGGAGGGTGAAGGAATGAGAGGTAATACTTATAAATCACAACTTTAGGAGTTTGTCGTTACGGTTGATAATTTAGAAACTCTGTTTAATGACCAAATGAGAAAACAGGGACGCTAGACTCATCTATCTCAATACTGCTCTGGAGTCAGACAGCGAGAGAGACGGAGAGGCTTTTTTTTCCCATCCACCTTCTTTTTTTTGTTTACTCTCAACTTGTGTATACTTTGTCCATTTCTGTTGCGTTCCATTTGATTTGTCATTTAGTTTAACATGTCTTACCTCCTTTTGCACTCCTTCTTCTAACTGCATGTTTTTGTACTTTGTACTTCCTTTCTGTTGGGGCAAGAGGGTGGTTCAGTTAGAGCTACCACTCTAAAGCCACAGGATCTGCAGTGCTGAAGTGTCCCTATGCAAAAAACTGCATCCATCCCAGCATATATACATACATAACTTCATAACAACTCATAACAACACAGCTTCATAGCAACAAATGATGCATAGCTTCATAACAACACATACTATATCTTCATAACAGTAGATAACAACACAGCTTCATTACAACACATAACACATGGCTTCATAACGGTACATAACAACACATAACACATGGCTTCATAACAACACAGCTTCATAGCAACGCATAACACCACGGCTTCATAACAATACATAACAACACATAGCTTCAAAAAAACACATAATGACACATAGCTTCATAACAGTACATAACAACACATAACACATGGCTTCAAAACAACACATAACATCACAGCTTCATAACAATACAGAACAACAGATAGCTTCATAACAACACATGATGACACAGCTTCATAGCAGTACATAACAACACATAACACATGGCTTCATAACGGTACATAACAACACATAACACATGGCTTTATAACGGTACATAACAACACATAACACATGGCTTCATAACAACACATAACAACATATCTTCATAACAATGCATAACAACACCCGCTTAATAAATACACATAGCTTCATAAAAACACATGCCAACACAAAGCCACAATAACAACAAGTTTTCCGAGGCCTGGCTTGACAATCCCAAATACAAAGCCTGGTTAGTAACAATTCCAAATGGGAAAAGAAAGCTGGATGCAAACTGTGTAAAATCTTGTCAGAGCATCTTCCCCGAGTCACAAAGTCAAAAATGGTCTGAAAATCTACCAGAAATGTGAGTCTGGATAAGTATGGAATTTTGAAATGGAACATGTGTAGCAACCCTGTGTGATGTAGTCCATCTTGTCATCTGCCAAGGCAAGCGAGCAGTAGGATAAACAGAGTATCACCTTAATGTTATTACAGAGTTTTTTTTGCCAATACTAGCCAAGCAATAGCCACGGTATTCAAATCTGGTATTGTCACCTTCTGACATAAGTTAAGGGGGGTCAGTAGTGAGGGCCAAATGGCATCAATAATGGGAAGCGTAGAATCACAGTATAATGAGAATCAAATTGTGTCTCACTATATGTGTCAGGGTCATGAGGCTAGTGTAGGAAAAAATAATCATGATAGCGATCTATCTATCCATCAATGTCTACTCACTCCATGTCTCCTTCTGGTGATTTACCATTAAATCACTCTTCTGCCCTAATTGGTCTAAATGTTGGGCTGTTAGTTGACTGGCAGACAACATCTGTTCTTTGATTTGTGGACAGATGGTGGGATGAGATGAAGGTCAGCATGGTTACTAGTTGTGTGTGTGTGTTTGTGTGTGTGCACCCTAAACGCTATGACTGTCTAAAATGTAATGCTGGCAGGCAGAAGAGGGCAACCAATATGTTTATAACAAGGTTTAAAAGAGTGATAGAAACACATGATAGCAATATGCGAGGGGGGAAAAAAAGAATGATGGGAACGGCACTTAGAAAGGACTGCATTTGAAGTTAATAAATCCCAGTTACAAGGGCAGCTACAGAGATGAGTCACACTAAGTTGAATGTGGGTATTTGTCTGCTTTAAATGTGTTCTGACGCTTTTGTGAATTTCCTCTGAAAAATGTGTCAGCAAAGTCACAAAACATTTGATATACCTGAATACCTGAGGGGGGCCTCCTACATCAGCAGACAGTGGTCACACGTTGAAGCTCACAGACAGGGACATAGACAATCTAAACAGGATATATTCAACCCAACAAAACAGCTTTAAAAGCAACCACTGAATTGAATCAACATCTGAGTAAATCTGAAAAAAAATAGTCCACCCTGATCTTCACAAAGCCGGTATTTATGATAGGGCTGCAATGATACAATGGCACATTCCGGGTCTGAAGAGATTAAAACATGTACTTGTGGAAAAAGTTAAGTCATACAGTATATCATGATTTATTCCGCGTCCAGATGGGTTTACATTTGGCAAAAGGAAGGATGCCTTTAGCCCACATGTCTGCTGCATGGTCGAATAGCAGCCAAGGAATAAGAGACCATTTTACAAGACCAGATGGTGCAAACACTGTTCTCTTGATGCATCATTTTCCATACACACTACTGAAACGTAATTTCCTGAACAACTAGATTAAGTCAGCTGTCTTCCCTGGAAGTTCTTATGGTGTATTTCTGTTTCATTTGCGCTTCAGTGAACTGCAGGCTATACCCTGGAAGAACAGTCCAATATCCTGTTACACACAGTGCAGGGCTGAAGCATCAAGAAAGGCAAATAGTGGCCCTACTTTTGTATATGAAAATGAAATGCAAACATATAGAGTAAATGGGCAGACTAATTCAACTGATTAAAACAGACCATTATATCGTAAAAGCCAGAATATCAGTAGTGGATATACACTAAATGGCAACTTTCCTGAACAGAGGAGATGTTGGAAAGGAGACAAAGGTTGAACAGAACACCATGTGAGCCTCCAACGGAGACTGTCCTCCAATGGAAAACCCACAGCATCAGTTGTTTCAGCAAATATCCCCAAACTATACATTCACGTCCAAGTGACAAAGCCCTCTAGTGGCAGTAGAAATTATGACAGTGAGCGTGAAGGAGGATGTAGTGTGACACGGTTATAAAGACACAATCTGCTTTTTAAAATGTGTATTTATTTGTTAAAACAAGTGTGTTAAAATAAGTAGGACTGAACATAATCATAAAAAATAAAAGATCTGGGGAATGAAGTGTCAACTTGCTGGGAATGAATAACGATAGTCGTTTGAGGAAATGATGGATTTGATTCATGGCACACTTTTTAAATAACATACTTTTTTTTAATCTTTGGGCTTCGGGGACGGTATCAGGAATTTTCAAGTCAAAAGGCTCAAGTCTAAGTGAAATCACGAGTCATTGATGTTAAAGTCCAAGTAGAGTTACAAGTCTTTTTTGATTTTGTTAAGTCGAGTCTAAAGTCATCAAATTTGTGACTCGAGTCCTCACCTCTGCCCTAAGCCTAACCAAACCTTAACCATAGCAGAAAAAAAATGTTAATTTTAGTAAAAGTTAAAGACATTGACAGATGATGGTGTCCTGTCAATAGGGGCGTCATATCAGAAGATGCTTCTATGTATCGGTATAGGATATTTACAATTTTCTTTTGTGTGTGTGTGTATAATTTGGAGGACTTTGTGCTCCAAAAGGAGGGCACACGTTACAGGCTCACATAAAGTATAGGTTGTATGTATAGAAATATAGTAGTATAAATATACTTTCTCTGCAATCTGATCCATAAAATCAGTTTATATGGGTCACAATAACATTTCTGCCTATACCCCGTCTTTTTTTTTTTTAAATCGCTTGTATGCACATTGTTGCTGGACTGCATCTAAAAGCTAAGTTGAATTCCATTTCTACAATGCCACTGATGCCAGCACTAGTTTTGCGGATCTGATGGATCTGTCTATAAGATCCCATTGTTATGCATACAGAACTGTTACTTAATGCATCCTGGCATGACTGGACGGTGAAAGTGACATTGAGACCACAAGTGAAATTGCACCCTCTGTGCTTTCAGGCAGCAGCTGCAGAAGGAAGCTTGATGAGTTGCCCAGTAACTCCTCAGACCAGGGGAGGAAATTTATTATGAAGAATAATATAATAATATGCTGGATCATTTGTGTGCACATGTTTTAAAAGTCTTCCTCCTGTCTTATTCAGTCATTCATGGCAGGTAAACTGAGGTATTAGAGGTATGGAGGGGAGTGATGAGGGAGAAAGAGTGCTAGCTATATATATTCAGCTTCCCAGCATATGGGGGCAAGAGGTTGATGGATGGGTGGGTGGATGTAGATAAGAGAGCAGGAGGGATGGATGGATACAGCCTGAAGAGAGAGGAGAGGAGAGGATGATGTAGATGGCCCATAATCCTTAGAGGCTGACAGCACACTGGGTCTTCTGTGATTGAAGTCTGTATGTGTGTGTGTATGCGTGCGTGTGTGTGTATGTGTGTGTACGGATCTGATAGTGATAGTGATCTGCCTATCAAAGTGATGCAGGGAAGGAATGGAGTTATGGGATAGAGGGGGAAAGGAAGAGGGGGAAGAAACGGCGAGTGGGGAAGAGAAGAGAGAAAGGGATGAGGCCAGTAAAGCCATTAAACATAAAATCAATCAGCAGAAAGAGAGAGAGAGAGAGAGCGAGGGACGGAGAGTGAAATGCGGAGAGAGTAAGATCTTAAAAGAAAGACACAGCGAGACGGAGAAGGATAAAGAAGGAATCCTCAGATGACTGCGATATTGATGACAGCACAGTGGGGAAGAGGGGATGAACGGATGCGAGAGAGGGGAGGCAGGATAAGGAGGCTAAGAACGAGTGATCAAAGCACCCCGGGCCATGAGAGAGAATGAGCAAAGGGAGGGTGAGATGGGGAGAGTTAGGACGGGGGTGGGGGGATGATGATGAGGAAGGAGAAGTGGGAGGGTGAGAGAGGCAAGGCTGAATGAGGAAGAGAAAAGGAAGTATGGAGGGGAGAACAGAGGGAGGGAGGAGGAGTGGAGGAGAATATGTGCTGTTTTACTTTTAAAATAATCTTGATACAGAAATGGTGTAGAGGAGGGGCGTACCGAGCAGAGACCAGTAGGGAAGCAAAGAGAAGTGGTGCTACAACAACATCTAGACAGAGCGAGGGATGGAAAGGCAAAAAAGGGCAACACCAGTTCACTGATGTGATAAGAAATGAAGGCAACATGGTCAACACTACCTCTCACAACACATACAGTCACACTCAATACTAACATATAGCGCCCTCCCTCCACACACACTTTCCTTCCTCCTGTGGGTCAGTGCGCTGGGGCATGGGCATGAGTTCAGCCTCCCCAGGTTGCTGTCTGAAATAGAAAGCAGAAAACGAAACAGAGCAGAACAGATAGTCCTCACTACCTATAGATTTACCCCCTTATGCTCATTTATCTTCTGGTTTTCTAAATCTTTCACATGTAATATGTGTTTATCCATGTGTAATGCAGAGATAATATAACAAAATCGGACAAATTCATGCAGGTTCACGAGAAACTCCCTCAGCTCAGAACTCCAGCAGGGCTCTCGGAGCTCCGGCGGGAGGTTGGAGAAGCTCTGCGCCTGGCAGCGGCGGCTCCTCCTCTGGCCAGGAGCAGAGCTTCATCTCACTGCTCCGCTGGTCCCCTCTGGGAGCCAACAACAACCCCACGCTACTGTAGGCCCAGGCCGTATTGCTGGGCCCGCTGGAGGGAAGGGAGGCACGGGGTAACTAGAACCAGGATGGCGCAAAGCAGATTTGTGAGACGCTGCTGCTGCGGTAAAATTGGAGGTTTTCAAAAGGTACTCTGGTGCTTGGAAACACTACCACTTGTGTCCAAAGAGACCACCAAAAGCAACACAAAACCGTGACTATATCAAACATAATGTGTCCGTGGGGATTGTGACACCAATGTAAAGTGACTTACATAGTAATGTTACTTTTGAACAGTAGGCCTAGTGCATGTAAGTACATGCATAACCCAACAATTTCTAACTTTGAGAACACACCCACAGTGAGGTGCAGACCACCACAAGTCCATCAAAATGAATGCCATTGTTAGAGATTCTTAACTACATGTAAACTTATGTACAGTGGATGGATGCATGGACAAGATGTAGATATGAGAAAAAAAAAGTTTGTAACCTAGCGTAACAAAACAACAGTGCTTTAAAGTTTTAATTTGCTGTTCTAACTGGGAGATTTTTGGATAACCCTAATCCATAATACAGTATCTTGAATCTAGCCAATGCACACAGGTTTAGGTTCAACCTTGACTGAACAGGGTAATTCACCAAATGTCAGTCACGTCGCTATCAGTCATCTCGTAATGATTTTATAATCAATAACTTTCATTTTGTGTCTCATTTTGAAGCAATCTCCACTTATGCGTTGGATGTGGCTTCAATGACCTCGGTGCTCCGTAGTTGTCAGCCTCAGATTAATTTAAATGCTTATTGGATTTAAAGATTTCGGCTGTAAGCTGATCAGACACGTATGTAATGAAATTCCATTCTCTGACTCAGATCATTTTTATTCAATATGCTATGCTTAAAAAGCAAGCTACAGTATGTTTGAATCATCACAGAAAAATAACAATATGGAACAGTATTCACTGTCACCTGCTTGTAATGGTGAGATTGTTTTAATAGTGACATATTCATTTTAACAGCTGCTGTAAAAAAAAAAAGAAGAGATGGGAGCAGAAAATGATGTGAGGTAGACACAGTAATATTTAATACTGTCACACAGATGTCCCATCATGATTGATGGAGCAGGGGCGAGCGATATCCAGAATTAGCAGGTGCGACATGGAAAGTTGACTGGTTCCGTGTCATGTCTGATGCACGCACATTTAACAGAAGGTAATCAGTGTTGGCTATAGGTACGTGGTCTTCTCCCCCACCCCTCCCCCTGTGAACACCCAACAAATGTCACTTTTTATTAGAGCAGCTGCTCCTGAAGCGGTCTCTGCACAGCCCCGCCGTTACTAGATGACACACATCGGAATAAGTGAGGATCCTAATTGCATCATGTGTCATCTAAAATTATCACATGGAGTCCTCACATGGCTCCCAGGTTTCCTCCACGATCTACATCAGTATTCAAGTCGGATATTTAAAAAAAAGTAATGATTAAAAAAAATGTTTTATGCTACAGGTCACAGTAATGCATTTTGAGTGACACAAATCCAGTACATCATGGCTGAAAGCCCTTGATGCTACAACATCATAATGTCAAGTTCACCAAAGGTCCACTGCACATAAGAGTCGCTGCTCACTAGTTTAGTAATCTGTTTTTTTTATTTCACAAGTTCATTTCCTCTTCTTTAATAAGAGCCACACATCAGTGCACCTTGAGGCCGTTCCACCTGTCTGTCAAGTGTCACTGGCACATCAGTAAGCTGGAGGACTGGAAGAGGGGCGTGTGTGTGTGTGTGTGTGTGTGTGTGTGTGTTTAAATGCATATATATGTGTGTGCATGCGGGTGCGTGTCCACCAGTGCTTGCGTTTCCACGTCCTGTGGATAAACCTGTGACAGCTGTCATCCTGAAAGCAGCACCCTCTCCCAAGCTGTGGACACACACACACACACACACACACACACACACACACACACACACACACACACACAACTGCATCATTGCTCTTCTGCAAATGTGATGGGGTCTCAGCAGGGCTTGGTTCAGGGTGTTGGGTCATTTATACGAATCTCTTTGACTGTCTAGCTGTGGAAGGAATGTCTGTCTGGATAACTGAATGGCCTGTCTGTTAGTGCCTGCCTGCCTGCCTGCCTGTCTGTCTGTCGGACTGACTCAGCTGCCTATATGAATCTGTTTTGAATCAATGAATTGTTGTATAAATAATGCATTTCTCTACTTCATTTTCAATACATCAGCACCTGTAGTTTGGGACAATGCACGTCTTTGTCACCAGCTTGTGTCAACACATTTTGACACAAGCATCATTCCTACTAAGGTGAAAACAAATAAAAAGCTTGTATTGTTCCCAACTTCACGCTCTGATCTATTGAAACAAGGCTCGCTCTATCTTAAAGGGATAGTTTTGGATGTTTTGAAGTGGGATTGTATGAGGAACTTCTTCATAGTCAGTGTAATACTTACAGTAGATGACGATGGGCACACCCCCAGCTTGGAGAAACAAGACAGGAGTACCGACATGGAAGCAAAGCAATGTACTGCTGTGGATGGCGGCAGCAACAAAACGTATTTTAGCCACCTAAAAGAAAATCCCACCTAAAAAAAAAATCTATATCAGTTTAAGTGTACGCTATATTTAGAATATTTTCTGATGGGGAAGTGAACTGAAAGTGAAACTTATCTGCACTGTTTTTGTCAGCGGAGTCTGGTGGCTTTGAAGAGAGCATAGATAAGTTTCACTTTTAGTTCAGTTCCCTCTCGGAAAGGGCTGTCTGACGGCAAGGTAAAGTGGTGAAAATATCCTAAATATAGCGTGCACTTAAACGGATATTGATTTTTTTAGGTGGCTAAAACATGTTATATATTATAAATATGTTAAATATTGCTTTGCTCCAGTGTCGGTGGCGTGCCGACCGTCATTTACTGTAAGTAATACACTGACTATGGATAAGCACCTCATAAAACGCCACTTCAAAAACACCCAAACTATCCCTTTAAAAATCATTTCAAACCACCTATTTTGTTTCATCCTGTTTTCTTGTTTCCTATCTGATACAGTTTGTACCAACCCTTTGCCTATTCCAATCTGGTTCTATATTATTTGTTTCACTCTAGTTCTGTTTGTCTCCGTTTGTTCCTATCTATTTATGTTCCCCCCGTTATCCTCCATGTATTTCCTGTCTCTACTCAGTGCACTCTGTTCTGTCCGATTTTCTAATATCTTTTCTAATATGTTTCTATTCATTCCTATTGGTTATCGTCTGTTTGCTTGATGTGAGTCTCGGACCACAGTCATTCTCTGTACCCCTCCTCTGTGGGTGGAGTCTGGCTTGGTCCCCTACCTTATCGCTGTCATCTGTACATGCATCCCCTCGAGGCAGCACCGCCTGGGTGAGCCTAAAGGATGGTGCATGTATACCTGACAGCGCCTGTCTACACTCTTATAAAGGATGTGTCTTTTCCATCTTATCAGTGAGTGCAGTTTAAGGACAGCACACACATGGGTGTTTCTCCGTCTTCTCTTAAATGCTGATGATATCAACATGTGATGTGTTGCAGAGTTATATAAATCATCCCAAATTGCACTCACTGGTGTGTAGGAAAATGCACGTCTGCTGTAAGAGTGTGTTACATACAGTATTGCCTCTTTTATGTATAACTATAAATTATACAGGTATAATTTATACCATGTTTTCAGTCAGACTTGAACGCTCTCAGAAAAAAAGGATCAACGTTGTATCTTTCATCACTGGGGCAGCGGATACTCGGCTGGGCTCAATTTGCTTTTCTATAAATACCTTTTTTTAAAAGATGTATTTCAACCGATTGGGAAAAAAACATTCATCGATCCACGCCGTGTTTGGAGAAAGTGAATTGAGCCCAGCCCTCTTCAATATCTTGCCGTACAACCAATGTCCCAGTGACAAAACAAGGTACAATGTGGTATGTTTTTTCTCCGTGAGTGAGTCTATATAAATTATATGTGTATAATTTATGCCGTGTGCACAGCGCAATCCATGTGTCTTTATCTGTTATCCAATAATCAGTACTACTACTCAATTATGAATAATACTATCAATCAGATGTGATCAACAATTAGAGAAAATTTGGCAAATTTACTATCACATCTAGTCTATATGTTTTGGAACTAATTGATACACTGACACCAGCCAATTGGGAAACAGCTGAATCTAAAAGTTCCTTGGTGGTGATTGGAGGAGACGAGAGCAGAAATCTGTGATTGGACAACTTACCTTGTTATTGGAGGAGAGGACAGCAGCTCTGAGTGTGACAGGAACTGCAGCCTAACCCTTAGACCCCCCAACCCCTCAACACCCCATCCCCCCGATTCTAACTGGCTAAAATAAAACCGCATCATTCTCCAAAATCTACTGGCTTAATGGGAGAGAACTATGACCATGTATATGCTTTTTTCATATCTACTTCATATCTGAAGTGTGATGTAAGCTCCATATTTTCACAATATGGTTTGCTAATATGACTTGACAGTTTATGTGTCATTAGAAAGTCATCCATTTCTAACATTCAAGCCACAATATAACATAATGAGCCAAGAGTGTACCTTTAATATACTCAAATGAAGGTACCTCATAGAGGGAGAGAGGTGGGGAGTTGGGCTGGCTGACCTGTAATCGATTTGAGGCGTTTAAGAATTTGATCTTAATTGCTAATTTGGTAATAAATTGAATTAATACATTTGGAAATTGATCCGCCCCATCTTATATAGCCGTTAAATTCAAAATAATTCATCCAAAAAGCAAGAAATTTAATTTAATTAACAAAAAAAAAAGTCCGCCCCTCGGTCCCTCCTCCACTCCCTAACCCAGGTTTTCTATTTGTCACTCTGATTTGATTGACAGCTGAGGACACATGTGGGGGCACTGTGAGGGGCGGCAGTGGGGTGGTGACCAGTCCCGGTTACCCCGGCAACTATGGTAACCAGGCCGACTGTACATGGATCCTATTGGCCGAACCTGGAGACACCATCTCTGTCATCTTTACAGACTTCCAGACAGAGGAGAAGTACGACTTCCTGGAAGTTGAGGGATCTGAACCACCAACCATTTGGTGAGTCACAGTTATTTAATTAATTCATACGTGCGTGTGTCGCAGTCATGATGTTGCTGGGAAACCGGATGATGTGAAAGTGGCAGAGCTGTCCGTTTATCAGCGTCCAATTCAATATTTCATGTTTTTCGAACAATTTCGGAAACGCAGTGGAGAGATGATTCACGGTTCAGTGTTAAATTGCAGGAGGGTACAAGACATATTTCCAGTTGTAAGAGACATACAATCATCCGGATGATGCAAATGAAAAATATGTACATATCGTACTACAAATTTCAGGGGTGGATATTGAGGTTTTGACCGGGTGGCTTGAAAAATGAAAAATGAAAAATACGGTATGTGAATATCCATTATTTCACGGCACAAATGCAGGTAGGTTAAAGTTGACATATCCAAACGAAAGTAGAGCGTTAGAGCATAAAAGAACCCACAGTCTGCAGCAGGAAAACATGTGGTAAACAGTATGATAGAGGTACAATAGAGCTCCACTGGACTCGTGCTGGTGGTGACGTGTGATCGTGGTGTTTGAAAAAAAAGAAAAGGATTCAGTTGACATTTTCTGACCTGGCATTTCTGCAAAGGTAGTGTAACCACGTAGCGGCTGAGTTTATTGAACAATTTAACCACACTTGGAGTACAGTAATAAAAAGTTAGAACAAGTAATAAAAATAAGTTTCGAACTCGAGTAAGAACAGGTAATAAAATGAAAATGTTATTACAGATATAAAGTACAGTTTTTATCTCTTGTTCTTGAAGTATTTTCCATGGAAAAAATAAATAAAATCTTGACGTATGATATGTGTGTGTGTGTGTGGGCGTGCACATGTTCATCCATCTGCATGGGCCTCGTATTTCAGAGATGAATTAATTGATCTGTGCTATTTTTTTTAGACTTTTAACAGCCCTCCATGGCTTTCTATCATTTTTATCATGTGTTTTCAGATGGTACACTCATAACAATATTTTATTGCGAGTGCTGCTTATCGACTGTTGGGTAAATTAGGGTATTGATAAACCATTGCTGTTGCTGTAACCAATTTGAATCTTATATGGTCGGGGATATTAGTGTGTGTGCGTGTGTAATTGATTTGGAAGTAATAACAGCTAGGAAACTGCTTTTAGAAAAGTGTTAGTGTGTCTATGCAGGTGCGTACCATCATGCTTGCTCATGTGTACCCTTGTGTGTATAGGTGTGCATGTATATATGTGTGTGTACAGTGGTAAACATGTTAAAAGAAGCACAGAAGTTGAGTGCTGCTGCTCAACAACTGACACATTTCCACCAATATCTCTTGTTGGTAACTGATCATGCTCTCCTGGTCACATTTCATTGCACTTATTCAATTGAAAAGTAATTTTATTATTCGTCCGAAATGCCATATTTGATCATTCATTGAAAAATGGCCAGATGGTGTTATTATTCACTTTCCATGATGTAGACATTAAATAAAGGCAAAACACTATTAATCCTCAAAGACAGGCCGATAAGGAGAATAAAACAAAGGTCGAAAGCAAACTTTTATGTTTGATTTCATTTATTTTACTTTGTTTTTATTTGACCTTCAATACAGTCTTGAGTTTGAAATCTCCTGGCCAAAATGACAGTGCAATTGTAAATATAGTACAAGACAACATACATGCAAAAGTAGACCAAGTAAAGTAGGTTGATCGTCAGTAATCACCGGTAATATTAGGGCTGTCAAAGTTAACGCTATAGCACGTTAATACAAATTTGTTTCAACGCCACTAATTTCTTTAACGCCTTAACGCAATTGATCTTTCAGAGGTTGTAGCCGGCTCAGCTTTAAAGTTAGAGTGAAGATACTGGTATCATATGGAACTAGAAAAACGTAAGGTATCGATTGGTACTAACCATGTCATACTAGATTTGTCACGAGGACAAACTGTCATGGCCATTTTCAAAGGGGTCCCTTGACCTCTGACCTACAGATATGTGAATGAAAATGGGTTCTATGGGTACCCACGAGTCTCCCCTTTACAGACATGCCCACCTTATGATAATCACATGCAGTTTTGGACAAGCAACAAAACATTTGTATAAGGCAAGTATATTTATCCACTCCCATATTGATAAGTGTATTACATACTAGACAAAACTCCCTTTAAGGTACATTTTGAACAGATAAATTGATTATGCTCTCAACTAGTACAGATATCATCTATGAGAGACACACATTCAATTTAAACATATCAATTTGTAACACATTTTAGGAAGCATAACGCCATTCAGAAAATTTGTTTCAAGGTTTCATTTTGAACTGGGAGCAAATACGAAACCTACAAAACTACTGTGAGAAATCACTTTCTTAAGAGTATTTACGACCAAAATATATTGCTCAGAGTTAGACTGTTGGCCTTTGGGGGGCGGTAGTGTGTGATTTAGTTTGACCAGACATGAGGGTCTTGGCTCATGTGAGATACTGCTGTGTAGTTATTTACTCGCTGAATTATCTCTCATACAGTATACTGAGGTCAGTGTGATTTTTCTCATATCTTGGATCTTTTTTCAGCAGCCAGGCTTATAATATGGTTGAACTGAGAGGAGAGCAGCGACATCCAGACGTACAGCCTGGAGCAAGACTTATACCAACTTGCCCTGGTGTTGCGAATAACTGAAGATGCTAAACTGACACGATTTACAGAGTTTTCTTCTATAGCTCTTGGTTTTCTACCAACTTAGGGAGTCAAAACCTTGAACAGTATAGTTAACTTCCAGAGCGGTAAGCAGCCTGTTTAATTTTCCCCTCTGGGATCAATATAATAAATACATGTATGCATTGTATTTTAGTAGAAAATACACAGGGAAAAATAATAATTTAAGAAATGACAGCGCCTGACATATACACATTAACAAATATTTCATATCAACCTTATTGTCCGTGTTAGTAAGAACTCTGTGTTCACAAACAGTGAGGCACTCACTGTGAAAGTATACTTTAGAAGGCACAAGGCGCCTAATTTAAGACTTTAATGGCTTCCCACCTGGAAAGAAAACAAAGCACTCCTGTGGGTAAGAGTGTCTTGTTCATCAGAGATGTCTGAAAAAGGGACATTGCAGAAACTGTGGATGAAAAAAAAAATAAAGTGGATGTGCTACAAAAGTCAGTCCATGGTTCCACTCCTGTCAAACATGAAGATGAAACAACGCTTGGCATAATATCAGCCAAACTGAACTCCCCAAGGAGTGGATAAATGTTCCCTAGTTTGAAATATTAAGTTCCTTTTGAGGCATCCTGATGACGGGGTCAGAATCTGGTATAAACAGCCTGGTCCCGTGGATTCTTTCATCCTGTAAATGGTGCAGGCTGCTGGCGATGTTGTAATTGTCTGGAGAATGTTTTCTTGACATGAACTATGCTGCACTAGACTCAGTAGTACCAATTTAGCATTGTTTGAATGCCAGAGTCTGCCTAGGCTTTGTTCCCTATCCAGGTGCATCCCCTCATAGCCGCAGTGTGCCTGTTTTTTTCAGTTGGATATCAGAAAGCATGCTTCATCTCCAGACGGCTCCAGGGAAATGACAGTGATGTTAGTTTCCTACAGTGACCTACAAAGTCCTCCCATCTCAACACAGTACAGCACCTCTGGAATTAGGTTGAATGGTATAGCGTGGGCGGCACAATGTGTCATTGCAGCTCATGGATGTGTGCTGGAAAATCAGCAGGGACTTTGTGACGTATAGAGTTAGCATGGACCGAGGTCTCTTAAAGAAGTCAGTCTGTTCTAGGGGAATAAAGGATGTTGCTGGCTGGGTGAAGGTGGATACTGATGGTGTATTCTGTGTTTGGCTTCTGTGTAGTATGGTGGGAGCATCGCAGAAATGAAAATAATCAATGGCATTTTTGATATTGGTTAGTCCTGTATGACATTTATAAAGTAAAAGTGTCAAATATTTGCAGGTTATAGCTTCTTAAATGTGAGGATTTTTCAGCGTTTCTCTGTTTCATATCCTTGTAAATTAAATATGTAGCATTTTGACTGGTGGCCAGACTACTAGACGTCACTTTGGGCTCATTAACTTGTCATGAACCTTATTGGAGGTGGGGAAGTTAACCCCTTACATTTTCCAAGCCCATCAGTTAGTCCTCATTACTGAAAGCCCTTTCCCCATTAAAAGCATCTGGGACTGTCTCTATATACAGTGGATGAGATGGCTCCATGTTTCCCCCTTGTACAGCACCAGGAGGAGCTTGTTGGAAAATAAATGAAATTGATTTTGTAGTTAGGTTCAGTGCGAAGATTGGAGATCAACAACTGATACTTGCTTTCACATGTGTCTTTGTCAGTGCAAGTATCGATGCAGGTTTGCATGTAAGTGCATGCTATGTAATGAGTAGGGCTGGGCGATATAGAGAAAATACAGAATCTAATACCTCGATATCGATATTGTGACGATATTGTAGGGTTGACCATTGGTGCGTTCAAAAAATATTTACACAATGAGACTTTTGATAAATAATCGTCAGTAATGTGGATATAATGATTTCGATATAATATCGCTATATTGCCCAGCTCTAGTAATGTGTGGCATCTATTCTCTTTCTGTGTATACACAGTAGCATCAGCTGATATTTGTCCTCTTTGTCCCCACGGAAACTCCTGAAGCTTGATATTGACAAAAAGTCACTCTGTAAACATTACTGTATCTATCCCCCATCTCTGTAAACAACCTTTATTTATCTGTCTTATCAGAATGATGATGATCACGGAAGAAAGAGACACATTGAAATGACATTAAAACAGCTGCGCAGGTAGCATACTAAATACTTTAAAGTCCAACTTTATGACCGTACATCAGCAATTACAGTGATAACTGTAGTCGGCTCAAATCAAAACCAAAGAAGTTTATTTTATCAAAGAGGAACTTGAAGCACAATGTAACCTTTAATGTGAGAGGCCGGGAACAAAAGGGACTTTCTTTAGAGGTGATCTTGACGACAGACTTCCACCAATGTGAATGCTATTAGCACTGTTAGCACTTAGCAGACTGGGAATCAGCCACAGCTGTTTCTGTTTGATTGGCCGTAATCTGTTGTCAGTCTTCTTTTCCTTTGTAAATTATGTGTTCCCTAGGCCTATTTGAGGTATCACATTGAAAACATTGGCCAGGTTCTGTAGAGACAATAAAAACACCTGACTGCTGTCTTTGGCGCTTATTCAGCAGTGATCCAAGCCAATGACAAATAATTTCTTAGGATTCCTGGCTACTTGATGGGGCGGGTAATTGTATTTTCACTGATGTTCATCTACTATTTTAAAATACTTTTTTTTTTCTGTGTTTCATTTGATACCATCCCATTTTTTCCCCACTTTACAACCCCGGCCCGATCACGGCCGGTGTGATCCCATCGCAAAATGGTCTCTAGTGGTCTTTGTCTTTGATTGGATTTCATCTGTTGTAGTGCATTCATGTGTTTTTTTAAGATATACGTAGTTATTGTTATATGTAACAAACACAGCCAAAGCACAATTCCAAAAATGAAAGAAACACAGAGGACAGATAAATATTCAGAAGATTACCTGCCAATTTAGGGATGCATTAGAGGACGCCTTGGCTAATGAGAGTGCCCCTGAGAAGTCCCAACACAACGTAACATAATTTCCAAACAACACTATTGTCTTGTGTGAAAGGGTGCAAATGAGATCTTTAATTATTGTGTGCACAATAACTACCAAGACAATCTGAAATCAAAGGATGCTCGCTTTCAAGAGGAGTTCAAACACTCAAATATTCAAGTAGCTATAAGTATCAACCTTCTTGTTAATATCAAGTTTTTACTCAAATCTAAACTGGCTGAAAATGAACGAAAGATAGATAGCCTTATACGTGCCACTTTTTCACCAGACGAAGTCCTTAAAAAAAACATCTGGTCTCCTTCAACTTTAACGGCTGCACTTGCTGCAGCAGGATTTAAACAACTGACCCTTTTGTTGCAGAGTAGTCTTTCTGAAAACTAGGCCATGCTTCCTGATCCCTTTAGCAATTGCTTCACAACACTCAGGGCTAATATACTAATTTCCATTGGCAATTTGCGAAAGAAGCTAATAGCTAAAATGCTAATTTCCAATGGCAATTAGCAGAGAAGGCTAATGGCTGATTTGCTAATATGTGAGTGTGTGTGGAAGAATTTGTTATGTGTTTTATCAGTCAGGGCTGCAGGGGCTGACAACAGCCGTCTCACACACCCCCAACACACACGGATGTAGCCTACATCCGTGTTCATACGCAGATTGTCACTCCTGACAGACACACACAGTCGAAAACATGCACACTCACAGAGACTCTCCCTCTCACATGGACACTTTTGTCTAATCAGTATGCGGAGAGGTGTGCTCGCGCCTATGAGAGTAGTATATCGCTGTGAGCTAAGTGCCTGTAATCCTAGCCTAACTGCACACACTAATACACATTCACACACACACACACACACTCACACAAACACACACAAGTTTTATATTTTGTTGTTTCAGAATCAGTTGCCCTTGAAACCAAGTAGAGCATCTTAAATTGCTCTCTCTGTCTTTCCCTCTCTGTCTCTCTATCCCCTGCCTCTCTACCTTTCTGTCTGTCTGTCTGTCTGTCTGTCTCTTTCTCTCCCTGTCTTGCTTGTCTCACTCTCCACGAGTCCAGAATATAGCACGCTGTTTAGTGCTCTTAGGTGCACCTACTTGACAGCCCATCACCAAATCCATGGTAATGGCGGACTGGGCCATTCAAAGTCTGTCATTTACCAATCTCCCGCTTGTCGAGGATTTGTTTTTTAGCGACACTGAAAAATTAATTTTGTCAGGTTTGAGCTGGATGCCATGTCGCCAAGCGCCTGGAGTCATATCACTGTAGGCGAGTTGGTTTAGCAGCAGACAGCTAATTCTGCCCGGACGCCACAGTGTGACACAGATACTCACATACATACATTGTTCAATATGAGCTGGATTCATTCTGCAATTCAGATACAGTATGTGTACATGAGAACCGCTCAGCCAACTGCATGTCAGCAACGTACTTATCCATGTACACATTTATCACCGACAGTTTTTAAGAAGTGTCCTGAGTCATTTCAGTACGCTTGGTGTTTCAGCGGCTAACAGTGATTGCATTTCATCTGGTGTAGGGCATTCATGGGTTTTTCATGACATACGCAGTCATTGTTATATGTAACAACCAGAGTTTTCCAAAATGACAGAAATGGAGGACAGATAAAGATTCAGAAGATTACCTGCCAACTTAGGGATGCATTGGAGGATGACATGGCTAATGAGAGTGCCCCTGACAAGTCCCAAGACTCACAACATCATTTTCCAAACAACGCTGTAGTCTGTGTGAAAGCATGCAGATGAGATCTTTATGGGCACAATAAATACCAAGACAATCTGAAATCAAAAGACGCTTGCTTTCATGAGAAGTTCAAACACTAGAATAATTTGAATACGTAATTTATAAGTACGCATTTATGAGAAAAACAAGCATTTTAAATTCCTGAAAGAAGATTTATGTTAGTGATTGAAGATCGTTTTCATTTACAACACACAAACACATTGAGGCATGATTCCTGACAAAAGTCACAACAAAAAAGGAAGACCATGTGGATAAATAAGCTTACAACACAGCTCCATAACAACACAGAGATTCATAACAACACAGCTTCATAGCAACACATAACAACACAGTTTCATAACTACCCATTACAAAATAGTTTCATAACAACACAGCTTCATAACAACTAGGGGAGGGAGTCACCAGAGGCCCCATGATACGATATTATCACGATACTCAAGTCACGATACGATCTTATTTCTATTTTAAACATTTTGAGATATGCTGAGTATTGTGATAAGATGTATTGTGAATTATTATTTTTAATTAAACTGCAAATTATGCAGTTTGACAACATCTGTTGTATATCTAATAAGATACAGCTTTCACTCTGTTCATCTCAAAGTTTTCATTCACATATCTTGAGGTCAGAGGTCAACAGACCTCTTTGAAAATGGCCATGCCAGTTTTGTTTCTCACCAAAGTTTAGCCTATTTTTGGAGCGTTATTTAGCGATAACATGACATGGTTGTACCAATCGATTCCTTAGGTTTTCTAGTTCAATAGAATGTTAGTATATTCACTCTAACTTTAAGACTGAGCCAGCTACAACCTCTGAAAGACAGAGTAGCGGCCAGGCCCGCCGTCGGATTGTTAAGAGGTTAATAGTTTATGTAATAAAAGATCTAAACGTTTTTTTTTCATTTTTTACCAAATTAACAACAACAAAAAAGTTTCTGTTCTACCTTGTTTACAGTCTACATTATAACAGGTATGGCCATCCTGCTGACATAGTTTGATTTAATAGAGAACAACAGCTAAGTACTGTACGATTGGAACGAGTCCAGGCTACTCCCAGAGATACAAACCCAATTTCTCCAACATCATCAATCAAAATTTACTCATTCTGTGCTGTGTTGAAATAGGTCTGGTGGTATTTCGCTTGGCTCGGCGTCACACTGCGTCTGTTCATAACCCATCACATGTTTGTGTGTGACTCTGCATGAGAAATGTGAAGAGTGAAGCATTTTTTCTAGCTGTGCTCAAAGGCAGTATAGTATTTGTTTGAGAGTCGCAAAAAGGAGCTGTGTGTAAGAGGCACACAGAGTTTAAGTGTGTGGGTATGAGTGTGTGTGTGTGTGCGAGTGCGTGATGTTATGCTTGCCGAGTGCTAATCAATGCTGCTGGCGGAGAGGATGCTGGGATAGCAGCACCATCCTGAATAGGAAATGGAGCGGTGACCTTGAACACAAACATACACCCCTTTTCTGTTTCTCACACACACGGCAAACAAACACACATATCAGATTATTTCAAATATGTATCTAAAGATACAGGGACACACAATCTTATAAATACACACAGGCAGGGAGGCAGACTTGCTCGGTTCCAGAGCTCTGAATCAATGTCCATAACACAATTTTGTGTAGCAGTTCAAATAGGTTTTGTGTTACTGTCAGTAATGACTGTGACCCTGTTTGGAGAAACGCCTCTGTGTGCAGGATTTAAAGGCACTCTGTGGAGTTCTTGACCGCTAGTACTACAGAGCTGTGTTTTGATGAGTGGGTTCCCTGTTCTGTTTGTATCTCATGCAAGCACATATGAGGATGCACATGTACAGGCACGAGTGGGTGACATGGTGATACACATTCCTGCCAATGGTTTCCCACTACTCCCCTGAGTGACAGGTGTGGGTAATGTGCCGAGGAAAAGTAGCCATGTGCCAGCAAAATGCAGCGACTCAGAAGACGGCAAGCTAGTAAACATGGATGTGAACACTTTTTTCAAAATTTGGCAAATGCTTTATGAGGAAGGAAATGTATTCAAGGCATTTATGAAGCCTCGAGGATAAATACGTTGTTACGTATATAATTACGTGATGATGTCCAAGATTAATCGCAAATTAATCACACATTTTGTATCCGTTCGAAATTAACCCTAAAGGGAGATTCAAGTATTTAATACTCTTATCAACATGGGAGTAGGCAGATATGATTGAATTATGCAAATGTATTTATATATCTATTACTGAGACTGCACCGTGGGGACCTTCTGTGAGTTTGCATGTTCTCCCCGTGTTAGCGTGGGCTTTCTCTGGGTTCTGCGGTTTCTTCCCACAGTCCAAAGACATGCAGGTTAATTGTTGACTCTAAATTACCAGTAGGTGTGAATGTGAGCGTAAATGGTTGTCTGTCTCTATGTGTCAGCCCTGTGATAGTCTGGTGACCTGTCCAGGGTGTACCCTGCCTTCACCATCCCCGTGACCCTGAATAGGATAAGCGGTTAAAGATAATGGACTCTGCTCAAATCATAACATGACAAACTGCAGCCCAACAGGCAACAACAGCTGTCAGTGTGTCAGTGTGCTGACTTGACTATGACTTGCCCCAAACTGCATGTGATTATCATAAAGTGGGCATGTCTGTAAAGGGGAGACTCGTAGGTACCCATCATCACCATCACTCCTCTTCATCCCCTATGGGACATAAGGCTTCAATGAGCTCTCTCCATTGTATTCTGTCCTTGGCAGCATGTTGGGCCTCTCCCCATGACAGGTTCATCTTGTCCAGCTCCTGTATGATAGTTCTGCGCCAGGTGGATTTGGGCCTCCCGGGTTTTCTTTTGCCAGGTGGTGTCCATCTTAAGGCGACTCTCGGGATCCGGTCCTGTTCCATTCTCAGCACATGGCCTAGCCATCTCAGACGTCTGTGTGTAATTTCTTTGATGATGCTCCGGCTACCGGTTTTCTTGTACAGATGGTGGTTGGAGATTTTATTTGGCCAAAAGATCTGGCATATTCGTCTGAGGCATCCATTGTGAAAAACTTCCACTCTCCTCATATCAGTTTTGATCACTCGCCAACTCTCTGAGCCATATAGCAGAACAGACTTGACATTGCTGTTGTACAAAAGCATCTTGGTTTCTCATCTCGTGGGTACCCATAGAACCCATTTCCATTCACATATCTTGAGGTCAGAGGTCAAGGGACCCCTTTGAAAATGGCCATTACACTTTTCCCTCGCCAAAATGTCGCGTACATTTTCACCTTGCTCCAAGGATTTATAAGTGTCCTCCAGTGTGTGTCAGTGCACCTTGACATCACTGTTGGGTTTTGTTACAGATACAAACGAGTTGCAACTGTAAAGACGTGAAACACTTCCAACCAGAGAGTGCAGTAAAATAATACTGATGCTAAGTTACTCTTTAAGACAGCCTGAGCCTCATTCTAGTATGTTATGTTTGTAGGTTACAGAGACACTGCAAAGTAGTAAAATATAACAACTACAAACAACTTCAACAGTTTGATGACCGTTATTTTACTATTGAGTTAGATAAACATATGATTTTTCACTGCTCCGGCAATTTTGTAGCCAGCATTGCATCAGAATTAGTGGCTGTTTTCATCACAGTAGAGTAAGATAACACCAAGTGTTGTTTTGTTCTTTTCCCCCAAAATGAACTGCTGCAAATCACATCAGCCACTTATTTTCGGAGCCAGGGAGGACTCCAGAGAATCCATTAGCAGACGCAGTCATAGGCCTGACGACTCTCATATAGAGCTAGTAAACAAGTTCATGATGCAGGCTATTTGCCTGCGGATCTATTTGCAACATTAGGGCTTATAGGTTATATCAGTGACCTTCACACTGTTTCTCTGGGGGTATCAATTTTTAAATCCAATTTCTGGTGGCCCAAGGTATAATTTAGGTCTACAAGTCTATTGTCTAGGCATGTCTAAGCAAATTTACCCCAATATTAACCCACACCTTTGACAGCCTTTGAAACAAATTACTAAAAACTTTTGGGAACCCACTTTTGAATTCGTGGGAGCCAACATACAGGAGAGGAAAGGGAGAGTAGAGAAGAGGCAAAATGAGAGGCGAGCGAGAGAGGTGTCATGGTGTTTTAGGGAGGCGGTGTCAGGTCACGCAGAAGAAGACAAGAGAGACAAGAGAGGGCTGGGTAGAACCGAGGAGCAGAAAGGGCAATTGGGGTGACAAGAGGAGCCAGGAGAGAAGAAGTGGAGATGAGAGGTAAGAAGGTGAGGTAGGGAGGAGACGAAAGCAGAGGTGCAGAATTAGGGACAAGGAGGGTGGAGATGAGAGTTGACAGGATAAGAGAGGTGGAAAGAAGCATAAAAGGAATGGTGGGGGAGACACAGGAAGAGAAAGCCATCAGGGGGACTCGTGGGTGAGGAAAGAGGTTGTAGAAAGAAAGAGACAGAGACACTGAGAGGGCTGGAGAAAGGCAGAGAAGGACAGACTGACACAGACAAGCACAAATAAACTTTATCTGACAGCTTGCTACCCGTACATAAAGCTAAATGTGACCACTGCAGTGAGATTAAAGCCATGTAAACAACTTAATCCACCATTTCTTTAACTGGGGTCATATAGAGAGTGTTCACTCTAGGATTAACATGTGTGGAGAACTGTGAAATTAATAGCATTATGCGAAGATTGTTCAGAGATGTAAACACCATACCCCGACTAAGCCTGTCCATCTGAGTTCTCCCGAGCTGTGCAGCTTGCCCAGTATATGAGAGTGTCAATTTTTAGAGCAACTGTCTGTCTCGCAGCTGGCATTAACGGTCTCAAATCTGGACAAACTGCAGATTGCAGTAACATCGGAGCAGCTGAAAAGGCAGCCGAGGAGACAGGCATTTGCATTTTATGAGGGCGGTTTCTGAATTTACTAGTTGCCTATAGGGGAAAAGGCGCATCCTCCTCTGCTATGCATGTAAACAGCTTAATCAAATTACTCCTCGAATCAAAGTAAGGTTTATAATTAGATTAGTGTATGATAATTAGATTATTGTGTTTGTGCAAACAAAGTCAACAAAGTCGACATTATACACATTCACTCAGGATAAGAAACCCAAAATAGGTCACTTCCACTCTAGGGCTTTGAGGCATCTTCAACTTTTGCACTTTTTTTATGCTGAGCACCGTGACAGAGCTAAGTCTCCATTGTCTTTTATGCATTTGATCTTTGTATTTTTTAACTGTCATCCAAACTGTTTCCCGTGGCTTACAGAGACTCCAAAACACATTTCTCTGAGTAAAAAAAAAATGACCGTTGTTCTTTTGACTACTTCCTTACTTTTAATGTTTTGGTGAAGGTCTCAAAGACTGATATTTGCCAGCCTGTTCTCATTCCCCGGGTGTCAAATACCGAGGCTTTGTCACGCCCCTCAGTGTGTGATACTGGCACAAAAGGCATCCTTTAGCGGCGTTATGAAACACGCTGGGCGTTCAATTAACTGCAGTGTAAACCCATCCACGGCAACGGTAAACACTCCAAGAAAGTGTGCCAGGAGGGTGGTGACATAGTTTAAAGACCGTAAAGACACACACACCGGGCGGACGGGAGGGGAGGTGGATGGGTCCAACAAACACAAGGCTTTCATCCAGGTGGGTTAAGTTTCACTTTCACGTTAGAATCAGCTGTTCGCTCGTGTTCCGTTTTCACAACGTTCAGTTTTATTTTCACTTTAAAAATGTAGTTATTTTAAAGGTCCAGTGTGTAGGATCTTGCAGTGTCTAGCGGTGAGGTGAGGAGATTGCAATCAAGCGTGTTGGAGAACTACGGTGGCCGACGCAAAAACGGGAATGGCCCTCCCCTAAGCTAGTTGTTGTAAGAGTAGTGTAGGTCATTTGGAGCAGAGCCAGTGCGTAGAGTGTGTGTGTACGTGAGTGGTGAAGCAAGAGAAAGAGAGAAAGAGCAGCGGCGACGGGAGCAACTAACTTTATCAATTCCAGCCCAAGCAGGAAAAGTTAACGTCCGTTCTGGACTACTTTCGAAACATTGCGGAGCAACATGGCGGACTCCGTGAAAAGGGACCCGCTCCCTGTGTAGATATAAACGGCTCATTCTAAGGTAACGAAAACACGATTCTTATCATCGGGTGATTATACGTTAAAGAAAATAATATTATATTCCATTTCTGCTAAAAGAATTGTTACACACTGGTCCTTAAATAAGCCCAACCATGTTTTTTTTTTCCATAACCTAACTAAGTGGTTTTGTTGCCTAATGGTAAAATGACGCCAAGGGGCATGACAAAGCGGCAGTATGTGACGAGTTGGGATGTGTGTTGTATATGCAGTGAATGGACTCTGCAGAGTTGGCTTTTTTTGTTTGTCTGTCTCCAGTACCACAGCAGAAAGACCTATTTCTGTTTTTTAAATCACAACTTACTTTTTTATCGTAAAGCTTAAATCTGTTGGCTATAAAATATAGTTTTTATTATAGACGATATTGTCAGACATTAATTTCAGTGAGCACATGTCATCACTACAGGAGCAGCGTTGTCGTAGGTCACTGTTGCCGGGCAGTGAAATTTGATATTTGCCGTTCCCTCGGCAAATAACCTTTTCCAGGTGATGCTAAGCCTAACCCGAGGGACCAGGCCAGAGTTTGAGCACCACCGGAGCATGATATGTAGTTGGGCCAGGCCACGGCAAATTAACTCCACAGTCATAAACAGGTTGTCATTGTCATTCCCTGCACTAAACCCAGTCTGTGTGTATGCATATAAACACATACTGTATGTACGTCTTTTTTGGGTTGTATGCGTTTCTGCGTATGTACTTGTGTGTATGTGCTTGGAAAGTGTGGTGTATTGAAGTGTCAGCCACGGGTAGCGGTGGCTAGGGTGCTGAAATTATAATACAACGTAATGTAATAATAATAACACCAGCTCCCTCTCCTTGTCTCCGTCCCCCTTCTCTCCCACTTTCTCTCCCATTCTCTGTCTCTGCTCTGATTACTGTGCTGTCCCGCAGGCTACACACACACACACACACACACACACACACACACATGCACGGGAAAGAGGGGTTTGTGAAGAGGCAGGGAGCCGCCCAGAATTGCCATGGCTTCTGGGAAGAGACTGAGCTAAAACAAAGGAGTGAACAGACAGAGTGATGGAGAGTAAACCCTGGAGAGGGAGAGTATGGGGAAGGGAGGAGAGGAGGGAGACATGGGGGGAGTAAGGAGAGATGAGAGAGGGGGAAATAATAGAGAGAAGTAATAGTTTTTAACTCTATTATTCACTGGCTTTATGACCCAGTTCTTCGTGTTTTTTTATGTCAAAGGAACATAATCATTCTTAAAAGAAGGGCTGAATACCTAACAAGGTTAGACACAGAACAAAAACACTATTCCCTAATGATAATTATTACCAATGAAACATGTATTTAAAACGCAGCTCTGGTTGAAAAACATATTCAGTTTCACCTAACATCACAAAATCACATTTTATTCAGTGATGGACCAATTTGGGTCCAGACCTTGCATTTCATCTACTCAGACAGATAGACAAGTAGACAGATATCCACATGGTAACACTTCAAAACATGATATTGAATCTGGTTTATCAATGTGGCGTTAACAAGCCAATATCAGATTTTTCTTTCTTAGAGGTAATACAGTATCTCACAGTTTGGCTGGGACTGTGATTTCCACCACATCAAGAAGTCGAAGAAGCTAGAAGCGTAAATTACCCAACAGATGGTATATAATGTTTTATACCGGGTACTTACCTCTATAATAAACAAGACTCAGCTGTTTCAGCTTGGAAAGTACAGTATATTATTTAGTTTAGGTTTTATTGAAGCTATGTTTTTTTACAGCATCACAGTCGATGCTTTGGGCCGTCCATATGACACTAAGATATTTAGCTTATTCAGATGTACTTTGAAGATACAGTGCATGGCTAAAAATATATACAGACACCCGAACATTACACCCATACATGAACCTTACTCTTCTCAATCCAAAACCATGAGCAATAATATGCTGCTATAACACCGCCCCACTGGTCTGGTTTCAGGCTTTCCACAAATTGATGGAACCTGGCTGCAGAGATTTGCTCCCACTGAGAGTTTAGTGAGGTTAGACACTGATGCTGGGTGATGAAGCCTGGCTTGCCGAGGGCGTTCCAAAAGGTGTTTGAAGGGGTTGAGGTTGAGGTCATGGTTCTGTGAAGGCCAGTCTTCCACAGCAAACTCTGAAAACCCAGCGTAGACTAAAAGGCCTTGCCCAAATTGTCGCCACAGCATTGAAAGCAAACTGTATGGGTATGGTTGTATGCTGTTGCATTTAACATTTGGAGCAAAGAAACCTAGCATAGACTGTATATAAGAAGGGGACATAGTCACCGTGACATCACGCATTGGTTTGTGGACTGCCGTTTTGAAGCCTCGAGTTCGGCATTTTGGCCGTCGCCATCGTTTTGTTTTTAGCTAAGTACAACCGAACACTGAATAAGACATTTTTAGGCGACCGAAAAGTTTATAATTAACTTTTAAGAACTGAAAACACACTGTGAAAGGATTAAAGTTGTAAGACGAAAACACGGACAACTCCCAAACCGGACAACGCCGTGGTGGCAACCTGTCAATGACAATGTAGCACCGCCCTAAAGCATCCCCTGCTTTATGGTCTATTTGACTCTAAATGGGACCATAAGTTACGAAATGAACATCATGCTGTATTGAAGACTAGCGATTGAGACCATAAACTCATGTTTACAATGTTTACTGAGGTAATAAATCAAGTGAGAAGTAGGCTCATTTTCTCATAGACTTCTATACAATCTGACTTATTTTTGCAACCAGAGGAGTCGCCCCCTGCTGGCTATTAGAAAGAATGCAAGTTTAAGGCACTTCCTCATTGGCTTCACTTTTCAGACCCCGGAGTCGCCCACTGAGACCTACCTAACCCAAACTATGCAAGCCAGCCGCGTAAGTGTATGTCACAAGTGATTTTGTCATTTGAATGGCTTCAAAGGTTAATGCCTTTGACACTTGCTCATTTTATGTGATTTGTTTACCCAATTTTGTCCACAGCCCACCCACTCATGTTTTATTTCAGCCCTCAGCTGTCCGTTTAAACAAGCCGGTTTAAAAACACCTTGCTGCTCTATGAGGAGGCGAGCGAGCGAGGAGGAGGAGGAGAGAAATTTAGATGAGATAAAGGGAGGGGAGGGAGAGACAGAGCAGGGTCCTGTTGTGAACACTGATTACTCTCTGCCCACTTGAGATTGATGGAGAGTGACACAGCAGGCGTGCTCACGCAAGCATACACACACACATATAAACAGCACGCACAAATACATACACACACACAATGTATCAAACAGACACACACGCAGAGAGGACTTCTCTGCCTCTGTATACTGATTGATGATGGCTCCAGCTCGACTACATTCAGCTCAACACTCCTGCAGTGTGTATGTGCGTGTGCTCATTTCTCTGTGTGAACGAGCATTTTCTCGCTCTGCATGTGCGTGCGTGTTTGCGGGTATATGTGTGTGTGTGGCAGTTCCCACCTGTCTTAATTAGAGGAGGCTATTAAGACAGATTGCCTGATTAAGTAGCGTTCCCCTACTGTCTTATGAATAGCCACACACATGCACACACAAAAGTTAGCGTCGGCTAGTGTAGCTTTCTATAAACCCCATGGCCACCGATGTCAGGATTCTGCATGTTTAGTGGACAGCCATTCATTACACAGCAGGGGGAGACTCTTAACCTTGTCTCTCTCGGGTCAGATATCAAGTTGTCAGTGCCACAAGTCCATCTGTCTTGTCTGTGCAAGATGTCACTCATGAGATTAAAGTCCTCTGCTATAGAACATCCACAGTAAACAATGTTACTGCCTGCACGGAAACGTTAGACCTTGATGATTATACAATTGCATTTTGCACCAAACAGGAAGTGGAATAAATCTTATGATGAAAGTGAGGCGGTCAAAGTTAAAGCAATAAAAACTCATTAACGCAAATTTGTTTTAGCGCATAATCACATGCAGTTTGGGGCAAGTCATAGTCAAGTTCACTGTAATAAATATATACATATATTTGCATAAAACAAGCATATTTGCCCACTCCCTTGTTAATAAGAATATTAAATATTTGACAAATCTCCCTTTAAGGTACATTTTGAACTCTGAATGTGTGATTAATTTGCGATAAATCACAATTAACTATGGACAATCAGGCGATTAATGGTGATTAAACATTTTAATCGATTGACAGCCCTAGATGAAAGGTACTATTAATTTGAAATACATTTCTGTGCAGTTGTTTGGACTCACAGTAACAGCATAACGCTGAAAAACCCAAGGTTTTTTCTCCTTACATAACAGAAAACATCAGGTTACTTGTCTCAGATGGATCGCTCTGTTGTCAAATAGAGTAAACAGATTGTTTACAATTTCCATTCATTCTAGGGCTGAGTGAACAACTGTGATTTCCAAGCAATTTGCAGTTGTTAAATGTGTGAGACGTGCTATCACAATCTGCAGATTGCACTCTGTGCGTCACAGTTGTGATTGAGCTGAGATATAACATACTGTCAAAACATGTCTAATCTACAGTATATGTCATCTAATGCTATATTAACTGAGCCTCATTTGGAAACCCATCCTGCTGCTGATTTGTCTTTATTTTTGTTTTCTGTAAACATACACAATCACAGTAAATTGCTGCAAATTCCAAAACAAAGCTCTGAAATATGTACAAAAGCATTTCATTTGATGATGAAATGTTTCCTGTTATGTGTTCAACACGGCAGAAAAGATCTGCTGTTTATATTTTATTAACACTAAAATCTGCTCTCTAGTAACACTGCTTTTGTGTTGTGTGATTACAGTCGGCTTAAATGCTAAAATGAATAATTAACAAGTTAACAAAAGAACTAATGTACCTCTGTCAGCCTCGGTGTGTCTTCCTCCCCCCTTTGCTGCTTCCCTTTCTCTCTCCCTCCATGTCTCACCACACCTCCATCGATCTTTGCCACCCCATGCTTCTTTACTTCCTCCCTCTCCCTCTCCCTCATTCCCATACTGCCGATAGAATAGCGGGTTTGTATTTCCATGGAGGAAGAGAGGCACAGAGGATGGATGGGAGGATGGTAGACAGAGACGGAGAGAGGGAGAGATGCTCTTTTGGTCTAGTGTATTTAATCAATTATGTTCTCTTGCTCCCTCTGGCAACACTCCACTTGATATTCTCTCTCTCCTGCAGACACACACATAAATGGTCACACACTCTCCATCACAGTATCTATTTTATGTAGTTGTAGTTGAAGATGGAACACAGGAGACCTTCGTAAGTTTTCGGTATAATTACCTGGGAACAATAGTTGTAATGTGACCTCCCCAGTGCTCAAAGTGGGCCGGTACTCACCGGTGAGCAATACCTGCACTTTACTCTTTAGCGTACTTTGACTTTTTCTTGTGAACCGGCACTTCTCACAAGCTGCCGGTATTCTTTTCTACCCTCTCCATATCAGGTTCTTAGGGCGTCTTATAATAGCAGGGTTATATCTGCCATAATATGGCGCAGCATCAGCGTTTCTGCCTCATATGAACATAAAAACAATATCTACGGACAAGCCGATGCACGGCATGGCATGGGGGAGTTGGGGTGAGAATAAGTTCTCAGAACTGTTCGTCATAACTTTTTAATTTGTGTTTGTCTTTAAGCTTCTTTAGCATTATCTGTAGTTTATAATAATGGTCCAATATGATGTGAAATTGCATAGTTTCAGTTGTCAAAAACCTTAAATTTGTCTTGGGGTTCTATTTTTATCCTCATATCTCTAGTGTCTTTTATTCACTGTAGAAGGAATGTAATAGGTAAGGGATAATGTACAGCCAGCCGGTCATTGTTGCGGTCGCGGAGGGGTCTTGCATCGTCCTATAGGGGTTTATTTCACAACGATGACCCGCTAGCTGTACATTATCCTGCTTGTTACACGGCTACTTACTTAAGAAATCAATCATTTGACTCAAAAATGGCCCGCCAGAGTCTGACATCAGAACTGCACCCATAGCAACGGTATGTTATAAATAGCAACGATCAGCTATAAAGAAATAACAGGATGTAGAACGCCGTGATTTACCAATCAGAATCGAGTATTCATCAAAGACTTGTATAAAATGTAATAATGATTGCTGATAACGTCCGATACACACGCCAACATGTGAATAAAGGGAGAACAGGCACTTATTTTGTTCCACTTCAAGCACTGGACCTACTTGCACATTTCAAAGAACGACATTGTTGGTGGTTGATTGCTGACAGGCTCCTGTGCGGTTCTGAGTATTCATTATGAAACATTTCCTCCCGGAAGGAACTACCGCATTGGGATCCACTTTGCTTTTTACAATAGTGTGAGATGGAAATATAACCAGAGCAAGTAATTTCCTCTGGTTCCCCAGAGAAGCACACCAATTCTCTTTATTTCATAATAGAGACGCTCAGTTTAAATATAGGATCAAGAGACCATCTCACAGTCTTTTATTTCCATTTTGTTTCTTTAGGAATATGTCTTTTATTTCATGCAAACACACTATTCCACAAGCTTTGTTGATGGCCCATGACATCTTCAGAAAACTCTTTTACTGCGTTTCCACTTTTCCAAGTTTTAAAGTGTTAGTAGCCCTTAGTAACAAGCCTGGCTTCACCCAATCTATTTTACGCCTATGTCACTGCCAAATCACAAAGTAGGACACCCTCTCAGACCAAGGTATTAAAAAAAAATTATTAGAGCCCATCTGAAGAAGATCTATAATACCTCGGGGCAGCTCTGAAGTGCCTTTATAGCAGATATCTTGGGAGAACACTTACCAGTCACAGACAGGAGCCATCAGCATAGATGAATGATTTAATAATGCATTACAAATTGTCCACACTGGGAAAATCAACCAGCTTCTCAGCAGCTCAGGCGCTGATGTTTTTTGGAAGTAGTAGGTTTCCTGCTGAAAGCATCATTTTAAGCTTTAATTATCCATAAAAGTAGTTACCAAGCGCACATCCTCTCGTCTTTTTTTTTTTTTCCAGTATCCTCGTCCTTCATGTAGTTTCTCGCCTGGCACCTATACAGGAGGAGTTCCCAGCTGCTCTGGGGATCCAGATGGGTGACCTTTTCAGTCGCCAGCTTGTTTCTCTAACCTCCCAGCTACTGCTGTAAGAGAGATTTTCTACCTTCATCCTGCCGCTTGGAGTTGTTAAGTGCTTCCTGAGCATGCAGTTTAATATTTTAACGTCACACAAAACTGGCTCTCGGTATAGATTTATGATTTAATTCCTGTTTTAATATTGGAACAGATTGAATATGCACACACGCTGCCCCTAATGATGCACTCTGGGTAATGATGTCATAGCAGGAAGTGAATTGAGAGCTGTAAACATGAATTATATGTTTGTGTGTGAGAGAGAGACAGAGAGGAGAGGGGAGAAAGCAAGGGGGTTTGTAGAGAAGAAAGTGGGGAACAGAGAGGTTGACCTACAAACAACTCCGGCAAAATAATAGTATCAAGATGAAATGCTCCTGCTGTGTTTCTTTGCTTTTCAGCCCGCATCAGATTATAATATAGGACCACATTACAGTCTTGCTAGATACACATAGAAAAGATAAAGTATAGAAAGATTAGAGAGATACAGAAGGAGCCAGATCTGTCTCAAGTGGCACCATGTACCTTCTCTGAAGCACTGGTACCTTGTTCCCATTGTTATCCAAGTGTTTGACACAACCTTTCAGTGCTACAGTATTTGGTCGAAGCCGAGGCTAGTGTTCAGAGTTCTTTCTCTGGAGAAGGTTAATCTATTTTGGGTAGTCGTAGGTCCCTCGAGAGTTGGTGCTCCTCTTGTTCCAATGCCTGTCGTTATAACTATTAGTTTATGCTTCATAATCCTTTACAGTCTTTGCAGTTAGTATATAATAATTCACCACACTGAAGTATAGTAACAAATCATCACTTGCAGCAATTTAAATATACATTTATATTGTTTTTATTTCTTCTCAAGTGAAACACTGCGTACGTAACTTTAAATGGGAATCTATACTTGGGGGTCATGTGGCCATATTAGTCATTTAATTCAATGATAATATCTAAAATATCTCTTAGTGCAGTCTTTTCCATAAATCTACCTCATGTCTTCATGCAAGCAATAATACATGATAATGCTCTGGATACATTATTTTTTGTCTTTTGTGTTATTTCTATTTTTTTTTTATAATTCACATCAAGTTTGAGGTAATCATTTCTGTCCAGATATAAGCGGAATGAATTGCCATTGGAAATTTCAAATGTCTTTTGTCCACATAGAGACACAGATGTCAGTGATTATTGTCCAGCAGCTTTATTATCTGAACCTCTTCCATCTCATTTACTGTCCGGTCTCTCTTCCAGCTAATAGACTAATCCAGCATTGTTTGGCCATTGTGTGTTCAATTTGAATACAATTTCAATAGTCTCCTTGAATATGATCTACAAGGTGGTGACTGGTGTTTTATTATGTACAGTATAATGAATTATTTGGTTCCAGACGAAGACAATTGAGGAAACAAATAACCGGTTTCAAAACGTGTTTGTTTGTTTGCCCAGAATAAACTGAAAAAAGACACTTTATCCGTGAGTGCCGGTTATTTGTTTTCTTCTGTTCTTACTACTACCTGGCACCCGATACTGTTCAAGATTTGGAGACGTGCTCGCTGCTATTTTCTATTTAGACAAAGAAAATTACCATTGCTTAGGGGTAAAGACATCAAATATGAACTGCAACGTTCCCGGGTTGAGTGCGACCGGGGGTTCTTTCTCTTCCTCATTTCCATTGCTCTGTTAGCTACTTCGATCAAAGAACATATATTCATTCGATCCACAAACGATTGGCCAGCTAGTCGCCTCAAGTCTCATTTGATTGGATGAATTTTTGTAAATCATCAAACATTTGAAACCATTCACAGGAAGAGAAGAGATAGGGATTTTGATCAGATTTTGATGTAAAAATACTCTTATACTGCTTTTTTAATTGTTCATTTAACAGGTAAATGAACAATTAACACAGAGACACAGGATGAAAACTGTCATGGGGACTTTAAACATATATATATTGCTATTACAGTGTTACTTTTTTCCAGAGTGCATGACCAAAAAAATCTCATAATATAGGTGCCTGTTTTATTTTTGTTGGTCACCAATACTCACAGTTGTGTTATTGTATTGTTGTGTTGGCATTGCTATATGTAAATCAGGTAGTTTGTGTCTCACTAAGCCTGTGAAACTACTTTGTGTGTGTGTGTGTGTTTACTTGTGTGTGTGTGACTAATAGCAGACATCAGAGAACCCTACTGATCTAGGGCACAAGGTGACCCTCCCTCTGCTCACTTGCAAGCAAACACACACACACACAGAGAGAGAGAGAGAGAGAGACACACCTTCTAAAACACCTGCTCAGCATTCTTGTGCTCCACTTTATCCCGCTGTTATTAGAGGGTACGCGTGTTGGATGGTAGTGTATATACACTATTATGCCACTATCCGTGTGTGTATGAGCACGAGTTTGTGTGCCCGTGTGTGTGTGTTGATATTAATGGACTGCGAAGGTTAACAGCAGGGGTTTATAGAAGGAGACAAGCAAACATGAGAGGGCAGTCCATTTCATACTCATACCTGTGTCTCAAATGTAACAGCCAAGGTGATACTATTGGAAAAAAAAAACGTAATGGGAGTAGAAACAGCACCTGTTGGCTGACGCTACAGGATGAAAGCACCATTTATCAAAGGACTGATGCACAGTATAGAAGAGGATTATTGCCAGCAGAAACTATATTTCAGCTGCAGATATTTGAAATTATACAGGAGCAAGGGTGTTTTATTCTCTAAGTGTCAACTGGGTAGCAGTCACCTCCTCTGAGGCTGCCAACAATGACACTCTCACTTTGCCAACCACAAGAGCCTTGTTCATCTCCTCAGCCAATTAAGGGATCTCATCCTCCCCACTTGATGAAAGAATTGCAAATTGGGTCCTAGTATCTGCTAGTGCTGTGTGCACCATCAAAGCCTCAGCTCATAAGCTCGCTTCCAATGCAATAAGGCTAATATTGTTAAAAGTGATCCAGTAGTTGTATGAAACCTTGTCGTATTTGCATATAACAGTCTATTAGGTACAAAACAGGTTAATAGTTGTGGACAGATCATTTAGAAATAATACAAATTAGTATACTGTGGTTCAATACAACACAAACGTCCTACAGAAGCTTTAGAAACTAACATGAGAAATGAGTTTGTGATCAAAAGTGGCAATCTTGGCAAGAGGAGTGGGCAAATATGCTTGCTTTATGCAAATGTATGTATATATTTATAATTGGATATCAATTAACAACATAAAACTATGACAAATATTGTCCAGAAACCCTCAAAGCTACTGCATTTAGAATAACAAATATGCTCAAATCATAACATGGCAAACTGCAGCCCAACAAGCAACAACAGCTGTCAGTGTGTCAGTGTGCTGACTTGACTATGACTTGCCCCAAACTGCATGTGATTATCATAAAGTGGGCATGTCTGTAAAGGGGAGACTCGTGGGTACCCATAGAATGCATTTTTCATTCACATATCTTTAGGTCAGAGGTTTACTTTGCCAAAATGTTGTGCAAGTTTGGAGCGTTATTTAGCCTCCTTTGCAACAAGAAAGTATGACATGGTTTCTTACCAATGGATTATTTTTCTAGTTTTCTAGTTTCATATGATGCCAGTATCTTCACTCTAGCTCTAAAACTGAGCCCGCTACAACCTAAAAATCGCATGTTGCATTAATGCGTTAAAGAAATTAGTGGCGTTAAAACAAATTTGTGTCAACGCGTTATTATCGCATTAACTTTGACAGCCCTAATTTGAACACATCATGATAATGTTATATAATTTACCTTCGCTTAATACTCAATTTTACTGAATGGAGCCTGCATCATATGCATCATAATGTAAATCAATGGCACCTCTCTTGCTGAGATCGGCAGGATGAGAGCTAGTTAACGTCAGCTGTTAGCAGTTGGTTAATAGTTAGAAGTTAGAAATAATAATAATTAGTATACTGTGGTCCAATATAACACCAACTTCCTACGGAAGCTTCAGAAACTACCATGAGAATTGAGTTTGTGATCAAAGTTGGCAATCTTGGCAAGAACAATGCATAAGAAATACCAATTTCCTACTTCATTAAGAGCAATTGAGGCACCTTTTAGCATGCAGCATAATCCCCAGTTACTCCCAGTGGAGCCGCAGAAACAGACTGGCAGCGTTGGGCGGTGAAGTCCTGACACTGTATGTAATTCACTGTGTCATTACAGACACAATAGGCTTTGTTCTCGCCTCATTCTAGACAGCAGCTACACTCACAAAGACACACACGGAACTACACAGGCAAGACGGAGAGCGCTAAAAGAAATCTAAGTGAAGCAAACTAAACCTTAGGCTGATTTTTTTAGTGTCTGTTGTTGCAGAGACATTTTTACAGCTTGACTACCTTGTTTTACAGACTTGGGCTTTGTTCTTTTACTGAACGGCTGCACAATTTGATGTGTTTTTCCTGCTCCTTCTAAGTATTTTTATTGGGTATGTTCTCATACACATGTGTGTGCTCGTGCATGGTCTGTACTTCTATCATTACAAGAGCTAATTGAAGTTTAAGACCTTCAGAGTGAGGTATTTTTGCAACACTCCTCTGCCTGATCCTCAAGGGCCTATTGTAGGATTAGTTGAAAAAAGGTTAACGGCCAGGTTTTGTAAGCTTGTGTGTGTGTGTGTGTGTGTGTGTGTGTGTGTTTCAGTTTCTTACAATGTCCTTTCTTTCTTTATTTCAGGTTGTCAGGCAGTAATGTCCCCTCTCCCGTCGTTAGCAACAAGAACTGGCTCCGACTGCATTTTGTGACTGATGCCAACCACCGTTACCGTGGTTTCAGCGCACATTATCAAGGTAAGATGGGTAAAATGGGATTACATCCAGAGAGGCAGGCATCTTAATGTACATACTTGCACACATATATGCATAAAGAGTGTTCATGTATGCTAAACAGAACTCTGTATATACAGTATCCTCAGATCTCTTTGTGTTTGCTAATGACGGTTCTTTTAAAGGTTCTGCTTTAGCTTCTTTGCCATTTTCTTTTCTCTTTTGCCTTTCTGTTTTTCTATTTCTCTCTGCTGCCTTTTTTTTTCCCTTTTCAACTGACAGTTTTCCCCCCATCAACTTGCCTCTAACTCCCTTTAATTACGCTTGTTGACTCCAATCTTCCCGTCTCTTCTCTACTACAGTTTCTCTCACTGTCTCCATCTTTTCTGCATCTCCCCTCTGTCTAGTTCTCTCTCTTGGACTCTTTCTCTCGGGTAACCGCTCATAGGCGCACAGTTTGATTTCTTTTTGACGCAAACGCTAACTGGTGGGAAACATTAGGAAGTTCATTTGCCAATGTTCACGTCTCCCAACAGCGATAATGAGCGCTGAATGTGTGGAGCAGCCTCACAGACACGCTGGAACAGATAGGGTTTATATTTCACACTTTACTTGTTTTTCATACCCTCCCATGTTCCGTTTTAGTCTCAGATCACCTCTTGCTCAGTACTTTTAAACACTATTGGCCCCTTTTTTGTGAATCGCCGGTGCATGGTACATGAAGTCCATTCAACATCACAAGGTGCACACGGCATGGAGCTGTGTTTGATATTTCCATGGCCAGAGGCTTGCTGCGCACCTGCAGCACAGATGGAAACAGGGTGTGATTGAAATACACTATCAGTTGGGGTTTTTATGGGCCGGCATCAATCACGGTCTACAAATCAACTCTACTTTAATCAAAATATTGGGAACATGTTTTATTCGTGTGTTTATTGTTGTAAAGTTAAACCAGTGTAAACTAAAGTCACGGAAACAGTACAGTGTGCCTTCCTCCACGCCTCATTGACCCGGTCTGAGTAGGCTGGCGGGCAGCACAGGCGTAAATCACGGTCATGCTTGACACCGAAATTGCACCGTGCCCCTTGATTATTACTGACACACTCCCTACTGTGCCTCGCCTCTCACTTCACAGCACATTCAAGTTCACAGCAAGTTACCAAAATACCAAGCAGACTCAGGCAAGAAAAATAAAGCGTGCGCCCATCCAAACTGCCGCCTCTCGGGAGCATGTGCTGTCCTCAAAACCGGGCCCTGTTTGAATAGTTTGTCAAGGAAAAACACTAAAGATAATGTGGATATGTTATGTTGGCATTTACAAAACACAGATTACGTTCAAATATGCTTCTGTTTCTATTTTCTTCTCCCCTCCCTCTCCTCTTATTGCATTATTTCTACGTGTATTTTTCATAACGCCGTTTAACACTGTGGGTCTTTTAGACAGTAATTATGGTAATTTGCTTATTTTTCGTAGGGCTGTTGCCAGCTGTCACAGTCGCCACTGAAAAACATTTCTAAGCATCTTTGAATTGATATTCATCTTTCTTCAGACGACAAATCGTGGTTTTCAATACATGAACATTTAGCGTCTGAAAAACAGGCTATTGAGGTAGAAATTAGCATCATTGCATTGAGCGGAGAGATTGCTAAGAGCCAAATCAGTGTAGAAATATTGTTTTATGGCTGGTATTATTGAAATGTTCCAACCCTTTAACCAGCAAATTGATTCCAGCTGTTTTCCTCTTTAGTGCTCATTGAGATTACTCTCATTAAATATTTAGATTTGAAAAAAAGTTTTTTTATGACCCAGTTAAATTTTACTGTATTGGTCACATGCGTCTCTTGCAGGACTGTGGTCAATTAAGACAATTAAGCAATTGAAACTGCAATTAATTCAGTTCATGATTTTAGATTAACTCGGCATAATTTCCCAATCTGGGTATGACGAGCTTGTTAGGTTGAATGTGACCCCAGATGACACCTCGCTGCAAATGTTGCTTGTGTTTGATTTTTAAAGGACAACCACTATGGGAAGATGTCTGTGTGGTTCTCTTTTGAGTCTCCACTGGGAAATATCTAGTAAAGTCACAATGCCAAAAAAAAAGTATTCTTAATGTACACATGCAGCATATACTGCAATATAATGGACCTTTTCAAAAGTTAAATCATTATTAAACCTCATCCTTCTTTTCCCCTTCCTCTTTCTTCAACACAACTTTCCTCCCTCTCCCTCCCCTTTAATTTTTCTCTCCCTCTTCCTCCGCTGATCCTTCTCTTCTTGTCCATATCCAGCATCTACATCTCTCCTTCTGGCTCTCAGATATTCTTGATTGATTGACTGACAACCCGACCACTCCCCTTGAGATTTGCTTTTAATTGGTTTAATTGATCTTAATTGATCTTAATTAGTTTAAAAGGTTAATCAACATGTTAATGGCGGGGTGTCAGTGTGATAGGTTAGCTGATTAATTAGTGGAGTTCCTAACAAGCTTGTGATTGATTGGCTACTTCCTGTCAGCTGTCAGTCATTCCCATGGCCTCGTTGGTTCTTGCATATTAGCAGAAGGGCGGGTTGAGGTGCCTGAAAAAGTTCCTCCTGATGAGAAACCTGTGAAACCTTCACATGTGGTTCCTAAGAATCCTGCAGATTAATATCATCTCTTCTCACACTACATGAATATATTCTCATACAGTTTTTTTTTTCTTTGAAATATAGTTTAATTTCAGTGCGTCCTGTGGATTTCAATAAACCAGCCAGTGAAAAAAATGAATACATTACCTGAATTTAGTTTATCTACTGTATTTATTAACATTACTACACTATAAGTTGGGAAATGTGTGTCAACCGCGTCACTGCGCCGTGAGGATCGATCAATTTTCCGACTGCAACATGCCACTACTGACATTGCAATCTGATTGATGGATCTCCTATTGATTTCATATCTTGTAGAACCTTGCAAACCACTGGCAAAGAAAGGAAACTTAAACACATATTAATGTACACGTGCAGTTCTTTTAAAGTGTTCATTTGATTATTTCTAAACTCGTTAACCATAACAGATTATATTATTTCATTTTTACTCTTTTACAGTTTTAGACTGTTTGTTTCCAGTATACTTTTATTATGCTCTGTTCCACCGCATTTATTATTCTCTAACCCCTTCAGATTTACTCTTTAATTAGCATTCTTAGGATGTGCATCATCTCCACTTTATTATAAACAGTTCCACTTAATGATAATCCACTTTTTTTAGATTTTACTTTGACTGTAATTCCACCCCGCAAGCCATATGTTGTTCTGGTCTGCTAAATTCTGCTTGTCTCCAGGAGAATAAATTATAATGGCAAAGCCCTCGGGTAGGGTTAGTGAAGTTTAGTGGCAAACACTGTATGAAAACAATTCCAAATTTGTCTCTGAGAGACTAAATGAACAAATCTGCTTTGGCAGGGCTTGTTGAGTTCATAAGCCATCGCTATGAGACCTCAGAGGGAGACGTTTGGCTCTAGGTGCTGCCAGCTAGCTGGACAGACTGCCGGTGTGTGTGTGTGTGTTTGTGTTTGCGTGTGTGTGTGTTACAGGTCAGCCACTCATCTCATAAAAACCTCCTCCTTCTGCTGCTGCCCAAATGATGAAGTTCTGAATTGATAATAATCTGCTAATGATTCATATCCACGTTTGCAGAGAAGCAGGCGTAGGGAGGCTGAAATGAGCAAAGAGCATCACAAAGGAACATCAGAGAAATAGAGAAGAGGGGAGGCGGTAAAAACAGTGAGGAGATCCAGAAACGAGATTAAAAGACAGAGGGAGACGGAAACCAACAGAGCGAAATAGAGAACAAGGCAACAAAGAGAGAGGTAGATAGCCAGAGAGAGACGGGGGGGGGGTTAAGGGGACAAGTAATTTGGCAGTGAAGTTTGGCTAAATATTTAAGTATTAACATTAAGAGTTTTTTAATGTCCCGCTGTCATAAATGGCTGTTGTAGACCACTTCAGAGGAACAGAGAGTGAACGTGTGTGTGGATGGATGGTTGTGTTCTTGGACGTAGGAGAAGCCCGTTTGTGTATTAGTGTACTGAGTAACATAAAGCCTGCAGCTCCTCTGCATGGCTAAACAACATTTACAGAGCTAATTGTCCATTTGAATGCTTAATTGATGCTTCAAAGTGATTCACAATGGCAAGGTTTGAAAACATACCCCTAGGCTATAGATGTTGATGGACCTGTTGATATTTAAAGAAATGATCAAATATCTATAAATGCTAGCAATTTTAATTTCTATCATATGTTACGTAGAATTAAAAGGACAGTAGAGCCAATCAGAGAAAATTACAGTCTATTTTTTTATAAGTGTAAGTGTAATATTCATACATTTCTGTCATTTTTGACTGTTTTGTCAATATGTCATACGTTATCTCTCGGCTCCTTAATGCCCCACTTTACAGCCGAATCCAAGCACAACCATTAAGTGTCCATTAGCATGTTTAATTAAAGCTCAGTAATTATTCAGCTACATCTCTGAGCAAGAGTAAACGATTTCCACTCCAGGACCGAAATGCATTTAAAGATTCAGTTCCTCCAAGTATAGAAAGCGTATATGTGATTGCTGAGTATGCTTTGAAACACGCTATACAGTAGGGTCTTTACTGTAGCCGCCTACTTTTGCAGGCCAAGATGCAATCAGAGTTGATGTAGTCTCACTCTGGGAACTGCTGTAAGATCATTTAATCATCCTTGTACTCATTACATGTCGTTTTAGGACTGTACCCAAGCTATGTACGTGTGGGGTCTCACCCTGGGACGCTGGTTTATTAAAACATTCGGCTTGTATTCTGATGGTCTGTGGACCGTAGGCTAAAATACCACATGGGGGTTTCCTTAGAAATCGGCCACATGTTATATAATAGCTGTTGACGTAGACTGAAAATGGCATTTCATGAATATCTTGGTACAACTTGCAAAAAACAATTCAAGTCAAAGAATCCATCAGTAAAAAGTATATAATAATGTGTAAATATTGTTGACATATTTTAGACGTTTGGTAATATTGCACTACGTGTTGAATATATGCTATGAAAACCATCATATACTGTCAGTTCTGATGTCACTTTCAACCCTTTAGACACTATCTTTACCATTAAGCTATTGGACGTGTTTCAACACGTAAAGAAAATGAAGATGCTCTATTTTTCATTATTTATCAGATATTTGCATTTACAATTAGATCAATTTAAATGGGGTAAAACCCTACAGATAGTGTACTTCGCATGGCAGCTGGATTCTCGCTATCTCACGGGATCACGCGAGAATCGCTGGATCACTGCTGAGCTACTGGCAGCTACGGGCGTGGCTTAGGTGTGTGTGAGACGACAGCACAGAGTGGCGATTGTTACTGTAGTTCTAAAACAACGATGGCAGCTCCTGAAGAGGTTAGCGTAGATGCTGAAATAGCATCAGTTATATCAGAACTGGAAAGTATTTCTTCATTGAAAGAAGGGCAAAGAACGGCACTGAAGGCTTTTCTCGATGGAAAAGATCTTTTCCCGACTGGCTTCAGCAAGAGTTTGATTGACAGGTAGTTTATCCTAGGGCTGTCCCGAAAACCATTTTTTTGGGCTTCTAAGCTTCGGTAAGAAAAAATAATAAAATATTCAAAGGAATTCAAAACTTCACGGGGCAGCATGACACGGCAGGCTGACATGTTCTTCAGTCTGTCCGTCTCCATCTCCCCCATTTCAGTGCCTTGGACAGTGCCGCTACTGCACTACTGTACACACATACGCACCTCTACACAGAACAAACAGCAATATCCATCTGAGAATAACTAATAGTATAATATATGTTCCTTATTTCATGGGCTCTTTTGGGATTTATACATTGTTATTACATACTTTAAAAAAATAAATAAATAAACAAAGCATTCAAATAGTAATTGGGAGGTTGAATACCATGGCAACGGTCAAAGCATCCGGGCCAGCTCTAGCTCATCCAATAACCTGCCAAGTATTTTTTTTTAAAGTGCCTGCCCTTTTCCAAACAGTCTCCAATGACGCATTATCAAATTGTTCTGTGTAACAAACCATCTGGCGGGTCAGGTTAACAAATAGTAGCAATCGTGACATTTCCCTTGGTAGTCATAGAGGAGGCACTAGTGGTGGGTGGTTGATATCAAAGTGACATAGAAAGCAATGACAGTGGTGAGACATAACAGATCAAATAGTTTAAACATCACTCAGCCAGGATGATCATTTGTTGACAACAGTTCCCAGTAAAGTCATTGGATAATAACTGAGGTGGATCCCTAATGAGATGATCAAATTAGACGGATAATTGTCTTCCTGCTTGAACCTTTAAAAGCTAAAAGCTTCATTACTGTAATTATCGTTTGAGATCTAAAGCCATTTAGAAGCCACTGAAACAACAAATCAGATTGAATGCTTTATGGCACAAGTTTGATCTTTATTATATGCATGCCATCATGGGGTCAGATCTATGTCATAATGAATAAATGCACACAAAAGGATTTGCAAATGCATTTCAGGATTTATATATAAATTACTCTCCACAAAAATATTTTTCAATGTGCACAAATATATTTAAATATATGTATTTAAAGAATTTGCAATTTTAATCAAACACATTTGGATGTTGTTACATTTATATACAAACTTAAATACATATATTTGTGGATTTCTATTACATATATTTAATACATTTATATACAATGATAACTATTTTTTGTGTGTATTGAAAAATAGTTTTATAGAGAGAGTCATTTATATTTAAATCTTGGAATACATTTTAAATCCTGTGTGCATTCATTCATTATGACACTGATTTGACTCAATGCACCATTTCTACAGATCAAATTTTGATAATGGACAGCTGGTCGCTTGAGTTACATCAGCTTGTGGACAGGTTGGGGAAACCGCATTGTGGTAAAAGACTGAGTGATGCTCAAAGTTCCCTTCAGCAAAGTGCTGATGCCCAGCTGTTGCATTGCCATGTGTAGTGACTGTGGTAGATCAAGCCAGCTTCCAGATGTGACTGGGTGCGTAACAGTATGGTCTCACCCCCCAGCAAATACACCCTTAGGCTGCAGCTGGAAATGGGAACGTGTTCTCAGTCATCTTGCCTGTTAAATAAAAAAGGAACATGAACAGCTCTCCCCTAAAGCTAGAAAACCAGTGATTCATGTTGCCAAACGACCACAAAGGCCACAGGAATAATATATGAGAAGACAATTTTACAGTGAATTTACCCTTTAAAAAGGTCAACTTCTATCAGTTTCAGGGTCATCAATTTTTCAAGAAAAACATTCTCACTATGTAATTATTTATATCAAGAACTGGGGGGAGGAGCCATAGCCAGCCATTGAGTCACACATACTCAGCTATTCAGCCACCTGTAAGCTACGGTTCATTCAGGTAACTGATATGAAAGTTGTTGGAAATCCATGTAATCGCGATAAATTGATTAAACCCTTTGCTAAACCCTTCTTCCGAAACAGTAATTCATCATAGCTTTGCAACCGTAAATAGGTGCGGCAGTTATGTCATGCTATAGAGCCCTTTTCTGTTAGTAAACATGATGACATATTTCTGCAGGTGGAGGCAGGATAATTCTTTGAAAATGTTAGCTAACGCTGGCCCGCAAGTTGTTTTGGCCTGTTTTTTTAACAATGGCTGGAGAATTTAAGACAGACTTATGTAAAAAATTGTATTGGGCAAAGGTAAATTCTAACATTATGATGATGTGTTCAAATGTAATCTTGTAAAATGTAGATTTTGGCGAGAAACTAGAATAAATCCAGTTGTTTGAAGGAGATGTTTTCACAGCAATATAAAATAGATATTAGAGAAGGAATTATGACTTGTTTAACTTCCTAACACTCGCTGTAAGCATCTAATAATATATCGTTAGAACTACTAATGCCAAAATTTTATTTATCAATAAAAATACAAATTGTATCTCCTATCATTTGTATTTGTGTGTTTTATGCAAATAACAACAACAGATGACTATAACAAAGTGAAAGGAACATTTCAATTTAAAAACAACATTTGAAAGACAAAAATGATCTGTATCGGTCGATATGGCTCATCAACAATCTGCGGTAGGTATCTGCAGCAAAAAAGAGTGATAGGGGCATCTCTACAAGTTATATTTGCCCCCTTTTTTTCCTCATGTGTTTTCATGAATCTCTCATGCAACATTTTCATCACAGTATCATTTAGTTTTACTCAATTTTACTCCTGATGAAACGCAGCCATTCGGTTAGCCAGACAGCTATGCAGTTTTTCAGCTGGAGCCTATTGAAACAAATTGCAGTGCATACCATCACGCATTAAAAACCAGCTATATTCTTACAGTGTAATTGTCATTCACAAAGTCATCCAGTCAATCTACTGGTCAATCAGAATTTTTCTACAGTTTCACTTACTGTAAGTAGCTCGGTTAACAGTGTCAGGTAAAAGCTTAGAGGATCTAGTCAGTCAGCCATTTGGGTCTGGCAGTCCGCCAGTTAGCAGGTCAGTCAGCCAGCCATCTTGTCAATTGAATGGTTGCCAGTGTTTCCATTTACTGTACGAATTTTAGTCTGAACACTGAGAAATAATGTCTGGCTCTTATTAATGAGCATTAACATTACAGAAAGTGGAGGTTGAGGGAGCGGATAAAAAGTAAGGATGAAGAGATCCTGGCAATGCCTCAAAGTCAGGATGTCTCAGTTTACCAGAAAACACGATGATTAAAAGCACCAAATGAACCTCACTAGAATCTCCATGTCTAAATCTGTTAAACAGACTTAAGAAAAAGGTGTGATCAGTATTTGAAGCAAACGGGGAGGAGGGGGAGAATTAAACATGGCTGAAAGGATATGATTCAGAGAAATATACCGGGTCATCAGAGGATCCTTTTCACTGCATCATTGCTACATTATTATTCTCTCTCAAACAGCAGAGGTTGTTTTTGTAATGCATAATTTCAACGATGTTTTAAAACTGTGTAGTGCTGGTTTTAGACAAATTACTGAACATTTTAAGTGGAATTTTGTGCTATTATAATGCATTCAAGATAAAGGTTGTTACAGACCTTGTACTCTGGTATTGTAGGTGAATGATGGCCTTGTCTTTTACATGTATTTACACACCCCAAATGCTGTGTCAATGTAGCCGTCTTTCATCAGTTTCACTATATGTGCAAAGCTGGAACAATTAATATTAATACTATAAAAAGTGCAAATTGGCCTCTTACATATAAACCATGTTTAAGTTGATGTCCGTAATGATTTTAACTAATAATATCTATACCCATTTGTGTGGTGATCACAAAACACTTAAACCCATTTCACACTTTGCTAATGTTGATTGGTTTGACATGTCTGCACCTCTTCTAATTCATGCTGAAAGCAAGCTAGTGCCCTGGGGGTTGTCCTCCAGCATTTTCACATCATATTTTATATTTTCATACATTGAAATTTAGCATAAATGCAGGAGTATGACTCTGTGCTAGCAGGTGCGTTTTCAAGGTTTTGCAAAGGCAGATTCCAATCAGCTAATTAAATCGCAGGCTTCCACACAACCTTCCATAACAATTTCCCTGTGTTTGCTCTGCACCTATCACCACTGGATGTTATATATTTCAGCTTTTAAGTGATGCAAATATTGTAAGCATCAAATACTCACCCCCTGTTGGCTCAAACAGTAACTTTTAAAAGTATGCAGTGCCATTCAGTGTTCTTCAGACAGAACAGCAACCTTGAGCAACCAAAGCTTGAATTCATGCCTGTCATCATGTTGGGAAAAAAAAGCTGAAAAACATCCATTGAAATTTCTAAAACCACACCTAAAGCACACTGGCCTCATGCAGTTACTGAGTTTGTGGTTAAAAAAACAAACGCAACATATTTTTGCTTATTTTGCTGACAAATGTTACTTCAGCTGCTCAATAATAGGCAGCCGAGTGGTCCAGAGATAGCTGTTGGTGGCACCTTAATTTCAAACAATAAGCAACAAAAAGGGGGATGCCATGGTACAGCCTGTAAAAGACCTCAGCTGGGTTAGGATGGTCCAATCAAATATATTGCTGTTGTATTCCTTTTTATTACAGTAATAAGGCTGTATTGTTATGGTAAGACACAGAGGACTGTCTTGTGTTCAGCGCACAGGAAAAATGTTTTGGAAATCATTCAGGTGTTTTTTTTTAAACTGTAATTAGGGCTGTCAAAGTTAACGCGATAATGCGTAGCGCAAATTTGTTTTAATGCTACAATTTTTTTAACGCAACTTTTGGTTGTAGCCAGCACAGTTTTAAAGCTAGTAAAGATACTGGTATCATATGAAACTAGAAAACCTAAGAAATCTACTGGTACCAACCATGTCATACTAGCTTGTTGCGAAGGAGGCTAAATAACGATATAATACAAATTTTTGCGAGGAAAAACTGGCCATTTTCAAAGGGGTCCCTTGACCTCTGACTTCAACATATGCAAATGAAAATTGGTTCTACGAGTCTCCCCTTTACAGACATGCCATTTTTATTATAATCCCATGCAGTTTGGGGCAAGTCGTAGTCAAGTCAGCACACTGACACACTGACAGCTGTTGTTGCCTGTTGGGCTTCAGCTTGGCTTGTTATGATTTGAGCATATTTTTTATGCTAAAGGCAGTACCTGTGAGGGTTTCTGGACAATATTTGTCATTGTTTTGTGTTGTTTATTGAGTTCCAATAATAAATACAGGCATACATTTGCATAAAGCAAGCATTATTGTCCACTCCCATGTTGATAAGAGTATTAAATACTTGACAAATCTCCCTTTAAGGTACATTTTAAACAGATAAAAAATGTGTGATTAATTTGCGATTAGTCGAGATTAACTATTTTAATCGATTGACAGCCCTAACTGTAACTAACTAGGAAGATGAAACATGATGTCCCCATGACAGAATGGAGGGAACGGTCGGACTGACTGCTCTCACTGACCTTCAGTCGTCACCTCGAAATCAATAGGCTCTTTCAGCAATGTGAAGAAAGCATTTTTTCTCCAACATCAGCATAATGAAAATGTCACACCGATCGTCTCATTCCTGTATTTCAGTAGCATCTTGACCCTGACCCTAACCTGTGACTATTTTAACAATGGCCCCTGCACAGGAAATAGGAACAATGCAATACCTTTTATGCAAATGTGAGTTTAACTCTAAATCACTTCTAATTCGATGTAAAGACTTCACCTACTGTAGTCATTCATTTGGTATTCTGTGATGCTGTTTCCTTGCTCAGAAAGTGTTTTGCAATAATTACTATGCACCGCAGGCACACAAATGCTTGAAGTCTGTTTACATACTGGAAACCTTTCATTTTTATCATTGAAAGATAAGATAAAGACACAGAAGTCCTTCTAGATCAGGGGTCCACTGGCTTCCTTTCCTCTGTAATTTACAATTGTTTACTCATTCTTTGGGGCTCTGTGTTCAGTTCTTTCTCTGCCGATTCTGTCTGAATATAACAGGGAAATACAATCTTCAGTATGGATTGGGTTTAGCAAATACTGAGAGTTACATTGATTTGATATTCTGTCAACACTCTTTTCCCCGCATGGCACTCTGCTCTAATGCCCAACCCTACACCCTCAACACCTGTGGATGTGCGGACTGTGTCGCTGTGTGTGCCTGTATGTGTGTCAGTGTGCTTAGAGTATACATACAGTGTATATATATATATATATATATATATATATATACAGTATGTGTCCTTGGACATATGTGTGTCTATCTGTGTTCCTGTCCACATACATAATTGTGTGCTAACGTATCTGTATGTGTGAACTCACTCTCGCCACTGCTGGCGAGTCTCCTGCTCTCTATACACTTCTGTGCATTTACAAGTGGGTGTTTCTGTATGTATTTGCGTCTACTTTAAGATGATGAATCTATCAATATGTGTGCTTCTCTGTATACGCAATGAGTATGTGCAGCTGTGTGTGTTTGTTTGCATCTAAGTGCACGTGCGTGTGCCAGTTTGTCTTGTGTCTATGCGTGTGTCAGGTGTGAGCAATCTGTTTCCTTCCCTGCGGCACAACCTACCAATCACATCCCTCCATCATCTCTCCTCGTTACGTATTCATGAGTTTCTGTGTCTGCAGGGCGGTGATTGGCTCTTAATGAACAACTGACGGCATTATCAGTCAGCCAATGCTATGGCAACAAAATAAGTCAGTCAGTACAAAAGAAACACCAGTCAACCACTGGTACGGGGACATTATTCAACTGGAGCAGCGAGACAGTATACCCCTCAGGGAGGCTGACATATTGGATATTGTCGACTGCATGGTACCTTTGATATGACTCTCGCAATGCCTCAAACCTGCTCATGATCAAGTGCACACATCTTGGAATGCTCTGAATAATTACAGCCAAGAAAACAACAGTGCATTTAACACATGTGGAATATACTATTTAGTTTTTCATGTAAATAAATCCCCAAGTCCTTTTCCTTTGTCAGCTTCAGCTTAAGAACCATTAGTCAAACTAAGTTCAGATACACTGTAGGCCTCAGGGGGGTTCATATATGAGCTCATCAATCTATGAACTACCCCTTTATCATCTTTTATGTTATTTTGGAGCTTACATTTTGCCAGTAGTGGCTTTCTCCTTTTTTTCTGCTGTTGCTATATCAAAAAGAGCAGCGAATGTACTCGGTTGTATTAATGCAACCAGTTTGCATAGACACAATCTGGTGATATGATATGATTGCTGGTCTGTAGTTACAAAATGTCTCATCAGATGTGGAGTGTTCCCACCCACTGATTGCACTCACTAATAGCTTACTGTATATTAAAACTGTGATTAACCCAATGTAGGCCGAGGCATGTATTTAGCATCGTAGCCTACACACAGTTACTCATATTTCTATCACGACCTTCTGACTAGTTCAAATAACATTTGAGCCAGCTAGTCCAGCTAGAGTCTTTTATATATACATATTAAACTGTGACAGAAAATGCACCATTAAAGGTGCTAAAATCAATATATTCAGAGCATTAATATAGCAGCAATCAACTATTTGCTATTTAAAGATATGGTGGAGTAATGGCATCCTGAGCAGAGAATGAAGTCCCTCTGTGTGTGTTGTAATCCGAGCTTCTGGTTTTATTTTTTTTTATTTTTTCAGAAGTTATTTACTAGATTTCACGTCACTTAAATAAATAGTTTGTTATTTTAGGACATGCCATTCTCATATCTCTCTGTTAAATGTGAAGCTGCAGCCAGCAGCCGGTTAGCTTAGCTTAGCATAAAGACTGTAAACAGGAGGAAACAACTAGCCTAGCTCTGTCCTTTTGCTGGACTTCCGTCTCATCTAACTCTCTCTAGCAGACGTCAAACTATTGCTTTAAAAGTCTCTACTTCTTATAAGCATTAGCTGGTAGTTCAACACCTCTTGCAGGAAGTGCATGGACTGTTTCATTTGACTGATTAGTAGTTGTCAACTACATCAAATCTTTACCGCCTCTTTGACTTAAACAGCCAGTCTGAACTACTCAAAACCTTTCTTTAGCGTGGACCTGTCCAGACCAATCACAGTTAATAGTTTAACCCCCCTATTCAGCAATTACAGTATTAGCAGTATATAAACAGTTAATAAATGGTTTATAACACTATCATGTAGTTGCACCCAAGTATAAGGACATTTTAGGTGTTGTTTTAGGAGCTGTTTAGATGCTAGAGAGGGGGAGTTGCTCATTTCCGCCTGTTTACCATGGGAATGTGACTGTTCAATTTTGGAAATAAGACAGATACGTCTGTGTTTGGAGCCGAGTTTCTAAACCCTTCCATGATATTTTAGTGATCTAGATCACCTTACCATAGACGGCAGTAAATATTTGCTTTCCCATGTGGGTACACTAAAACTCCAGCGAGGGGGCATCTAGCCCAAAAGCTGGTGAGTTCAATTAAAGTGCATGATGCCTGTCTGCTCGCATCACCTCCTTAGAGAGAATATCTCACTGCTCAACACTAGCACTCTTAAGAAATGTGAAATCCAGATGGCATTGTGGTTAACAGGCAAGTATGACTAAAATAAGTGAGTCACTGAGCTTCATCCTGCCTTGGGTAACAGAGTAGGTGTATTTTTTGGTAATACATTTTGAGAGAGAATATATTTAGTTTTGGTTTGAAAGTACAGTATTAAGCCTACATCAGACTCAAGGAGATGCTTTTTGTAAAAAACATATGGATCAGTGTGTATTTTATCAAAGTGTTTAATGTCTGTTCTCTTTCTGTTATACCTTAGTTCAGTTTTTTATTTTTTCCGTCGCTAGTTAAATATAGTTTTGTTAAATATGGAGTATTTTACTTCATAAATATGGTTTACTTAAATGCATCTGCCCTTCCATCTGTTGTTTGCAGTAGAGCTGCTGCTTGTAGGCTAGAATATTAACATGTGCATATTTAACTTTGATGCATATTCACACAGGACAGGTTTTATGATGCATATTAACGGGGGCTTGATACAGTGAACGAATTTGCACAGACAAATCTGACTTTTAACAATTTTTTGGCCCAGATTCCCCGATTTGGCTGCCTAAGAGGGGAGAAATACATTTCAAACCTGATTATAAGACTTTGATCTAGATCAGAGCTTCCCCTTGTTGTCAAAAATAACAAGTCTGTTGATGAATGTTCTTAATTTCTGACACTTGGGACATTTTCAAATACGAGTTTAATCTGAAGGCAGCCATACAATTACATAATGAATTGTTTGTCACCACTTTATGTTGTGCTATACTATTTGTTTTTCATGTGTACAAATAAAATCTATACCACCCAATGTTAGAGGGACTAAAAAATGTTTTCTTTATCCATCCAAAATTGTTGTCATGTGAGCAATGCAGTGGAACGGGAAATATATTCACTCCACTTTTGTCTTAGTTTATTGTGAAGTATAGTTTTTAAATACAGCTGTAGTTGTTCCAATTGTTTGTGAAACGACCTGAAAACATTAGAATAAGCCGGGGACGTATGAATCTCTGCTATTATATATTATAAATGAAATGCAGTGAAAGGCACTTCTTATGTGAGAGGAAGTATCAGATATCAAGCGTGCTCCCCCTCATTTTGAATAACTATGACACCAGTGTCAGGAATAGTACATTTTATTCTTTGTGTAGGTGGATTGCTGTGAAGTTAGTTAAAGTGTTTTTGCATTTGGTTTATTTGTGTGCTGCGCTTCGAGGCAGACGTAAACTGCTGTGATACATGAGTTGCTTGGAGCGAACTCATTAATGGAGAATTTATGACAGACTTTTTTTTAAAGGTGTAAGGGAAATTCATATGTGTTCATGATTAGTTTAACTTATTTATGAAGAATTGCATTGTCATTCGTCTTCTTGAAAGAGAGTATACGTTTAGTGAAGACGTCATCACAAATGTGGACATCATTATACTGCTTCAAAATACATCAAGGCCTAGAGCTAATGCGCTTTCAAACCAAACTCTATTAAGTTTTGAAATAAATCACCGTGTTCTTGTGATCTGCAGGTATCACAGTAGACCTTTTAAAGCACAGAACCTTGTGAGTTTTTATTTACAGCGATAAAAGGACATGAATTCTCATCCCCTCGCCTCACACAAAGGGACATTCTGAGCTGAACCACAATAAAAAGCGAGATAAATCGCACCACAAAGTTTAGCTTTTGTTTTGACTTACACTGCCTGCGGTTAGATGAAAACCTGTATATTCCGATGTGTTGTTTGTTGTCAAGTGTGTTACATGAGGTATTTTTGTCATATGAGAAAAAGTGATAATGTCTAGGAGTTGTTTAATTAACGAGGGATCACTTGCAGTTAATTTATGAAAGAAGATTGTGTTAGCACTTTTAAAAGGCTGTCTAATGTAAGCAAATGTAAGTGTAATGTGCATTCACTGTCACAATTTAGTACACGTTTGTCAACAGCATTTGTGATACATGTGCATGTTCAACAGGCACGACTTAAAGGAATACTTCACCGACCAAAATGACAACTTCTATATCAATTACTCACCTCGAGTTACCTTAAATTCTTGAGGAAAAGTTAGTTTTTCTCGTATGCCTCCTCGGCGAATGAAAAAATCAAAAGACGAAGAACAGTCTTGATGAATTGAAGTAAATTGGGACTGCGTTTAACAACATAAAAACTATATCCAAACGTCCATTTACACACTCTCAAACAACTTGTGCAGTATAATCCAAGTCTCGCCCCTTGTCAAATTATCATGCTGGTAAGTTAACACAATAATACACGAATGGAGCTAATGTTCAGCCACTTTCCATTAGATTAATCGTTAGCACATTAATAGATTTGGTATAATGTCAACATGGTAAGTAGAGTACCACTAATATGCGCATGTATGTCGCAACATTAGGATAATTGTTGGCATAAAATACATATGATGTAATTTTAGCATGTCAAATATAATGTAAATGATGAATGTGCACATATGGAGCCTCTGTATAACATTAGGATAATTGTAGCGCATTAACTCATCTGCCATTTGTCACCACTCAATGGATTAGTCAGGTCATTATGACAACAGCGTGTGTCAGCCACTCTATCAGACATTCATTAAACTGATTTGTCACTGTTCTTTGTCATGGAGGACAAGATATATTTGTGTTTATGATTTCATTATTTATGTCGGTAATGTATTCATTTATTTTGACAGGGGTAGAGCAGAAAAAAATCTAATCTGGAGGGAGTCAAATTGAGATTACCCCAGGGTGTTTTGTTTTTGTTATTATTGCACGGTTTCAAATACAGCTCTCGCCCACTCACTTTGTCTTCCATAGTGCCTCTCTTAACCATACATGCTGAGCTTCAGTAACATTCAGGCACAACCCTGCTAACCCTTTAATGAAATGATGTCCCCCATGTAAGAAAACAGAGGTCCTGCTGACAAGAACTCCTCCGTCAGTTTGCCTCCTCTTGTCTTTGATTCACGCTGATTAAAGGAACCATTTATTTTCTAACGTACCATTATCTGAATGCTTTGATTACAGAGCTGCATCATTGTCATTTTGATTAAAGCTGCAATTTCCTTTACCAGCTTTTGTTTAGAATATGATGGGGCTTCCAGCAAAAACACCTCGACATCTAAATATATGTGTTTGAGTGGCAGCGAGAGAGAAATGTTAAGCTTTTCATGAACAAAAACCCAGAATGGTGCTATTGTTGAGATCCTACTTTCTTTCCTCTGTCTGCTTCTGTCTTTCTCTCTGGCCCCTCTCGCTATCTGTTTCCACCATTTTAAGATATACTTTGCCTTTGTAACTTTCTTTTCTCTTCTCTCTCTCAGCATTGTGAGGGAGAAGAATCTGCCTTTTATTTCATTTTTTTTTTAAATTCCTTCGCTAGGTCTCATTTTTTTTTCCACTTTATCCAATCTGTTGTCTGATTTTTTCTTCTCTTTTCTGTATTCTGTTCTCCTCCGCAGTGAAGCGATCAGTAGATTTTAAATCGCGGGGCGTTAAATTGTTCCCTGGCAAAGACTCCAGCAACAAGTTTTCAATATGTGAGTTCACATCTTAATGTCACTATGGCTAATGAACTAACGTGTGATGGCTTGGTTTGGCCTGAACTGGTTTTGTTTTTTAGTTTTGGTTTTGCCTTTTTATTTTTGTAAATTTTGTCTCTTAAAAGGGCTGTCAGTTTCAACACTTTGTGCCTCTCTTTATTGACACTGTTACTTTGTAGACATCAAACACAAACTGTGATAAAATCTGTTAAAATTAGACTTTTTTTTTCGTACAGAAATGTGTTGAATACGCCACAGCCTTTATAAGAGAGCATGCTTTTGCGTTCTGCTTGACTGCTGTGTGTTTTTGTTGTTTGATGTTTTGTGTATGTATTTTTGTCATGGTGTCTTGGTTTATGGATGCTTCTTCATGGCTTGCTTTGATATATTTAATCACGGCTTGTTCTGATAAGCTGGTTTGTTTTGGATTGCTTTGGGCTTGTTCAGGGGATGTGAATCAGCTGTTGTAATATTGTTTACCGCCCCCTCCTGCCTCTTCTCCTTTATTTCCTTCATCCCTCTCTTCTCTTTCCTCTTCTGATCACACACCTAAACTATATTTGTGTAGACCTTTTATAGACAAGTCACATGAGGGCATCAAAGCAATTATTGAATTTATAACAACATCCCTCTGCCGTAGAGGCCAATGGTAAAATTATACCATTGGAACTAATATTTCTCTCCAATTATCCACGTCTACATGTGAGTATAACCCCTCACAGATAGCTGCAAATTAAAGCACAATTTTGGATTTATTATTCCAATATTTATACACAATACTTAAAATCCACGGATCCACCCTTAATAAGTATTCCCCATTAGTTAACTGCTCTTCTTTTGGAACTACCACAATTTCCTCCAGCTTTGTGAAGTTGTAAGACATGGAATCTAACTCGTTAATAAGACAGCCTGAAGAAAAATGATCAAGGTTAAGGGTGCTAATGGTTCATAAGTCATTTGACGCACCGTAATGCAAAAGTGGTCACACGAGTATTATTCCATTTCGTTCAAAGCCTTTTCGACACTCTGACATTGAGAGAACATGTACAAAAAGCAAGAAAAATCTCCATGATCAGTCCTTTTTTTTCTTTTTTACCAAAGTCCCACTTATTAAGCTGTCAGTACGCACATAAACCTCACATATTTTAGAGTTATCTTACATCCATTTCCCTCTTTATTTCTTTCTCACTTCTTTATGCCTTTGTTATACGTCTTCTACTCTGTCCTTGTCTATATTACACACACATGTACATGCACATACCCTCACACATTATACTCATACTCATAATGGTGATGATATGTATGTATGTTAATGTTTCCCATCTAGTTTAATCACAAGCAACACAGTACAAACATCAATTAAACAGACATTTGCACACCCAAAGGTTCACACTGTACATAAATATTGAACATGCACATATTTGCACATACGTGTCGATGCAAGGACATACGCTCATACATGCTAAAACACAAAAAGTAGACCTTGCTCGTCCATGTCTGTAATTGGTTTGCATGCTTGCTAATGATGTTTTTTTTTTAGCAACATTTCTGATTTATTTGCTTGTTTTCCCTCATTTCCTCGTCCACTTTGTGTTTATGTATGAATAAATACTGTATGAGCTGAGCTAAGCACAGCACAGAGACACGGCACATCCCAGATTCATCAGGTTTGCTGACAGGTTGGGGAGTCATGGTTGAGGTTTGATTCTACAGCTGTGAATTTGTATGTTAATTAGTCTGGCTCCGATTGGTTCAGATGTTAATTTGCTCTGCTCTGACTGGTTTAACTCTCCAGTGAAGCACAAAACCTGTGTGCGCCTATGTACATATTTATGTTTCTCTACATGGGTTTTTGTGTATGTGCATGTATGCAAATGTGTGTAAGTATGTGACTTTTGTTTTTGTGTGTGTGTGTGTGCGCACAGTACTGATACTGTAACCAGTCCCTCTGTTATGGTGTTAATAGTCCAGATGGTCAAATTAGCCGCTCCAACAAAGCAACAAACTATCCACTCTACACACACACACACCAACCACCTGCTGGGTTTGTTGATCGGACTAAACATGTACATGCATGTTAGTGGAATAGCCCGAACAGGCTGGAGGGAAATAGAAATGGGCAGTGTTAACACTCGGCCTGTGTTCGTTACACCTAATTGAGATCTCTGGCATCTGCATTTTTGTTTAAGATAAGATACATTTTTACTTGTTATGCAACTAGTGCCAGAACAATACATGAAAAATACTAAAACAATACTAAAACAGCATACTTAGGGCATACTTTTTTAGCTTTTATTTCAAAACGGTAAATAACTTAAGGCCATTTACACACCAGGGGCACTTTTTTTCGTGCGATTAATTTACAGGTCAATATATTTTTTTCAAAACTGATGTTTTTGTCATGAATACTTTCACACACAACACGAATATTACACGGCAAAAAAGCAACAAGGTCAATTTCAACCAATCACGTTGTGCGGAAGGGGTTAAGTTGCGCCTGTGTTTATGAAACAACAACTCAGAGGCTCCGTAGTCTAAAACAGGACGGTAAACTTGCAGATGTATAAGAAGACCTGGATATGGTGCTGCTGCTCTTCCATCCAAATTTGTTCCATTGGCCACTGCAGCAGTATTGCAGCAAAAAATCCCTCTGCGGCCCTTCTCTTGATCCTCCTTGAAACTCCTTGATCTTAGAAAAGGGATTTAAACATCTGCGAGGTCATCATAATTTAAAGTTTATGGGCCGAGAAGGAGCTTACGGGAGGGGCCAGCGGGAGAAACACTACTGCACATACTCAGTGGGCCGCATACCCCGGAAGTAAACCCGCAAGCTAGAAAACTTCTTAGCCTTAGGCACAAGACGAGCAATTCTCATTGGAATGAATAGGCACTATCTCGGGGCTCGGTATCCAGTTCTTATTATAAATCCATGGGTAAACTATATTACTCCTTTCAACCTTGACAAAGGCATCATAGACCAGAGCCACTCCTTCTGTTCTTACCTTTCACAATAAAAGCCCTAGACATATGATATTTAAAGGCAAGTATTTAGCATTTTCGTGTCGTTTATTCATCATGCCCCCCGATGTGCATTATTTTTTATTATCCACCCCGAAAAAAACAGTGGAAATTGAGATTCAAATAGCAGATACCATTTGCAGCCTAATGCTCAGCAGTTTAAACATTATTATTATATTATAAAAACATTATGTATTATTTTCTTCCCATTTTCCTTTTTGCTTTGTGTTAGTGAAGTATTTTTTGAGCTGTGTTCTCTACTAAAAGACCTTGTTCAGATGAGGTGAACAGTGGCTTATTACAGCAGCATAAATAGTGTTTAGACATAAAAGCTAGGTGAAGATGAGTTTAAACTTATCGAGTGAAGATTTGCGGAAAACAAAAATAATGAGACAAAGAGGACATCGTCCCTCTCCATCCAAATAACTTAAAATGAATTATACTCTTCCACAATCAAACATAATTGGATCATACTAATGAAATAAGTGATCAACAGAATACTGCCACATTTTCATCGAATTGCTGCTTTAGAAATGAGCTGAATATTATACTACACCAAAGTGCATGATTAGTGTTGTTTCCCTGTCTTTTGAATATCAGTCCGTGCATTTGAATATCAAAATGCACCACGGGGGTGTTTTGTTTGCTGTATAGTTGAAGTAAATAAGCACTCAAGACAGTTTTTCCCTCTAGTAATATTCCACTGACAGCAGGCATTAGGAAAGGATGAACGAAAAAAGGCATCAAAATCTTCAGAGTGGCCTAATTTTACATTAATTTGTGTGAATGAACGATGAGGAGAACTCAGGGATTATTCAAATAATTTTACTCTTCGCCGTGATCTCATTAAGAAATGCGAGAGATCCCGTCACGCGGGGCCTTACATGGAGTAAAAATAGGTCATCAATGGACTCCAGCTCATTAAGATGCTGTATTACAACTACTTATTTTGTTGTGACCTGCTAGAAACAGCTCTGTGGCACATGATGGTTCCTTCTCAGACAAAACTTTTAATGAAAAAGTTTTAATTTAAAATGTGTTTTGAATTGGAAAAGTTTAAAAATGGAAAGCTTTTGAATTGGAAGAGTTGTTTGCGTTTGGCATTCTTTCACTTACCTGACAGCTATGCTAAGACACACAACCCTTTCTCTCTTTGCTCATCCACACACACACACATACTGTCCGTTGCTCAAAGTTAACCCAGCAGCTATGTTTCTTGAAAGTTTTAAAACTTTCAAATGCTTGAGAGAAATAATAGACTCTGAATGGTTGAGTTTTATGGAAATACAAATTCCATACTGTAGTGTCTTTAAAGGACAGCCAATGAAATAATAGCTGTGGGGTTATTTGTATGGAAAAGGAGGCAGGGGAGACCGAGTGACAGGAAAAGATTAAGAACCCAAACAAGCAAGCAAAAAAAAAAAGGTAGTAAAACAAAGACAGGGGAAATAAATAAATAAAAGCTACATACATACTGTCAACAGCAGTATTGTAATTAGAGGAAGAGACAAGAGTAGAGATGAATCTTGTCAGACGCATGTGTGTTGTGATGTCGCAGTCTCAAAGTATTTGTACAGTTCCGTCTTGTCTGTGTGATGTTTGGAGTGTCACTGTCAAGATTAGCTCTTGTGTTTCTGCGAGAATTAAGATCGTATCAGGAGTGCCGTGTCGACCCTGTCTGTCTGCCTACCTAGCCGTCTAACCCGTCTGTCTCTCTATCTCCTGGTCTGTCTGACGATTTTCTCCTTCCACCTGTTTCCTGCCTGCCTGTAAAGTGAATTAGTGTCGAGGCAGGCAGGCTTCCAAAACCGAAACTAAAAGTGGATTGCCGGAAATTTCCTGCGGCCGTCTTGTCTTGTGCTGATTGCTACCAAATGACAGATGAGTCACTTTACTGTAAGTCTTGTCTGTGCCTCATTCTGACCTGTCTGTCCCTGGCTCTCCGCCTGTCTGTGTCTCTGTGTAGTAAATGAAGGTGGTGTGAAACAGGCATCTAACTCCTGCCCTGACCCGGGAGAGCCAGAGAATGGAAAACGCCACGGCAGCGATTTCAGGTACAATTTGCACGCTCAAACTTCCACACAGGGACTTTAAATTAAAATTGTTTGAATTCAGACATAGATGCAAATAAAGTACATAAAGTATATGCATTTACAAAAAAATGCTTGTCCATATATATTTCTGTTCGTCTGATTTGGTGTACTCCCTCTATGTGTGATTGTATGTAGCATTGAAGGTGTGGTGCAGTTCAGTTGCGGAGAAGACTACGTTCTTCAGGGCAGTAAAAAAATCAGCTGCCAGAGAGTTGCCGAAGTCTTCGCAGCCTGGAGTGACCACAGACCCGTCTGTAAAGGTAAGAAACGGCTCTCAACATGCGTCTAAAGTGTACAAATTACTGACACCACAGTAACAGATAAAGAAGGATGAAAATGGCAGTAAGCACACATGCGAAGGTAAGAAAACACTCCCCATGTGCACTGACCCAAACTGTTGCCTGCGTGTTGGCCTGGCCTCTCCTCAGGATGGCTTTGTAGTGCTGAGTTTATAGTGGAAAGAATCCCAATTCAGTTTCAAGCCTCTGGCTATGAAATTATGAAACAAAACACTTCATAATCCAATGTTTGCCGTGTAGCGCCTCACCAACATGCTGCAGTTGTATGCTTTCATCACGGGAGTTATGATAGTGATTGTTCAGGACCCGAAATTACCCCCTCTATCATAAACACAATATACTGTGGATAAACACCACTATAAACAAGCTCCAGGTCTGGTCATTACTGCTCAATATACCTCACAAATTGGAATTTTGCAACACAGTTTTAAAGGTGACACAAGATCTGCTCATACATACAGTACAGCGACAACAGTGACTACCTATTTTAACGTTTAATGGGGACACGTGCATTTGTCATCTTTTCTCTAAGTGCTCTTATTATAATTAACATGCTTCAGCACTGGTTCCGGTTTCACATCTGCCGCTGTTTTACACTTGCAACACACACCCACTCCCATATGCACACGGGCGCATGCACAGAGGGAGCGAGACAGAAAGAGAGAGAGAGAGAGAGAGAGAAAGAGAGAGAGAGAGAGAGAGAGAGGGCGTCTGTCATGTTAAATGCCAAAGTCGTTTGTCATGTCTCCCTTCACTAGGCTTCAGACTGTGGCTGGAGACACATACTTTAACATAAAAACCAATATTCACTGTGAGTGTGTGTGTGTGTGTGTGTGTGTGTGTGTGTGTGTGTGTGTGGGAGAGAGAGAGAGAGAGAGAGAGAGAGAGAGGGAGAGAGAGAGCTTCAACACCTAACTAATAATCACTGAGATATGGAACTGCAAGGGAGAAAAAAGTAGGGACGGAGGAAGTGAGGGCGGGGAAACAGAAGGAGGAGAGGAAGGAGGCAAGGAACAGCTGAAAAATGTCACACCTACTCTTTCTGCTTAAATTATAACCCCTCTGTGAAAGTAAAACTCACTATATCCATCACAAGGCATTAGCATATGAACGCCGGCTAAAGTTTTGTGCATCCGATATGAGATTAAAACTATTGAAACATAACTCCCACATGTAGATAGAAATGTTAAATTGAACCATTTGCAGCTTCCCCATTTTAATCTTACTGTATAGGATGAAACACTGAATGCATCAGACCTGAATGATGATTTTGTGATGTGAACGTTATTACCTCCGCCAAGGCCGCACGTCAACGGATCTGTACTCTATATCGGCCGATACCCAAAGCCTAGGTATCGGAATTGGGACTGAAAAAGTCAGATCGGTGCATCCCTAGTTTTTGCTTAGTAGAGAAACTTTCTCTCTATCGGCCCACTACAGTGAGAGGTCAAAGTACGAGGTCAGCTATAGAGTAGCGCTCTGGGAGTTGGTAGGGAGACAATATGTTGCTAAGGGACACCTGAGCAGGGCAGGCATAGGCCGTGCACTCTTGCCCCTCTGGTTAAAGGACACTGTCTAAACACAAGCCTTGACAGCTACCCTGGGTCTCTCTTGTGAACCAGACACACAGGAGGACTGACCTTCATTAAGCTTTTTTGTTAGCATGACAGCGCAGATCGTTGTACGCCGGCAGGATATAACCTGGCCAAAGCAGTTAGGATATGTCTGGCTCACTTGGGCTCTGATTGGTCCCTGCCAATCAACCCTATTACCAAGCTCATTATCAGAGATATTATAATGCTGATACCCTTTGATTGGCTCTTTAAGATTGTTAATGGCTCTTAGGGATTCATCATCACTAAATACTTTACTTTATAATGAGCAATTAAATATAGCTGCTGGCATTAAGCCAATCAAGTGTCACATTTACCTGCATGTGATGATGGGCTAAGCCTCCCAAAAGGGACAAAAGTCACTGATGTTGTCCCCTGAAGCAGTTAAAAAGAATGACCTCTATCACTGGGAAACAGAGGGATCAGTCCTCAGTCAGCGGGGATCTTTGTGGGAAAGATTTGTGAGCAGGGTGAGACACCTTCAGCGAGCTACTGTAGCTTCTCAGTAGCAGGCGTGCATTGTTAAAAGCTCTGTTGAATCTAAAACACAGTCGCTGGTATTCCCAGCGCGAGCAACTGTTCAGTGAGCAACTTTTTTTTTGACAAAGCCATGACAAAGTGCACAATCCTGCTCCATGGTTGTTGCTAAGTAACTAGTGACTCTGCTAGTTGATCTTTGTTATTTTTAGCATCTCACAATGGAGGGCACTGTTACTCCAGCATGGTCCCCTAATGCCCTAATATAAGCTTCCTAACTCGGTTTATGCTACCCTGTGCTAAAAGGCAAACAGTGGGAACAACTATTCATGTTCACAGGATATGACAATTTTAGGTGCATACTAGAACATGTTTACTTGCTTTAATGTTCTGAAAACACTTTATTTTTCTCATATTGGCTGTGCTGCAACACCTTTTTTCCACCCTCTTTCTGAAACGCTCTGTTTGAGCTCCTAACCCCCCATCCTGAAAAGCCCAGACTGCTCTGATTGGCCTGCTGCCCACTCCGTTGTGATTGGTCAACTGAACCATACTCTTTGGACTCCGCTCAAGCTCCGCTCTAACTAGCTTTGTTTGAGGACGTGCCAAACTAGCTGCTAGGCAGGTATTATGCAAATGTGTTAGTTGGTCACCATGTTGCGAAGAAAAGGCGGGACTTCAAGCAAGGCGTTTCAGGAGCAGTGTTTCTGTGGCATGGACTTTGCTCTTTGTAACTTTGCAGGCCTTTTACATGCACAAAAAAACAATATAACACACTAAAGGAAAGGGAAAAATCACAAAAGCACAATAGGTCCTCTTTAAATTATCCACAATTCATGCTTGATTAGACAATATTGTTGGAATAGAAGACCCCGTTTTCTGCTCATGCAAGTACTGCTGAGTGCTATTGTTATGCAGTAAACCTCTGTCCTACTTTGGTGAAACAGAAAGACATCCATCTTCAAAAATCTCATAAATCCCAAGATAACCACATTGAGGTTGCTTGAAGGACAAGTTACATGTAACACTGGAATCCTATCTTTTTGACAACATTGCTGAGTCTTTATTTGAGCTATATGCCAAGATCACTCAAGAGAGAAAACAATAAAGAAAAACCACAATACTATGCAACTGTAAACATTGCAAGTGTACATTTAAAGCTTGAAATAGGGTGTTTTGGTGGCGGTGGCTTAGCTGAAAAGCATATAAAAGAATATAGAGACTACTCCTCTATTTTTAAACTTGAAATCTGTTTCCCCTCAGGGACAAAAATCCAATATTGAAATTCCGAAAATAAAAAATGCCTCAGAGGCAAAAGAGAGTGGCTAGTCTAAAGCTAATAGACTGTGAGTATAATAAAATTTGCTGTTGTCTAGAAGGCTTTTATTTTATACATTCTTTGCTAGATGCCCTTTTTAACCAGTCAGCAACCAGGATACAATAATGACATTGTGTAGACATGTCCAGTCAAGAAGTGTAAGGATTTCTGACACATCAGGCTCTCTTACACTGAATGCAAGTGCATGTGTGACCAATTCGTTTTTGAAATCTTGTGAAACACAGTGGCAAACACAGCAACATCTGGAAGAGGAGCTAGTGCAGGACTACATTGTTAGTATGATACCATAGTATGAGCAGGTGGGGTGATGGTGGGCTTCAGTAATGGCCAGACATCAGCTCATCTCATCTTCTGTTTAAGCAGCAGTTTCTGGCCTCTAACAGAGAACCTGCCTATGATAAATATAGAGCGATGCCTACAAAAGCTCTTTAAATCTTTTGAAGTTTTACAGAGACGCCGCAATTTCTGATCATGCAGTTTGATTAGGGGTGTCACGATTTCGATTGTCATCGATCGAAATGAGCTTTTGATTTCGACAAAAGTAGGATTGGCGATGCTTGTTATTTTTTCTCTCCACCCCTGTCTACTTGTGCGCATCCGAAGAAAAAGAAAAGACAAAGAAAAAGAAAAAACACTTCAAAGACAACGCGTATCTTATTGGTAGCCTGCAGCTGCACTTTGGCCACTGCCGGAGTCGGAGATGATGAACAAACAATAGAGCTCCTTCCCTGAAAATCAGAATATTTAGAAACTGCTGAAACCAATGGAAAGAGAAAGAAAAAAGAGAAAGAAAAGAACGCTCAGCGAACTGTTTGGCGAATTCAGCCTATTGCGCCATTTCTACTTAAAATCGATTTTGTGTCTACATCGCTTTGTACGGTAAAGCATGTGGGCGTCGACAGGGACTTCATGGTGCATTCAGGTACACCTCGTTAACTCTTTTCTAAAGTATCAGGCGTGATACCATGTAGCCCTAATCTTTTTAAAGAATTTGAAAATGTAAACGTCAGGGCATAAAACCGATGATCTGTTGATCTCTAGGAATCAATACTCCATAGTCTAACAATGGCATAGCTGTCAGTGCTGAAACAAAAAAATAGAAGTTTAAAACAAATTAAATTATTGCCTTTAAATTGAAAGTCGAACCATGGAGTTGGAAAATTGTGACACCCCTGATCTAGACAACGGTTTTGGACAGAGATATCTGTCCAGTTAGGCTACAACTGCAGTGAGTTGTAGTACAATAACATGTTTCTAGTGTTATTATCATTCAACTATATTTCTGTTTACTAAAGGGTATACTCCAAACTATTTGCACTGTATAAACATGAAACCTGTGTGGCTTACCACTCAAGTGTGTGGAAAAATACAGAAGGTTGAGTACCTACTTTGATAAAAATTTAATTAAGGTACCTGCTATGTTTGAAGCGGTGGTGTGAGCTGATGGAAATACCAGTGCAGTTTCATTCCAAAATGTGTAAGCCAACAAAGAAATCATGCTGCATCTACATAAACACAACCTGAGTAGCACCAATCCATCCACTTTGGCATAAGAATGTTCATTGTAAGCCATCAAACAGATGCAAGAGCAGAAATATGTACTTGATCCCAATGAAAATGTCTGTTTGCACCTCCACTGGCTTTACAGTCGCAAGCAAATAAATACAATTTTGGAATGAGTTCAACAGGTAAGCCAGTGTGTGAGAGCGGAGAGCGGCCATAATTGTATTTCATTACATGTTCATTTGAGTGAGAAAACATTGTGTTCTCCTCTGCACAGTGTCCTTATTTAGCCTACTTTGTTTCATCCTGTTGAACAAAAATGGAATGAGAGAAAAGGCTTTGTCTAGCTGAACACAGCTCATATTTGACCTTTAGATCCAGACCAGCCAATAGCTAAAGTGGGAACTCATGAATAGCATTGTGAGCGAGGCAATCTGTCAGGTAGCATCAAGCCAGCTGACTTATTAAAGGGTCACCTCTGTCAAAACACTTAAATACAGCTTAATGTGTCGTTTGGAACATTAGTCAGAAAACAAAGTGAATGTATCTTGAAAATGTACCCTTTATATATCAAAACAGTGGACCAAAAGAAAGAGACAGATGAAGATAAAGAAGAGAGAGACAGAGTGGTAATCACTTTATTAAATACAACAAAACAATCGCGGAACTAAATACAAATAAACTACAAAAAAACGCCATCAAATCGCAATGTCCTTCTGTGCAGTCCTCCAACACTTTATGATTCAGAGAGAGACAGAGACAGAGAGTCCATGTGGCACCTTGATAAATGGACAGATGGCGAGGCCACCAAGCCAACTCTCTCTCTGTCTGTCTGTGTGTGTGTGAGTGTGTGAGTGTGTGTGTGAACTCCAGGGAGTTCAGTCGATCTGCCCGAATATACCGACTCAACGAAGAGTGCTGTATGTCAACCCGATACACACACACACAGACACACACATGCCCATATGTTGACTTCAAACAGGAAAGAAACTTAAGCGTACAGGCATTGTACAACTACACTAAATGACTTTGTGCGTGTGTGTGTGTGTGTGTGTGTGCGCGCGTGTGTGCGTGTGCCCATTAAAGCTTTGACCAGAGCGAGGGCCATTGGAACGCTGCGTGCCAGCTTAATGATGTCATCAATCATTCTCTGTGTCCATTGGTCAGTCTATCTGCTCCCGTAGGCAGCCTGTTAAAACAGCCAGCTCGGCCTTCCTGCAGAAGCTCCTGATCTCTAATCTGACTCAACACAGTGGTTTAAGTGTGAACACATGAACTTGGGAAAAAGTTTTCATCTTAAAAAAAATCGAAATTGAAGTGTATTCCACTCGTATGTAGTTTTTTTTTTTTCTACATTGTAATATTCATCCAAAATCAAATTTACTATGCATGTTGATACCATAAAAACTGTCAAACACACTCCCTGTAATTAAAATTGAACATGATCGCTTGTCAAGTAATATTTGTTTCCTTGTTATCGACATGAAAATAGAAGATGCCCCCTAACCCATTCTGTCAAAACCATGATTTGAGGTTTTCATTTTAGCTTACCTGTCTAACTGGTTAAAAACCTTAATGAGAAATTTCCTTTTATGGCGTTATTATCTTTTAATAATTAATGTGATTTAATCATGAAGTTCCTTTGATAAAGAAATTAGCATCACACTTAGCTGTCCCCAAGGCACACCATTGATTGATTCCTGCCATATTTAGCTGGATAGTCTTCCAACTGGATGGAGTTTACTTGATACAGAGGACAATCCAAACCAATAGTACTGTATTGGTAAAAGTGTGAAATAATGATTAAGTTTAAATAACTTTAAAACATTCAGCAGTTAAGAAAACGAGCACTGGGACCTAAGATATGTTTGTACCAAGAGGATGTTGCTGGTGGAGTAGATTTGTGTACTTTCGGAAACTCATCCGTATGATTCGATTTTTTATTTTCTATTTGATTTACCTCACCCCCAATTCAGTTTAAATGCTCTCTGGCTGGGCTGCAGGGTCAGACACATAATCTGGAACAGGTAGGGGTTAAGTGTCCTTGGTATGCTTCGGCGGTTATTGCTGTATGGATGATTGAACCTGAGCCCTCCACTGTGGCGACGACTCACTAACCACAAAGGCCATCCTGCTGAGAAAACAGCAGTACTAGACCTTGAGTGTAAGGCGGAGATCAGACAGAAGGAAACACTTTCTGCTATGCTAGAATGGAGAATCAAGTCAAAACATTGTGAAGTTGGAAATTCAGACTCAAAAGAAAAAAACATTTCTCCCTGCAACCTTCCCAATGCTTATGGGGAGTGTCAATTAGCCTATGCTCTGAAGCCATAAAACAAAACTTTGCAGAACTGTGAGCAAGGCCATTGGAGCTACACTAAAGGCTTTGGCAATGTGATCCTTGCCTGAAACATCATTTCATTTTGGTCCGCATCCCAACGGTTTATGAGTGTGCGTGTTTGTGTGTGTGTGTGTGTGCGAATGAGAGAGAGAGAAAGTGAGAATCCTGGGGGAATCCAGTTGATCTGAATATATAAATTCAAAAGAGGAAATGTTGTTACACACACACACACATACACACTGCGGTTCCTGCCTAGAGCATTCAGTTAATCTCGCTCGTGATTCCAACAATATGCTTTTAGTACCAGATAGACCTCATCAAAATTTTTAATTTGATCTCGAATTCATTATCGCTTCAATGATAGTGTGGCCCTTCTGGCTTCAAGCCCTCTATACTGTGTGCCAGCATAAATAATGATGAGGGAGAGAAAGAGAGACAGAAAGAGACACGGACGGAGACAAAGCTACATAGACAGACAGACAGACAGAGGCTGTAAGACAACCATTAAGAAAATACTCTATTACTATACAAAAATAAGCATCTTACTTAAAGCTGCACAGTAGGTTTTTATTACTAACATTGGATGAAATGACTATGTGTAATATAAAAGGTGTCGCTCTTAGTGACGAAAAAACACAGAGAAATACCACCCAAATGTGCACCTCTGCTGAGCTTTTTAGTGTCTTTTAGCTGATTGTTTTGTTTTTCTGGCCTGCAAACTCAGCTCTCATCAACCTAATGTCTGGCCGCAGCAAGCAGATTTGTTTTCAGTGAAAAAGCTCTGATATACATACTATACACTACTTGCCCAACATCAAGCTGCAACTTATGGGTAAACAAAGCAAAGTTTAGCAGCTGAAGAGCCAGATATGTTTCTTCGGACATGGTGGAAACCAAAACAGAGCAAAAAGAAGAGGGAATATTGGATTTATATGCGTCAGGTTGTCAGAAAAAAAGAAATCCAAATAATGCTACTATCAGTTGGATATGTTAATAGCCAATCGTTTGTCAACAATAGGTGAGGCAAGCAACTTTATAAGGTGATAATGGTTCAATGTTGTGGTTGTTCAGTTGCGCCAACTACTCATATAATTAGAGTAGTTTTACATATATATGATGTCTATACATACATACTGTATACATCAAATTTTATAATCTGATGTTTGTATATAAAATCTTCACCAGCAAAGTAACCAGTAACTTTAGTGGTCAGCTAAATGTAGTGAAGTAGAAAGTACAAAACTTGTAAAGTAGTGGGGTAGAATTCATAATTATACATCATCAATCCATATCCGAAGAGTGAAACATACAGAAGGCACAGGCAGAAAGGGACAGGAAGAGACATGGAGAGAAAGAGAGATAGACAGACAGGTAGAGCAAATGATAGAGTGTACTGTAAATCATATAGTACATACAAAGGCTGATACAGGGACCAAGACAGCGTGAATAAAAGGCGAGGAGAGACAGACAGACTGATGCGGGGAGACGCAGAGAGACGGGCGGAGTTTAATATAAATTATGGGATGTTAGCTCCTCTGGTAATCCTGGTGATAACTCTCTCCGCGCTATCGCTATAGCAACACCGTGCCCATTTTGCTCTTGGCACGGCGATGGGATGGCCATTCGTTCAGGCCACGCTGATTGAGCTGTCAACGCACACGCGCCCAGTTACAAAGACACACACACTTAGAGACATGTAGATAAGTCATTTTTCACGTGCAGCTCAAACACACACTTCATCTCCCGGTATCAGTTCATAAATTGCAGCGAAGCCGAACACAAGAGAAGGTCAACTGAAGATGCATTGAGAATTAGAGAAACAAGCATGAACTTGGTTCAGTCAGGGGGAACTCAGAGAGACGGGGATAGCACGGAGACGCAGACAGAGAGTCAGAGAGACAGACAGGAGAGGTACAGGGTTGTCTCCAAGGGATCTTGTACTTGTTCCGACAGTCTCTTACAACGCCACACGGACGCACCCCATTACACACACAAAGAAACACAAACACTGTGGTATGATTCTTTTACTTGTCCCTTGCCTTCATTCTAACCTCTAAGTCACAGTAGTGATTTTGCGTGGTTGTGTGAGAGTTTGTGAACTGTGTATGCATGGCGAGTATGTGTGAATTATGTTTGGGTGCACGTCCTTGTAAGTGTTTTATTCACATGTGACACGGCTAAATGTGTGTGCACGCAAGCCTATTAGTTTAAGTGTTTCTTGGCTGCACAGTATCGCATGTGTCACTGCATGTGCACATGTACTCGTTTGTAAAATGTGACCATAAAAGCATTCCCGCTTATGTGCTTTTGTGTGTGTGTGTGTGTATGGCTGTTAACTGTTTGTGTTCCCGCGGCCTACCTCTGAACAAACTAATTAAGGAACAAACACTGCTTCAAACCAACCAGAAAATTACCTCCCAACTCTAACAGGACGACCCAAGGACAGACGAGCAGGTTCTCTATCACATCCAGTCACAACACACAGCCTAATAAAGGCTTGGTTGGCTTATCGAACAACTAGCATGTGTCATTTTCAACACCCCACTGAGTGTAGCTTCACAGTTAGTGTTTGTGGGTTTGTATGACTTTGTGTTGACACACAGTGATATGCTTTAATGGAATTACATTAATACTCTCAATTCAAACCGCATAGCGGTGATGCCAGATTGGGCTTTTTTGATTAAGTTGACCTAGAAAGAAGAGTGTTTTGCTGGTAGGTGAGATTTTGGCTGCTTTTTTCCAACATTTGGCAGGGTATTGAAAATATCGTTTTCACAATATTACCAAACAAGCTGTCACTTTACGGTCAAGAACACAGATACACAATTCAGTAAACGTCCTTGTGCCCACGCACTATATATTGACTGATTTCATTTGAGAAATAATTGTTGTATTCTGTCATTGTGAGGGATAACGGAGGACCTTCTTACCTTGATGTCATTATCATCATTGACGTGGGAATTTGTGTATTTGGTTGTCTGACTGCACTCTTTTGTGGGTTGCGATAGATTTTTTATCTAACATTTTATCTTGGTTATTTGATGTGTTTCCTATTGCGCATGTAATGGTTATATGGTTTTATAAGGGTTTCTGGAAAGGTTATGATTTGGGCTGTTTTTTTATGAATTGGGCAGGTTTTAAAGGAACAATATGTCGGACTGACAGCTGGCGTTTAAAATGGTTAGCAGCAGTCCAAATTCAAAACATCGGAGCTGTGGCCCGTCCGCTCCCCCGGTGTGACTCATAGCAGTTAGCGCACGTTTTCGCAATTTGAGCGTTACCCTCTAAACATGACCGCGTTATCCACTTACCACCAGCAGTAGTCAAAATCACTTCACCGGCTGTGTCTCAAATCCTCGCTGCCTCGATAACCCAGCTGCACATGGACCACAGAGAGATGTGCCGAGGCTTTTTCAGGTCCAGTAGAATCTAATGTTATGTTATCTCTGTTGGTCCAGTTCGTTAGCTTCCCTCCATGGCTACAGAAGGCTGTGATTGCGTGCCAGTTTGTTTCATATGTGGCAACGGGGTGTCGAAATGGGCAGTGGACGGGATCACACCGGCCAAAACGAAAACAGACGTTCTAGACCGGAATGGACATTTCAAAGGAGAACATATCGGCTGTAGCGTTGTTGCCTGAGAAGCCAGTATTTCAATTTAGCATGTTTCCTTAATCTATGATGACATGTAATGCGTATTTTATGATTTAGTACAGTATATGTATTACATATTGGTCCTTTAAGTTATGATTGGGCTGGAAACTGTCAATCTGATCTGGCAACACTGCCGCATAGTTGTACACTTTTACAGTACTGAACCAAATGTAGCTTCATTGCTCAAGAAGAAGAAAGCCTTTGTATCTGTTACATCTTGTACCTAAGATGTGCGTTGTCCCAAGCTACACTTTCTTTTTTCTTCCTCTTTTTAAGATGGAATATAATTCTTACCGAGCTAGTAGTTGGAAGTTGTTGACTTTCAATAGATTCTGAGAGTAAATTGCTGGTGAGTGTCTCTATGAGTCAATACTACCTAATCCTGTGGTATTTCACAGCCAATAGCGTCCAATTAAGTACTTCTGTCCAGGGAGATGTCGCTGACAGTATCAATAACATCTTTCTGACCTTATGTTCCTCTTTCTGTTCTTGTCTGCATTTGGGTCTCTTCTCTCTTCTCTTTCTGTAACCACACTCTTAGCATTGCATTGGTGTCACTTTTAATTGTTTTTACTACGATGCTACTTTGATCCACAAACTATGCTATATTTTGCTGTTGGATTTGTTCAGAGAGTCTGTGGCAGAGCACAAACCTAATGGCTTAATTATAAAGGTAATTGTCTCTCTCGTGTTGTGCTGTGACTCAACAGTACACAAATTGTTGTTGCTAATACCGCTACAGATTTTCTGCAGTTGCTAATAACAATGACATTGTGTTTTTTTCTTCTGTTCACAGTGAAGACATGTGGCAGTAATCTTCAAGGGCCGTCAGGAACCTTTACATCTCCTAACTTCCCAATTCAGTATGAGAGCAACGCACAGTGTGTGTGGATAATTACTGCTTCAAATCCCAATAAGGTAAATCCCCTCTCTCTCTCTTTGTCTCTCTCTCTCTGTCAAACAAACACTGAAATTCAAATTGTTGATGTAAATGAACACACATTGCTATTTATCATTTTGGAACTAAATGGAATATGACCATAATGTGACTTCATCCACTCCATCATGTGTGATTTATACACTTGTGCCTTACCCATAGAAGCACGTATACCCATGTGTTAACACTTTATATTAAGGTACACATATTCACCATTAACTAGTTGCTTATTAGCATGCATATTAGTAACATATTGGCTCATTTTTAGTCATTATAAATCACTTGTTAATGCCTTGTTTTGCATAACAGTCTTTTTTTTAAGAGTTTTCACCTCATTAAGCTCCTAATTACTGCTTATTGATAGTAAGTAAGGGAATTGTTATAAATGAATTATGTTCTGTTAATTGCATAGACTGTATAAAAGAAGTGGACATAGTCACCGTCATGTCACCTATTGGTTTATGCACTGCCGTTTTGAAGCCTCGAGTTCGGCATCTTGGTTTTTGGCTGTTGCCATCTTGACTTCTATACAATCTGACTTCTTTTTGCAACCAGAGGAGTCGCCCCCTGCTGGCTATGAGAAAGAATGCAAGTTTAAGGCACTTCCGCATTAGCTTCACTTTTCAGACCCCGACGTTGCCCACTGGTTAATTGCAGTAGTTGTGTGCTATACTGGATTTACTAAGCGTGAAGAGGAGGCAACTTTAGAATAGGGAACCTGTGTGGGTTAATAAATGTCAAACTACTAGTGAATGAGTTATGAGCAAGACCTCACTTTAGAATGGTGAACATACATACATAACATACATAGTTAGAACGACTTAATTTAGAGTTATTTGGACACTATTAACACTTGTAGTTTTCTGTTTTATTACATAAGAATAAACCATATTTATTAAATGTTATTAAGGGGGAATTACTAATCTTGTGGTACTACCACTTTATAAGGCTCATACTGAGCAAAGCATATTAAGATCATAATTCATGTATAACAACTTCCTTACTTACTTTCAAGTAGCACTGGGTAATATGACAATATATAGCGTCGTATATATATTTCTGTCATTTCTATTGCGATATAGACTAGGCCTTTGTTTATTTCTTTTTCTGTCTATAATTTCACTGTAAAACATTTTGCACTCAAGTTCTTCAAATTAGAAAATACTCAGTACTTTTCATTTGTATTTAATTCACACAGGAGTATACACAAATATTTTAACCATGTGTTTATTTCACATAGACTATTTATTTATTGAATTACCAGCAAAAGCGTGCTATATCGTCATATACAGTATATTGGGAACGAGAAATGACGCAACCTATATCGTGATAGAAGATTTTGGCCATATCGCCAAGCCCTACTATCAATAAACTGTAATTAGGAGGTTATTGAGGGAAAACACTTAGTTGATGGTCTAGTAGTTGTAGAATATATTTATGCAGAATAATGCATTAATAAATACTTTTTTAATTACTAAAACAGAACTATATGCTACTAATATTCATGGTAATAAACAACTAGTTAATGGTGAATATGTGAACCTTTATATAAAAACAACAATACAATTTGTATTGTATTGTAAAGGTTCTTCATTATGAAGCTATTTCAGTAAACCAACACAAGTGGAATCCATTCACTATTATATGGAATCCACATTTGTAGCATGTACAGAGTTGATATTTTACATGTAGGCTGTGATCACATTACTCCACACAAGTGTATCCAAGCTAAACACATTGAGGGGGTGATGATGATAACCAAACTTAAAGCCTACAGGTGAATGTTGAGATATAAGTGGGTCTTGTGAAATATTAAAAAAGCAACAGCAGCATTGGCAGAGCAAGAGTGGGGAGCGCTTATCATCTTAAAGTGTGCCATATTGTACCAACAGTGTGTTTGATATACAGTATGCTGCAGTGAGTACAGTATGTCATGTGTGAGCGTAGCAGCTCAGCTCAAGTCGTCTGCCTGGACTAGCTTTGATCTAGCTTGCAGGCTTTGCTCCGTATTAATTTTATGCATTCAATGTAATTTTAATCGGTAAAACACAGCAGTCCTTACAGGCATTTACAAAGTTAGTTTAGCATCATTTTTACATAATTGAAATGTGTTTGATAATAATTCATGTAGGAGGAGGTACTGTAAATTACATGCTAGTCGGAGCGTATCAGTGTCTAATTCGGTGTAATCGGTTAATCCTGCAAAGGGGGCACACGATAGGCTGGAGGTTAGATGATAGCTGCGATTGGTCGCTCAGCGTCCCAGGAGAAATCTGATTGGTATTCAGGATACACTTCCTTATTCCACTCAGGGTCACTGTGGTGACCGCTCTGTCGTCAATGGCAACACCTGCGTCAGCACCATAGGGACGCACATACTCACACGCACACACACAGAGATACACTTTAACATACATGCTAGTGCTCAAATACACACAGTAGCTCTTTTAACACCCACAAAATACACACACACACACACTCACACTTTGCTGCTTTGCTCTCTCCCCCCGACTCTCTCACACACCTCTCCCTGTCACAGCCCAAGGCCTCTGGTTTATGGCCTAGAGCAATACATTCTCCGTTGAAGGCTACAATGTATATGTGACTGTTGAAGGCTAAAGCACTAATACCCTCCTGCACCCCGTAGCTTGCGTGCGTGCATGCGTGTGTGTAATGTGCACCAAGAAGTTGAAAATGAATGTGTATGTATTATGTATGATTATGGATATTGCCAAACACGTTGACCTGGATGAAGACCAGATCAACTGAAGCTACATCAAGTCATTTTTATGGCCCTTTATCGTTAAAAGATTTACAGAGAGCACCCTATCATATGCTGTAATGTTCCATTTCATTTCATGTGCATGTCATGCACCATACTGAATCACATGCATGTCTTTTATCACACCACATCATATATACAATATGTCACGCATCATGTGCGACGCTTCATCAAACTTAAGGTCGTCACGGGTCTGTAAATTTGTACAGCAGCTGTCCTGAAGGAGATGGACGTCCTCTTCAGGACAGGCCTTTAAGTCGCAGTGCCCTGAGGCAGGGGTCGAGTGGGGTCCTGGGACCCACAGGGGTCCTTGAGGGGGTTCCAGGGGGTCCACAACAAAAAGGGGAATAGTTTATTTTGAGTATAATTCCATACATAAGTAGGGATGCACCGATGCTCGGATCGGATATCGGGCAGATATTAACTTTTAAAGCTGGATCGGGTGTCGGTGACAATGGAGCCGATCTATTCAATTCAATTCTATGTTTATATACTATATACATTATATACTGTAATTTGAATTGCTCTTTAAGTTTTGACCAATTTGTTGCTGCATTAAAAAGGTTTACACCTGAATTGTAATTCCTGATAATTTTGAAGATTTTTAACCAAGTTGCTGGTGTAGGAGTTATTATTTTAATAATAAATAATAATTCAGTAAATGGATATCTATGTATTTATTTATTAAGAAAGCAATGTTTAAGTTAAGCCCGATGTTGCCTTACACATAAAAGAATGATCCCAGTCACTTCCACACAGTGAGGCATGCAGCTTCTTAATTAAACACTGGTATTGGATCGGTACTCGGTATTGGCGGATACCCAAAGTCTATCACTATTGGTATCAGATGGGGGACCCTGGAAAAAAATCCGTCACTGGTCCAAGTCTGGCCAGTCATTCTCCTCTTTGCTTCGCACAAAATGCCTAAAAAGTCATCTTAAACAAAATAACCTGACCTGAAAGCAAGTGGAAATGGTGGTCACATTCATCAGTTAGACACGTATAGAAATTATGTAAGAGGCTTATTAATACACTAAGCCCATTTAGAGAGCCAGATGAAGTTACAAAGCAAGAGAAAGGGATGAGCATGACAAAGAGTGACAAATCATTTAGTACAACTCCAAATCAGCTCCCATCCTCATTCATGTTTCATCTGTCTTGGTTGTTTTATTCATGCGGGGCACCTGTGAAGAGGCACATATGAGAGCATTCATATTAATAATATCATAAAGAAACTTAAACCTCAGTATGTAAATGTAGATCTTGCTCGTGGATTGGCATCGTTGGTACTGTAAGACTTGTCCTACTGTAAATTTTTGGCAGAATTTAAAGAATTTAAAGTTGCTTTAAAGTTGGTTTGAGCCAATAGCATTAATCAATCATATCGAGGATATACTTTTTTTTTTTTTTAAATAGTAAGTTCATATTATATAGTTTGGAAATACTTCAGTGACATGCATTATGATTTAAAGGAGCCAGCTAAGTATTATTCTGAGAAGAGCTGTACTTTAACAAAGCCAATATCGTACATTACAGTACACATTTATTTAATGAAAAGGGGGGATGTAATATTATAGAGCTTTTTAATATATTGGAAATTAAATCACATAAATGACTTTACCACACAGTACATTATATTGTAATGATTAATTTTTTATTTCAATTTTTAAGTAGGACTGTCAATCAATTAACATATTTAATCTTGATTATTCGCATGATTGTTACACATTTGTTATTTGTTAAAATGTGCCCTAAAGGGAGATTTGTCAAATATGTAATACTCTTATCAACATGGGAGTGGGCTAATATGCTGCTTTATGAAAATGTATATATGTATTATTCAAAATCAATTAACAACATAAAACAAAGACAAATATTTTTTCCAGAAACCCTCACAGGTACTGCATTTATCATAAAAATATGCTCAAATCGTAACATGGCAAACTTAAGCCTAACAAGCAAAAACAGCTGTCAGTGTGTCAGTGTGCTGACTTGACCATGACTTGCCCCAAACTGCATGTTATTATCAGAAAGTGTGCATGTCTGTAAAGTGGAGACTCGTGGGTACCCATAGAACCCATTTTCATTCACATAACTTGAGGTCAGAGGTCAATGGACCCCTTTGAGAATGGCCATAACAGTTTTTCCTCGCCAAAATGTAGCACCAGTTTGGAGCGTTATTTAGCCTCCTTCGTGATGAGCTAGTATGACATGGTTGGTACCGTGAATTCCTTATGTTTTTTAGTTCCATATGATGCCAGTTGCTTCACTCTAGCTTTAAAACTGAGCCCGGTACAATCTCTGGAATATCGATTGCGTTAAAGAAATTAAAATTAACTTGCGTTAATGCATTACTATCGTGTTATTTTTGACAGCCCTATTTTTAAGGTTACAAAAATGCATTATATGGTTTACAGACATTGGTCACCTTCTTGTTAAGACTTTCCTCACAGTTTGTGTTGAGGACATTTCATTGTTTTTAGGAACATGATGGTCGAGGAACTCACAATCTGTCATGGCTCAAGTGAGTAGTAGCAACAGGAAATTGCAGGTTCGGAGACACATCTCGTGGAGTCAACGGCAATTTAGTAGTTCAAATACAGGCTTATATCGGGCAGGTGGCGGAGGCAAACAAGCAGTGGGGAATTGGCAGGTAAACAACAGGTAATAGGCAAGAATAGAGTGGGAGCATTAATGATCTGGCGTACTGGCAGTAAAAAGCTGTCCTCAATTAGGAGGGAATGAGGGGCAGTTTAGTGGGCAGGTGAGTGGTCAGTTGATCTCCTGAGGAGAGAAGGCAACGAGATACACAAACACCGTCTGGGACCCGGAAAAGAGAGAGGCTGAAGAGTAAAGGAATAGTCCCAACTGAGCCTGCCTCTCCCACTAGCTTTTTTATTGCTTGTACACGTCTCTCCCTATTTCATCCTTTACTCCTTTTCTCTCAATCCCCCCGTCTCATCCTTCTTTTTGTCTCTTTTTTACACAACCCATCCCTCTCACTCCCAGAGGCACTGTCCCCAGAATTACCCAGATTCTTCATTAAAGAGCTCAAGAGCCTGAGACCATCATATTATGGAGAAAAGAGAGAATAGAGAGAGGAGGATGAGGGCACTCATATCACTCTCTCCATTCCCCCTACATATTCTACATTTCTCACTGTCTCCTTCTTATACTCTGGAGGTAAAGACACTCAGGGTTTCTATAGCACTCCCTCTTGTCTCTTTGTCTCTTTCCGTCTCTGTCAGCCCCGTTCCTCTCCATCCCTCTCTGTCTGCCCACACCCTCTCTCTCTCAAGTTAAGTGTTAATGGGGTTCTATAGCTCTCTGATGTTATTGCTTCATTTAGTTTTGGCAGAATGAGCCTTTAGAGCCAATTCATTCTCCCCTGTTCTCATTTAACCTTGGGGATGGCATGACGGGACGGCCATCATTATACCTCTCTTCTCCTATCTTCTCTCAGAAAAACAGATCTTACTGTACTATTGTCTTTTTCTTCATTTTCTCCATCATTTAGTTTCTCCTTTTGTATTTCCCGTGTCACCCAAAGCACTTTCTTCTTATCATCTGTTTTGTTTTTCAGTTCACTAGCGAACATGCAAATGCTAGGTCATGCTGTGTTATATAAATTGACAGCGATAAGTATGAACTGGCTTTGCGTCACTTCATACGCATTTGCATGCACAGTGTAATGCATGACCCATGGATAGAGGAATACTACTGCAGTGCTGGCATGCTGCATATTTAGTTAACACTGCTATGACCAAGGAAAATGAATGCAAGGATATTTGGTAAGAAGGGAAAGCTACACTTTTGGGTAGGCTCTTTGCAGGGTAAGGCAAAGGCCAAATAGAGCGCCACCTTCTGGGGGGGCGCTGGTCACCCTCTAAAAATCAGAAAAAGAAAAAATGAAATAAGAAATGCCTGTGAACACACTTCCTAATGTTCTGCATTGAGGTAACAAATGAACAAATAAAGAAAGTAAGAAAGAAATACACTTTTCGCCCATGTAACTCTCATTGTAGAGAGTTTTTAAGCCAACAATATCAGGGATCAATTTTTTATTTATATTATAATAAATACAGTTATTTATGAAAATAAAAATCTTAAATTTTTTGTCTTGAAACCATTGAGATGTCTGATGTGTATTGCAGTTTACGGGGCTAGTGATATGGTTCTGAGGGATTGAAACCCTAACCCTAGAGTGGCGCCGGCGGTGGCAGCGTGGGGGCCTCCAAATTCCAATTCCGCCTAGGGCACCAAAAGGGCAAGAGCCGGCCCTGGCTCATTGTACTGATTTACGAGCACTGAATTCAGTAATACCCTGTAGGCCTACAGAAATAAAATCAAACATACACACCGAAGCCATGAGGCAGAAATCACAAGACAAAAAAAAATCACTGCACCGGCTTCTTTTTCTTGCCGTTAGTCATCAAAATGACGTGCTTCATCTTCTTGACAAAACGAGCGGCGTAGCACTTTTTTAGGGCTCAGGTTTAAACATGTTTAACATTTAGTAAAAGAGCACTGTGATTCAGATTTTTCAGCACAGTAGTTGCATAGCAACAGTAAAAGTCATTGCCTTACAGTACATAGTCTTTCCCACAGGTTTCTGTTCAGATTGCTATCTAAAAAGGAGGCACCTGGTGGATTCGGCTCAATGAAACATAAGTAGGGGGAAAACGCTAAGTTGCAGCGGGCTCTGGCCATCAGTCTTCATCAGCTAAAGCCCGGGTCTTCTCGCAAAGGTGCAATTTATAGCGTCTAGGCAGAAACATGTTCAAGGGGAGCGGGCGGCAGGGTTTACTGTAATACTGTCACAGACAATCTATTATTCCCCGGCCCTGTCTGTGCCCTCTTTGCATCACTGACTGCCTCGCTCGCCAGGTGTTTCAGATATTCCTACAGTAACTGTATCTTCAAAGTATCCCCAGATCTTATTATGGTATGGGTAGGGAGGAGCCTCCCCCACCTCATTGTCTCCACGACAACCAAAGGAAGTGCTTTATCAAGCAGAAATCCAATTCTGTCGCCTCATTGGCTAGAAGCCATAGATGAATGGAAAGAAGGAGCAGCCAATTAGAAAGAGAGAGACCAAGAGGGTGACAGCAAAGAGAGAGGGAAAGATAGGAGGATGGAGGGGGAGAGATAGAGAGAGAGAGAGAGAGATGGATGTTTCTATGAACACCAACCTATTAGAGGATAGGAGAAATATGTAGAGTGTTCAGTTTCATATATCGAACACACACACACACACACACTGAAAGAGATACAGAACGCACACATAAACACTAACCCACACACTCTCAGTAATGAGGTTCCAATCTAAGTTGACTTCAGTACAGCGTTCACACACACACACACACATAGGCACAGTGTAATGCAGTTATATCCCAGCTGTGTTTAATGCTGTGTGAACAGTGCTGATGTGGCATTAGGGTGTTCTGTAAAGGACGTATACAAGGAGATAGATGGTCCAGTTTCCATCGTCAGAACACACTGGCCCTCCTCTATCTTTACTGCGTGAACAAACAGGTCCGGTCGTTTTCCTGCCATAGAAACAAAGAAGGCTGGATGTTCTCCATTACATAGCCAAATAACTAAGCCACTAATGGACATTATTTCTAGCCATTTCCATTATATGCTACTCGCTCAAGAACTGCTCCCCTGCTCCTGTTTGATTTGTTGATGCCTTTATTGCTCTCACCTTGTTTTTTCAAGGCTCTTTTTTATAATTTTATACTCCAAGTGTTTATTTTTGCGGCCGTCCGCAGACTTACAAAGGTATTTCTCATATGTAAAAAAACAAATGTAATCTGTGACAAATGTGTTTCCTTCCAAAAATAACTGAGAATGCAATTTAGTTGTATGGTAATGTAATTTTTCATGCTGTATTGAAGAAGACTTGAAACTAGCGATTGAGACCAACAGGTCATGTTTACAATGTTTACTGAGGTAATAAATCAAGTGAGAAGGTGAGAAGTAGGGTCATTTTCTCATAGACTTCTATACAATCGGACTTCTTTTTGCCACCAGAGGAGTCGCCCCCTGCTGGCTGTTAGAAAGAATGCAAGTTTAAGGCATTGGCTTCACTTTTCAGACCAATTACTCATGCCCACTGGGCTTAATATAAACCTTCTGGGATATTTTCCAGTAGAGAAGCACTGTCTGAAGTTCTTCAGGAAACCATGAAGCATGTAAAAGTCCAGAGGGATTTATTTTATGGCATGATATATATTTTCTTTTCAAATCATAATTTTGATGAGCCAAAAAGACTAAAGTCGGTATGAAATCCGACAAGTACATCACTTTTTAACATGCATACTGAGCATGTAACTACTAAAGTGAGCTGGTTATTGAAACAAGAATTTCCAACGTGATATTTTCACTATGATAATCATAATGATTAACCCTTTAAATGCAGGATCTAGTCTTGCCTTTGGATAAAATATGTAAAAGCATTCTCTGCGTATACCGGTGTACCTTATTCATCATCAGACTTCCTGTTGTATTGAACGCCTGCTTTGGGCTTATAGGAATATTGTGATAAGTGTGAAAATGGTGAGTATGTAATCACGGAAATAGACACATTAATCTCCACCAAGCTGTGCCTGTCTGTATAAGTGAATGTATTTCTGTGCGCGTGTGTGTGCTTGCCAGGGAGAGTTTAGCAGGTTTGTAAGGTGATGCTTTAATCCAATCTGCCTCACATGCCGATAAGACTGAGTCAGCATTGTGAGCAGCGGGCAGATCACTGCTTCATCTTTGTAACCCCCCCCCCCACCCCTCATTCAACTGCTCTCTGGTCACGTCAGGTGATGGTGGTGTTGGTGCTTGCTTGATTTTATTTTGGTATGGCTTCATCATGTAGACGTAATATCGCACAAAAAGTACGGCGGCTTCTGCTGCCACAAGCAAAATAAAGAATTAACTGAGCTGCTCGGTGTGGAATAAATAAAAATCAACCCCATGAACAAAAGCGAATCAGGCGACACTGCCAACAGATAAGCAGTCAAACAGCAGGTGCAAGTGGAAAAGGCACGGCCGCTGTTTTGTGTGCTCAGTTTTTTCATTTGTTCCTTCTTTCTTCATGGAATCAGTGGTCATAGTAAGAATAAGCTGATTATACTTCATGTCCCCAGGGTGTCCAGGTTGCAGATAGTGGAAGGCAAAAATATAACTACATTTACGATGCCTGACTCAAAGAGAATGTTTGAATACAGACTACAAAAACAGACGCTCAGAAATAAGAAGATATTGATAAGCACGTAAATATGCTCACTGTTAACACGCCAGCATAGAGGAGAGTCAGACCAGTGTGATGTTTGGGATGTTTTTGAAGTCCTGCAGCAGAATATTGAATCTGGAAATCTGTAAGTTCCTCACAAGGAGAGAGGAAGAAGAGGAAGGATGGGCAGAGTGAGGTTTCCCCCCGAGGGTCAAGTCAGAATTCTAGTTTGAAATATTCTAACACTGCACATTGCTCACATCAAAGATATGCTCATTATTACCCACCACTCCTCTTTGTTGCCACCTCCTCTCTCCTCCCTTCTTCCATTTGCCTCCATCTCCTCTCCCCCTTTCTGTCCGTCTCTTCTTCCTCTCCTCTCTCCTTTTCTGTCTTCTTCTCTGCCAAATGTGTTTCTCTCTGGTCTGAGATGAAACAGAAAGTGTTGGTTTAATAATTCCCGATCAGAGTTTCGAGCTCTGCGCCGATTCTCCTAGCTTCCAGTGCAGCGCAGGAGGTGTTTCTCATCTCTTCCTAGTTCTTCTTGTAACACTGAATGAACTCATACCACACTGTGTGATGCATTAATGAATTCTAGTGATTCACCTTTGGTCAAGGGTAATTCCCTGAGAGGGGAAATGTGTCTTTGATATGGTCGTAGCTGAAAGTCTAAATATAAAAACTGCTATGGAGCAGACTGGTTATGATTGGGGTCAGTGGAGGGCAATATCATTTCATGTAGTTTCTACTTTTTCTTTACCATGCCTTCCATTTTTAATCTGTATGTTGCTTTTTTCTTATTTCAGTTCATTTTCAAAGTCATTATTTCAGTAAATCTGTACTCTGTGGTATCAATGAATTTACCACAGCTAATTTCCCTAAAGTCAAAACATTTGACATGAGACATAAAGTTGTAATTTCAATAAAAAAAGTCACAGTATTACAAGGAAAAGTTTAAACGTTACAGCAATAAAGTTGAGACAAAGGCAAAAGTTTGCATGTCGCCCCCTCCCTATCTCCCCCTTTCTAAACTGTCCACTGTCCTATCAATAAAGGCCTGAAAATGCCCCAAAAAAATAAATTAAAAAAATAGAAGAAAAAAAAAAGTGGTGTTCATTTGTTGAGATTATTTTACAGAACAAAACATGTAAATATCATAAACGTGTGTTTACTGCAGAGCGTATTTTCTGCAATAATACAAAACCCAATGAAAAAAATCCCATTGGCTTTTTGTCGAACTTCTAAACTGATGTCTCTTAAACTGGGTTCAATAAACATTACCATATGCTGTATGGTTCTGATGTCTTTAATTTTGTCTGGTTCGGGCTGGAAGTGGCTTCAAACTGACGTGCATGTGTGTGTTTTTGTGTGTGAACTTTAGGTAATCCAGATCAACTTTGAAGAGTTTGACCTGGAGATCGCCTACGATACTCTGACCATAGGAGATGGAGGGGAGGTGGGAGATCCTACAGCTATATTACAGGTGTAAGTACACTATCCTTTTACATAATCCCATTTAAGCCCTGTGAAAAGTTATTTTTTTTCTAATGCAAATCAAGAATAGTGTGTGTCAAATGTAGACAGACTGTAAAACCCTCAGAGAAAAACTTGAGAAATATAGCAACTTGACTTTGCTACATTATTCCTTTATGAATAAGAGGTGGGAAATCCCACACTTTATAATCTCTCTAACAATGCCAACATGAACAGTGTAGTAGCTGCTTGTAAAAGAACAATTCTGAGGCAAATTATATGTTTAATTTATAATTCTTAGATTATTTTTTACTTTATAAAAAAAACTCCCAATACCCTTCAAATTAAAAGAGGTAGTTAGCAAAAAAACACACTCAAAGAGTGCTTGAAAATCATGCATTTGAAGTTCAATTGTCTTCTTAGAGCTATAATGATGAGATACGCACAGAGCAGGGTCTGCTGTCGCACCAGGCAGATTATGGCTACAAAACAGCTTCAGCAAAGTAATGTCATGAGATAAACTCCTTAGAGATGGATGTAATAACTTTCAGAGAACGTGCTGCCTTTGCTGCATTTTTGCATTTTCTTTTAGTGATTTTATAAAGCAGATTGTGCAACACACAATGTGTTTCCATAATGACCAGCTGCCGTCATGAACAGCAGCGCTATTGTCAGACTATCAAACGCTTCACAACACAGTTAACATGTTCCACATAAAGTCTAAATGATTGGAATAAAAATCTCTACCAAATCTCCTTTTTCTGCTTTGTCCATTTTCATTCTGGTTCTTGATTTAAGCCATCAGCTGTCAGCTACTGGAGCTCGAAATCCTCCATCCTCTTTGGTCGCAGTTGGTCACATCGTAAAACATTAGTCTGCATTATATGTGCTCCACTTAAAAAGATGTTACTAAATTTTGAAAGTGCTGCAAAATGGTGTGTGGAGTCCGTCACTGTTAACTTTTTATGCCTAAAAGGTGTTGGCAGCCTGAAAAAAAACGCTGGATAGTATGAATGTACTCTGAGTAATTTTCTTTCCTGAGGCAGCATTCTGCAAAACCAAAGCAAACCAAATCAAAGCATTCACCTCCAGCGCAGTATGCTGCTCCAGCATCAATTTGTTCACACTCAGAGCAGCACTTGAGAATTTGATTATGGCTATGATTGCACTGATGAAAATTATACATTTTATAATGCTGATTATCATGACAATGATTTAATATGAATGTATTTTGTGCTCCAGGCTATCAGGTAGCTTTGTTCCTGACCTGATAGTCAGTATGACCCACCAGATGTGGCTTCACCTGCAGTCCGATGAGAGCGTCGGATCTATAGGATTCAAAATCAACTATAAGGGTAAGAAATGAGCATGTGTTTGTGTGTGTGTGAGAAAAAGAGAGACGAGAACAAGTAGATGAATTCAGTGTGTGTGAAGGGGCTGAGAAAAGATGTTCAAACTCAAAAGGAACCACCTCCATGAGTTGTGCTCCATCATGGATGCACCACTTTACAGCCGCTCCTTTTCCAATGATTGTGTATGGGAAAAATGCTTCTTGGGCCGGTGTGTGTCACGTGATGAACGCTGAAGTTGCAATACCTCGTGCAGCCACTACGCCAAACTTGCTTCACAGCCCAGCTGCGTTCCTGGGGGCTTAGGCATGACCAGTAGCTAATACTATGATATGTTTGCAAACGTTAGGAAACAAGATAGTTTTGTTAAACATTAAAAAGAAGATATTGCTGTTTAACCTACTAAGTCAATTCACTAACTTTTGTCTCTTCTCTAATTGTTTTACTGTTAAGGCTAGTGTTGTCAAAAATATCAATAGATATCAATACTGAATATTTGAAATGGTTTCAATATGCGCTTTCTGCTCTCTCTTCTTTCCGACAACAAGTTTGATGCCCTGAATGTTGTGTCAAATTTCCCCATAGTATCGAAAATGGTGTTGAATATTAATATTTTTCAAGGTATTGTATCAAAGTTAGAAATTCCAGTATCGTGACAACACTAGTTATGGCACAATTTAGCATGTCCCAGACAAACATTTCAATGGTTCTATCACTAAAATAAAGCAAGAACATTAGAAGACATGTTTGGATAATGATGAAGTCTTTAAAGGGTCTTTATTCGATATCCAGAGTATTAATATGGCAGCAAACATGTATTTGCTACACTGTTAAGAATTTCCCAGTAAAATAACAGTAAAGAACTGGCAGCAGGGTTGCCATTATTCTACTGTAAAATTAACATTATTATACTGTCGCTGAAATTTACAGCTTTGTACTGTTAATGAAAAATACAGTATAAACAGGTTTTTTGATTAATTTCACAGTATTTTATAGTTAATTTACTGTTTAAAGATACATTATATAGCTGTTTTTCCCCTTTCTTTTACATTATCTTACTGATTTGTTTTAATGCACTATTTAGGTTGTATTTTTTACATACATTTTAATAAACATTATTTTTTGCCTATATGAATCAACTTAGCAGGTTACAGACAAAGGAATAGTCACACTAAATACAATTAAAGGCACTTGTTAAGAAAAAGGCTATAATTAAGGCTATGATGCCCAAAATGTCTGTCTATATGGCTACAAGCACAGAATGCAAACCATAAAAACATGTGAGTGAAGAACAGAGCTAATTCACTGCTTTTACAATCATGTACAATGTGTGAGAAAAGAACATCTACAGCTTATCTTATTGCACTTTACTTTTTATTTTCATATGAAGTTCAACACAGCGCCAACAAAAACCTGACACAGATAACAAACCAAATTTCAGAAGAAATAGCATTTCTGAAGACATCTGTCAATCTTACTAACCTTACTTTGTGGAACAGCTACAGACAGTTGAGCTATATCATAGAGTTAAAACAAAACTCTCAAATAATATTTTGCCTTATATCATAATGAGCACCAACACCACCAGACATGTGACATCATGTCCAAGTATGAATATTCAGTCTCTAACAAGGCACATGGATAAGTGTGGAAGTCCAAGTATTGGGCGATGGTCGGGGAGTGAGTTAGTGAATGACTTATGGCCCACTCAAAGACACCAGTTCTCTCAATCCAGCCTTGGTAGCCCGCTGACTGTGTGAGAGAGAGATATATGAGTTCCAACACAACTTTCATTGTAACTTCTCACATACAAAATCAGCGTGTGTACCCCTCATTTCCTCTTATCATGTATGTAATGTAAACTCACCATTTTAAATGAAGTCCCACTCAAGTCCATGAGTCCCATCAGCAGAGTGGCTACATGTGGATATACGGTTGTAGTCTTGTCTTGTAGCTCGTGAATTTGCCAGTTTTCTTTGAGAAGACTTTGCCCTGTCCATCCTTGGTGCCTCTCTCAGGGTTTATTCCTACGGTGCACCTGAAAAATGATAGTGTTTCTTCAGGTACTGTGTAAAAATCAAGTTGTGTGAATCACTTAGATTAATGCCACAATAAAAATACAGGTTTTACTGAAAGTATCTAACCTTGAGATTAACTTGAGCGTGCAGGTGTAGAAGGTGGAAAATAATGCAGCAAGCCCCATCGAGAAGGTGGGCTGGATCCCCTCACATATGAAGTGGCCCTCAAGGCTGACCATCCAGCGCCAATAGCTTCCTGCTGTTTCACCTGAAACTTAGAAAGAATTTTCCTCAGTCAACTTCATGGATTTTTAGTCAATGTTTTAAATGAATTGTGTTGAGTGGTGTGCATTACTGGTTGAGAAACCGTTTTTTGATCAATTATGAATATTCTGACCATCTGATCTATAGAACATGTGGTTTTCAGATATCATTCAAAAACACTAGTTAGCTAGTAAATAACCTTGCCTTCAATTTTGTATCTGCTCTGCTGAATTACCACCCAATAACCAACGTGCACTGAAGTCTTAATGCTACTTTAAATGTTGAAGGGACTTCCATAGACTGTAAAATGTATACACCGTCGTTATGCATGAATTCACTGGCAAAATACATGTGTCAGCACATTAACTTAGATATTAACTTGAATACATAGATATTAAAATGAGCTCCTTGTGTTGTCCGATTAATATGCAATCATCTGTGAAATTCTAGCTAGCTGTTGAATCCCTCTATCATGACATGCACATATTCTGTAATGCAAACTAACTGGAAACATCACTGATAACCTTTGCACAGATTTATTAATTAAATAAAATTACTACTTACCAAATAATCAGTAAGATGGGAATGGATGAATAAAAGAACGGATCCAGCCTCACATGTGCAGATCAGGTGAAATGCTCTTCCCAGAATTCAAAAAATACTGCATCAAACTGTTATTCATGATACTTTAGACTGTTGATCAGCAGTAAAGTGCTGTTTTTTAAGAATACATTATAGTTCAGTTAAAAAACGGCCTATGAGCATAATTTAACAGATTTTCTTTTGTATTAACAGTAAAGCACTGTTTTTAAGCAATAACAGGTTAATACTGTTGAAATTCTGCTGTAAATTAACAGCAATTGTTTACAGTGTATGTAAAGATACAGAGGAGTAATGTCTACCTGAGCAGAGAATGAAGTCGCTCTCCCTCTGTGTGTGTTGTAATCCAATCTTCTCTGTGCTTTGTTGACATAGCCGGGCCAGCCGTGCGGCTTTTAGTCCATGTTCTTTAGGGGTGTGGAGGGCACTGTTAGATCTGTCAGCACTGTTAGCTACGAGCTGCCTGCTCGGCCGTCGCCATGCATCTATTCATATGGAAAAGATCATTCTCTTTGGACATAAATTATTTTAATTTTTGATCCGTGGAGTTTATTTCAGGGCATTTCTTTCAACTTTTAAAATTAATTTTCTGGTTTATTTGTTGGGGTCCAAAATAAATGTTTTTCTAGCAACACCTGACCTTTATCTTAAAGTCAATTAAAAACAGTTTGTCTCTGTTTTGTTGATTCAGCCTCTGCCATAGTAAAAATATTAACCTTTACAAAGATCTCTATTTGATAGATGTAATGTGAATCTGATTACGGTCCATGAACAACAGGGAGGTGAGCTCCGCTACACAAATTAACTTTCTGCGCATCATTCGGGTGTCATCATCTTTGGATTTATCGCCATAATGAGGTCACAGTGCTGAGTCTGGTAATGCAGCGAGTTCCAAAAGTGGTGGGAAAATGGCACATTGTTTTGATATATCTTTGCCCTCAATTCTCCTTGAGTTACAATGTGAACTTCAAATAATACAGTGACTAAAAGAACAGACGGTCCAAAATGAATTCAAGTTTTTTACTATTGTTTTATGCTGTATTTTTAAATGTTGCAGCATTTTGTGTATACTTAAGTTGAAAATGTGTACAAAGTTAATCAAATAAAAAATAATCAAGCACCACAAGTCCATCATAAAGGGCGTCTGCTAAGGGGCTCCACAATAGCTGCACATATCTTCATTAAATTCTCCTGAATAATTTCCCCATAGTGATCAATAATGGAGAGAACCAACATTTAAATGGGTCCATACTTATAAAATACTCCACTGTATGAGCATGATGGCCTGACGTTCTTTTATTTGCAGGGATTAAGCTGCCTATATTCACTAAAGTAGGTATATTCTACTGTATACAATGGAGAATACCTTTATACCTATTCTTCATACAAGCATAATTAAGTCGTTATTTAACGTTATTTTTGGTCAATATTAGTCACAGATATATTGGTGTTAAAGTACATATCAACTGCAGGTTTTAAGTTTTTTTAAATAATCGTTTTATTGGGAAAAGTACAAAAAATAAACATATATTTCCCCCCTTTTTCATCCCCCCGCACACCAATACACACACAAAAAACAAAAAGATTCAAGTCGATCCTGCTGCACCCTCTCTTTAACTAAATTGTAGTAAAGAAATGCTTAAGATACTTTTGACATTCCTAGATACACGTACACCACAGTGACAAAAAAAAGCAGTAAAAACATTCACCTGGATGTATAGTACCCTTAAATTTAACTCTCTCACTCAAACCCAAATACCCTGAAAGGTTCCATCAATACTCAAGATAAATGTGTTTTTCTCTGAGTGCTGGCTCCATCACCCACAAGATTTACTATAAAGGTTGGCGCCTGTGGTATTAGTGGGTGGCTGTGTGAGATGTGTGTGTGTTTTGAGAAAGAAAAAGGTAGAGAGATAGAGAGTTTGTGTGTGTGTGTGTGTGTGTGTGTGTTCCTTAAGCCACATCCCATAGACCTTGGCTATGAAATATAAATATTATCAGTAACTCTAGCCTTGCTGCAAAGTCACCGATGCACTACACAATGTATGTGTGTGTTTGTGTGTGTGTGTCAGACAGGTCCTCCATCAGTGAGCCAACGAAGCTCTCCCAACAAGTCACTCACCTCTTTCACTCCTCACACTCTCTCTCTCTCTCTCCGTCTGTTTCTCTATATCTGTCATTTTTCCTCATTAGCCACCTCTCTATCACCATTCTCTCTTTCCCATCTTTCTAAAATCACAATGATTTTCTCTATCAGTTGCTCCCTAATGCACTGTTGTTTGGTTCCTCTGCTTCCCCCCCCCCTCTCTCTCTCTCTCTCTTTCTCTCTCACTCACCTATTCCTTTTATCAGACACACAAGAGTGGTGTCTCTTGTGTTGCCTTTGAGCTGACCACTCCTGCTTCTATGTTTCTCTTTCTCACTCTTTCGGCTCCCCGTCTGTCTCTCTGTTTCTGCTTCTCTCTGTCTCATCATTCCCCCTCTCTCTGTGTCCCTCTCTTTTTCTTGTCACCATTCATCTATTATTAAAGCCAAGGTCACCAACCCAGCAACACTTTGACTCCACTCCCCCGTTGCAAGGCATACAAATCACACACACAAACAGACACACATACACACACACAGCGGTCCAGACTGCCTGCCTGTATAGCAATCTTTCCGTCTACCCTGAATCATGTGCATGTCACACATCTATAGATTTAGGGGGGAGCACTGCGACATTATTGACATAATTTACATTAAAGTTTCAGTGCGTTTCTGTCTGCTCTATGAATAAATGCATTTATCATAAGCGTAAATATCTGTCTGCACAGCCCATAAAGAGGTGTCAGAGGTTTTAGAGCGTAATATATCCCTGTGTGTATATTGTTTGTGTGTGATTGCGGAGTTATACAATACCTATGTACAAGCACTTTCAAAGCATAATATTGAGTTCAACAACAATAAAACAGCATTTCAGTGATTTATTTTCATTTTCTATGAAATGAAAAAAGATATTGGCGCTGTTACTGATGCATGTCGGGGTTTCTCTGTTTGTATTTAAAGAACAATATCTGACTTACAATTGTTATGTGGTTGGTTTGAAAATATAAACCACCACAGTACACCACAGTAAGGTTATAACAAGACACTTAATAAGATTACACCTCAGGTTATATCCAAGGAATCATTTATTTATTCATTTTAATTTACTTACTATAGTTTTAAACATTATTTTTGTCCTTTATGGGGCAATTTTATCATGTTTTTTTGCATCAATATTATCATGATACTTAAATCACGATGCGATCTTAATGCAATTTTATACATTTTGCGATATGCCGAGTATTGCAATATGATATACTGCGATATTTTGTGATTTATTACCTTTTTTCAACTGCAAATTATGCAGTTTGTCAACATCTGTTTTATCTAATTGGATACAGTTTTCACTCGGTTCATCTCAGAGTTTTCATTCACATATCTTGAGGTCAGAGATCAAGGGACCCCTTTAAAAAATGGCCATGACAGTTTTTCCTCGCCAAAATTTAGCGTACATTTGGAGCATAACTTTGGAGCGTAAGTTTGGAGCGTTATTTAGCGTTGGATTGTTAAGAAGTTAATAGTGTATATAATAAAGGATTGATAATTCCGCCGACGTCCGTGTAACGATACAATATTGACACGCAAAATATCGCTGTACTATGCTGTATCAATTTTATGTTTTATGTATTTTATGAGTCAGTCATGAATACATCACCTCATCAAATACAGCACACTGATATCATTTAAATAATGTTCTAATTTGTTTAAGTCTTCAATAAATAATACATATTCAATATGTGAGCATGTCTTATCCTTCAAACTGAATGGTCAACTTCATGAAACACAGAGCAGGCAGAAGAAATGTGCTGAATATCCTTCTTGGAACGGGGAGATATCAGATAAACCTTTCTGAATAAAGTAATGTATTATTAACTTTCCCAGTCACATTCTCAGTCAGAAAGGAGGTTTAGTGAGCGGCAAGCAGGAGCAGCGATATCCAGCATGCACCTGCTTTGGTTCCTCTTCTCCTCTTCTATTTTTCTTTGTAATCCGTGATTGTTTTGCAAAGTCTGTTCAAGTGTTCAGTCAGAGATCTCTGAGGGGCTTCAGCAGTATTCCATCACCGGCTCATTGAGATTTTAAGGGCCGCACCTGAGTGGGATTTTATAGCAACACCATGGCTTTCTATAATTTAAATGCAGCAGCTGCCAATTGGATTGATGTAGGATTCAACACTTCACACAGAGTAAACCTTCTGCTCCACTTAGGAGTAGCAGCTGATTCCTGCCAATTCAAACAGGCACAGGTGCTCGTTTGCCCTCGCTCACCTGCTGCTCACTAAAGTCACATTGTGACCACGGACGCGGCGAGTAAAGACACCTGTCACCACATCCGATTGATTGAACTGTCATGTGGACGGTGGTGTGCGTTGTGTCTTTTCTGTTGCCAGAAATAATAAGACATAAGGGCCATCAGAACTGGATCATTTTTAAAGTTAGAATTAGTGCTCGGTAAACTATACTGTACATTACCAATATAATTTATAAAGTATATATTAATACAGTATACAAATCTGCCTGTAAGACACATGTCTGCATGTCTCCAAGTATCCAAGTATTGAGTATTATTTCTCCAACATGGTGGCCTTACATGACACAAAACCTAGAACAATAAGTGCAAATATTTGCTTCACCTCTCATCCGTTTCCATTGAAATACATGTGAGTGGTGATTTTGAGAATTTGTTTCCAGCGATGAGTCATTCCCTCGAGCTCCGGCTTTTTTTAAGTGCATCATTCTAGCATTATCCCATCATCCTGTGTTATATAACGCTGCGCTCGGAGACTACAAAAGTGCAGCATAAACGTCAAGTGCCTGCCTCACAGCCGGTTGTAAAAGAGGGGTAGATGGTACACGTGTCAATCTCATGACAAATGTGTTTTATCTAGTTTGCTCCACATGCTCGATGTTACTGGCTTTATGTCATAGAGTGCCATTAGCTTACTTGCAATTACTCTGCAGCCAAGGTTCATGCGTCAAACGCATGATACGGCAGCCTCTGACGGGAGAAGTTAAAAGAAAAAGCGTCATCCCTGAATTTGGATGTTACTGTAACGTCACTGTTTGGGCTACTGTTTTTCCTCTCTCCTCTTCACCGAGTCATAACGTCAGCTCTTACTTTTGAGATTTCATTTTCGATTTTTCATCTGCTTTTTATAGTTTTTAATAAGTGATGTGTTTTATAGGAGGAGAAGATGTCAAGGTGGATTTTTATAGCACAGTTGACCCCTGGCTGGATGGATCCGTAGTGTGTGTGTGTGTGTGTGTGCGTTTCACGTCTCCCTGCATTTGTGCGCTGTTTCTGGATTTAACTGTAGATGAGTTGAAAAGGTTGAAATGTTGTCTCATATTATTGACATTTAACAACATGAAGGAGACTACATGACTGGTCCAAATGGAGAGATTACGTGAGGAGGAGAGAACACAATTTAGCAATAAACCCAAGAGCAAAAAACCAGAACCAAACTTTATGAGGGTGGGAAAAATATTGATTCACCTATGTATCGCGATTTATTTTTATTTTTTTACGATTTTGAAATTGACTTTTTAATGCCAGAATCGATATATTTGCTTCATTTGAGTCTATGTGGAGGTAGAAGGAAGTCACCGCTTTTAATGTTGCATTCATATATCGTATCCGTTTCAATAACCAGAACAGAGCTGCAATGAGCCGAAACCATGGATGTATTCATTGTAGAACGAGAAAGCAAAAAACGGCGGTTGGTCGACCTGCACCCTCACATGTTAAATCCAAAGTGGTAAACACTACACGTACAGTAAAGTATAGAAACACTTTGGGTTTCACACATTGCCAGGAAAAGCAGAGCTAGACATCACGGCAAAAGCTGCATGCTAACTATGGTATCGTGTGGTCAAGCCAGCCGTCACTGGCATCTCCGTGGTCAAATCAGCTGATGCTACAACTCTAGAGCACCCATAAACTGACATTTATATTAAATGCATTCAAACGGCCCCGATGGAGCTGACCATGGATGTATAAAGAGCACGGAGCTAACGGTAAGAGCTAGCAATGGACTTGGCGAAGTTAGTGGAAGTACACATGTGTGACTACTTCCGGTTTTCAAAATAAGGTGTTAACAAAGGGAAGTGTATATTCAAAATACATATATAGAAATAAGATTGATTTGATTATATTCACTAGCAATATAAAACATGTTATGTGTCTCTTATAAATTAAAAAGAAAATACTACTAATTTGTGAGTGACTTTGATTTTGGGGTTGCTGGAAAAACTTCAATAAATAATGCCTGATAATGACTTCAGTACATCTCTGACTACATACAAACACAAAATCAAGCATTTTTACTCTATAAATTTAGAGATTTTACAAGGTAAAAGTCCCCTAGAAGTGTATGATTCGACTTTTTCCCATAATGTAGTGTTAAAAAAGCTAACAAAAATCGTAACATTGAATTGCAATACTTAAAAATCGCAATACATATCGTATCGGCACCCAAGTATTGTGATAGTATTGAATCAAGAGATAGGTGTATTGTCCCAGCCTTAGACTTTATATGGTATCGTATTTGGATACGTATCATTTACTGAACACATTTAGAAGCATGGTTAACCTCAATAACTACAGCCTCTCTTACTTTCATATTGTGAAATTGCATCCATGCTGACCAGTAAATATTTCCTGCGCCCAACCCGTGTGTGATTTGTGTTGGCTCCCACAGGATCTCAGTCCTATTGCTGCGCCGTAGTCCAGCTACTGAGCCGGACCCTGTTAATCACACAGCACTAAACAGCATTTCATTCAGAGTGGCTGAAACACCGTGAAATATGAATTCATGAAATATTCATTCACAACATAACCAGAAATGTGGTTCAATTTTACAGTCAATAACCTCACTATTCGGGAAGTGAGCCAAAGCTGCAAGGACGCTTTTTTTTGTTTGTTTGTGTGTGTGTGTGTGTGTGTGTGTTTGCATATATATTTACATGCTCGTGTGCTTCAGAGGTAACCTGTGAAGGGCAGGGGTTCCTTAATCACAGAACTGTAAACAGCATTTCATTTTCTAGTCATGAATTATTGACTCATGTAATGTTCAGTCCTCTTGTAGCCAACCAGTGTGGCTGATATTGAAATACACTGTATATATCTGTAGTTCATTCAGTCAAAATTCATCATACAAATGATTCTTTCTCTTATTAGGACTCAGTAATATATTCCATACATTTCAAATCACGTATGGCATTGAATAACCGAGCTACGTGAAATATTTATCCCGATTCCTATTTTGACTTTGATTGTCATTTCAAACTTACAATAAGTAGACGGGGATTGACTGACCAATATTGTGCTTACTACTTAACATGTAAAACCCACGAGATGCAGTTTTGGCCCTCACTGGTCATGAAGTCATTTGAAAGGCTCATCAAGAAGCAGCTCCAGATGGTTCAGAGCTCATTAGACTCTTTGTTTTTAGTAGAAGCAGGAGAGATGTTTGTAAAATGCTGCTTTAACCTCTTGCTTTAACATTTTAGAGGTTTTACTCACTTGTTTTGATGCAACAAAGTGTACTAAAAACAAAAGGATGCTTACATTTCTTTTGTTATTCATTCAGATTTTCTAACATGTCCTCAGCTGGGGAGTGGGAATTACCGTAACATCTTACTGGAACAAGAATCACAAAAAATGCCTTTGAGATGTGGTTGTCCTGTTCTCTCACCTGTACTTTCTGCACATATATGACAGACATCTTTTTGAGGACAGGCACATCCTGAAATTCACTGATGATGCTTGAAGCTCAAGCCTTTTACCGGGTCATCGAGACAGTCTGGGCCGGGTAGTTGAGGAGTTTTTACAGCAGACTGGAGTGATGTATTTTCTGCCCCATGATGCGTCCAGATCAAAGAAAACAGCCCAATTATTAGCTGTGATCCTGAAGTCCAATTTACAGAGAGTTCCAGGTATTTGGGAGTTACACCGTCGAGTATAAAAATGTTCAATTTATGTAACAAGAGATGACAGAGATTGTGTGTTTTAATGAGAACAGAAAAATTGATGTCTTCCTCATACTCCTCCTGTCCAATCAATCCTCAAAAGCTCCTCTGTGGCCTGGTTTGGAACCTGAGTGGGGCAGAAAAATGTCAGTATTGAGAGTGTAATAAATTAGATCATTTTCATTCAACAGACCGTCCTCGCTGACGTCTACAGTGGGAACTAGTCAAATGAGCCACTCCCTTTTGGTCACAGATTCAGACAACCACAAGCTAATTAGACAGGCTGAATTTCCCTTTTCTCTCATCACAATGCCAATCTGCTTGAGGGTGCACTCAATTCCTCTTCTTCTGTGGCTATTATAGCTATCTTAGATTATTATTTTACGTCGTTTAATGTAGAGCTGTCAATTGATTGAAATAGTTAAGTGCGATTAATTGCAAATTAAATCTGTTGAAAATGTACCTTAAAGGGAGATTTGTGAAGTATTTGATTCTCTTATCAACATGGGAATGGGCAAATATGCTTGCTTTATACAAATATATCTATATATGTATTATTGTAAATCAATTAACAACACAAAACAATGACTAATATTGTCCAGAAACCATCACAGGTACTGCATTTAGCATAAAAAAAATGCTCATATTACAACATAGCAAACTGTAGGCAACAACAGCTGTCAGTGTGTCAGTGTGCGGACTTGATTATGACTTGCCCCAAACTGCATGTGATTATCAGAAAGTGGGCATGTCTGTAAAGGGGAGACTCGTGGGTACCCATGGAACCCATTTTCATTCACATATGTTGAGGTCAGAGGTCAAGGGACCCCTTTGACCATGACAGTATTTCCTCGCCAAAATTTAGCATAACTTTGGAGCGTTATTTAGCCTCCTTCACGACATGCTAGTATGAAGTAAGAAATTAGTGGCGTTAAAACTAATTTGCGTTAGTGTGTTATGTCAGGGATAATGTACAGCTAGCCGGTCATTGTTGTGAAATAAACCCTGATGAGCAGCGGAGGGGTCTTGCATCGACCTGAAAGGGGTTTATTTTGCAACAATGCTGTACGTAAGTACTGTAAGGCTGTACATTATCCTGCTTATTACACGGCTACCTGCTTAGGAAATGAATAATTTGACCCAAAAACGGTCCTCCAGAGTCTGACATCAGAACTGCGCCTATAGCAACGGTCTGTTACACATAGCAACGGTCTGCTGTAAAGAAATAACAGGCTGAATATTCAACAAAGCCATGTAATAAGATCACGTTAAAGTTGGCAGCCCTAGTATAATGCGTCTTGCTTTTGTTATGAAGACATTGGTAAGGGATACACATGTTGAAAATGAAGCACAGCAACAGCCAGGAGTTTACAGCATGTGAAAAACATTAGACTATGCATACAACCATACATTCAGCCTTCGATTACTATTAGCAACCTAGCCGTAAAAATCAATTTCGCAATGGTCACAAAAGAGTTACAGCCAATAAGCCTTTTCTCCTCCAATCTCATTATCCCCCCGACAATCTATTACCTCACTCTCCCAGATCTTTACAGGTACTGCATTTACACTCCGTTTATGTGTGTGTCTGTGTGTGTTTTTGCGTGCATACATGTGTATTCCCATGGAAAATATGGTGCGAGCATGATGGAATATTGTAGGAAAGAGTGGAATGGGGCTCAATGTGCAATCACAAACCTAATATTGAAGTTGTACACACACACACACACACACACTTGAAGGAGCCTAATCCCCTTTGTGAATCTGTCAGCCTTGTTGTTACAAACACAATAGGATTATTTGTGTGTGTATGTGTGTGTGTGAGAGAGAAATGCTTGTTTGCCTTTGTGTGATGCTAAGGGAGAGACTGACTGTGGATATGTGATTGCGTGGCTCTGTGTGTGTGGTTCATGCATGTATGTGAGAGAGAGTAGTAGTATAGGAATGTTCCGACAGTACGCCTGTTTTCTCTCCAAAGCAATTTGTTTTCTATTCTCCTGCAAGGTGTGTGTGCGTGTGTGTTCATGCACAAGCACGTGTGTTAGGCAGGTTGTGATTGGTTGAGTCTGTGGGTCTCATAAAGACGGTGTCATGATGGAAATTAATGCAATACATCACGAGCGCGCACTCAGACACGCACGCACATACATATACTAACAGTGGAACAGACAGGCAAAAGCACACACCTTTTCTTCCCACCACGGGCCACTCCTGTAAATAATACTGAAAATGAGGGCGGAGAGCGGTGGGGATAACGGAGAGGAAGGCTGGGGAAATAGAGGTACATTTCCTGAAATAGCATACACCAAATTTGAAAAAGAATTATGGCGACACAGTGGCACCGTTTATATAGAATCAGAGGAGGATCTGTGTAACCTTATGGTCCGACTGAGTGTGAAAAAAGAGGTGTCGTGAATACTTGCAAACTCATGGGAAAGGAGGCGCGCAGAAAGAGATGGATGCAAACTTGCTCGAGGCTGCGTGAACTAAGAAGTAGAAGCATTCGAGAAATTCGCCTGACGCAGCAAAGCAAGAGCCAGTCATCTTCAAGCAGGACTCTATTCAGTTTGGCAGTATATTTCTGCTCGAAATGGATGATGGGCTCTTGCAGCATGACATGGTGTTTCACAGGAGGGAGAGATGGCCATTGGGTATTTGAGGCTGCATGGCGACCACAAATATTGTAAAAGTCAGACTCCAGACACTGGATAAGTTAGCTGCCAAATATAATCACTACATGTTCAACCAATCTATAGTATCTTATCATTCTCTTTTGCAAAAATGCCAGTCAAAACTAGTTAAGTAATACATTACAGTAGCTATCCATGTGGCTCTAGCTCAGGGCTGCCCAAAGTGGGGCCTGTATACCAAAGTTGGCCCACCATGAGGTTTGATTTGGCCCACCATGAGCGTTTTTGTTGTTGTTGTTGTAGTTTTTTAATTAAAAGACCTGACTTTACTGTCTTTCGGAGGCTGTAGCAGGCTGTTTTAGAGTTAAAGCTAGTTAAGATACTGGTATCATATGAAATTAGAAAACCAAAGGAATCCATTGGTACCAACCATGTCATGCTAGGATGTCAGAAAGAAGAAAGTTAGGCTAAAATTTGGCAAAGAAAAAATGGCATAGCGATTTTCTCAGGGGTCCCTTGACCTCTGACCTGAAGATGTGTGAATGAAAATGGGTTCTATGGGTACCCACGAGTCTCCTCCTTACAGATATGCCCACTTTATGATAATCACATGCAGTTTGGGGCTAAAACATGCAGTTTATTTGAATACAGCATACATTTGTTATTGCCTATTCTAAAAATGGTGCATTTGAATATTTCTGCATACTGGGGTCTTGAGCCTAATTGTATTCAGCAATTGGGTTTTAAGGGTTAACTATGTAAAAGCTAAAAGAAGAGCTCTAGCTGCTTCTAGTTTAGTTACAGTACAAAGAAAAGACAAATGTAAGTACTTGATGATTGCTAATTAACTAACTGCTCCTCCGGTTGCATGCCAATTAGCAGTGTTTGAAAACACTTGTGATTAAGCTGCTTAATTGTATCTATTCTATGCTATTTACATTGTTATGCCTACCTCTTGTATGTCACAATTTATTTTCTGTACATTAGCTAAGACATCTATGAACCTAATTAGCTAGCTTATTGGGTTAGGTCCTTGTTACAGGATAAGGCCAGCAATATTCTTTATTTTTCTTATTGTCAAAAAAGACCAAAAGCAGCAATATGTTAGTCCTTCTCTCAATATGTTCTAACTTCCCCTGCCTGTCTGCCTCAAGCTCATTGGTTCCTACTGAAGATGTAAAGCTTTTGGAATGAGTCATAAATATATCTATATGAATGAAAATATATGTTTGACACTGGTCGATTTTGAGATTTTGGGCTATTTGGCTTCAATAATATGTCTTCTTTCAGACTAATGTGAAGATAACATCTAAAATACACATTTAGGTGTTTATTTTACTACTTTGTCTATTTCCGTCTGTAGATTTCTCCTAAATTCATCTAAAGGTAGCATAAGATAATGCCTCATTTTACATATTTAAACATATAATTCAGAAAACTTTTAATACAACAATTAATGTTGTAATGTAAGTAATCAACTGGGGAAGTTTCATGGTGATATCTATTATCTTAGAGATTTTTTTTCCCTTTTCTCCTGTAGTGTCTTGCGAAATGTTGTGAATTTTACAATGTATATCTTTAAAGGCTGTTTTTCTCAAAATTAGGTTCATCTCATACTCTGAGTCAGAAATCTCTTCCTCAGTAGCACTTACATACACCAAACTTTAATGTCATTCCTATCTGTATTCTAAAGGTCTTTATAGAGGGGTTTGTTCATATATATCATTCATAGCCTTTATTTATAGAACATTGTATTCCGAAAAACATGGTGACATTTTTGATGTTGACAGTATTTTCTGATTTATGGAGTGATAAAAAGAGATATCCAAAATTCTACTCCCTTTTTAAAAAGCTTTGACTCTAATATGTCAACAAAATAAAACAATAATTTTGAATTTGGCTTTATCCAATGTTCAGATTTCTGTTCTGGAAATGTATGCAAATTAGCACATATTTCACAAGATAAGGCCTCATTTGCATATTTAATTATAACATTTCAGAAAACTTGTAATACAAAAATGATTGCCTTAATGTAAGTGCTCAACTTTCATGCTGGTATATATTTGTTAATTTTTTTACACTATTCAGGTGTGTGGTGTTTAAAAGATTAAAAAATATTAATTTTTTTAGCAAATGTTACTCAAATGAGTGAATCGTTCATTTGTTTTTTTCTGCTGCGGATTAATACAGATTTAGTGCTCTTATGAGTATTTACGGCAGCAGGACATTATACTGTATATGTGGGACTGACTCAAAATAAATAGTGCTCATGTTAATTAACCAACATGTCACCCAGTCTGACGATTGGGTCTATTGATGTGTGTTTTTATGTTTAACGGTGGAGGTCTATGGCATAGAGAAATAACACTCAGATGTTAATGTCTCCTTTGTCTTTACAGAAATAGACAAAGAGAGTTGTGGCGACCCTGGAACGCCTCTCTATGGAATAAGAGAAGGGGACAGCTTCTCAAACGGAGGAATCCTGAGGTTTGAGTGCCAGTTTGGCTTCGAGCTTATTGGAGAGAAAACCATCTCCTGCCAAGACAACAATCAGTGGTCAGCAAACATCCCCATATGCATATGTGAGTATTAAAATCATGCGCAGGTTATTTTCAGGGACAAGGCTGCAGAGGGAAAAGAAAACATGGCCTGTGCTCTGCCATGATGTTGATAACATTCAGTTTGACCTGTCACCATGGTGACAGTACAGAGTTTATTATGGCCCGAGCGGATGATGACCGATGATGCTGCGGCGATGAATATTTAACAGGAAATTTCTCTCTCTGCATCTCTTTCCCTCGCCCTTCCCTTTCTATCCCTAAATTGTTATTTCTCCTCATTCTCTGTCACTGTCTGTCTGTCTCTTTCTGTCTGTCTTTGTTTGCTCCCGCAGTCCCCTGCATGTCCAACTTCACAGCTCCCTCAGGAACCGTCCTCTCCCCAGATTACCCAGAAGGCTATGGGAACAACATGAACTGTGTCTGGCTCATCCAGTCTGATCCGGGCTCCAGAATCCACTTGGCATTTAATGACTTTGACCTCGAGGCACCCTACGATTCCCTAACTGTGAAAGACGGCGAGACAAATGATGCCGGCGTCATCGGGAGGTTCTCTGGAGCTGAGAATCCTTCCCATCTGACATCCAACACTAACACGCTGAGGCTGGAGTTTCAGGCTGATCACTCCATGTCAGGAAGAGGATTTAATATCACATACAGTTGTACGTCATCTCTCTATATTATTTCATTCTACTTTCCTTATTTAAAGGTAAAGTGTGTAACATTTAGAGGGATATATTGGCAGCATATAATTTTAGTAAGTATGTTTTCTTTAGTTTGTAATCACCTGAAAATACGAATTGTTGTGTTTTCGTTACCTTAGAATGAGTTGTTTATATCTACATACGAGTGGGTCCTCCACTAGATGCTGCCAGATCCTACACTGCACCTTCAAATACAAAAATACCTATTTGATATACTGTGCTGTAAAACAGGGTTAAATGTGGAAACAGTATATTGATAATATTCAACATAAGTTTAATACATGGTTATGGTCGAAAAAAGAAGAACATTAAGGGTCATATTTATTTTCTGTTGCGGCATAATAATGCCGGGCGTCTGAGGCTAAGACATTGTTTTCTTTTGAAGCTATATGAAACAGTACTTCTCATATGACTCTATATAAATGCATTTATGCATGACTTTCAGCCTGGACTTCTAGCAGTTGTATTAAATGCGAGGTGGTTTCATTGTGAAACCTATATATATATACAGTATATATCCATCCATACTTGAAAACATCCCTTTTGCCTGAAATTTGTCTGCCGCAATTAAAATAACGATATAGTTCCTTCCTCTTTCTTAGTTTTCATCACTTAAAAAGAGTAGGTGCGACTTTTCTTCCCCCTCAAATATTGGATGTTTCATTTTAGATACAATGTCTTTTAATTCACTAAAAGTTAGATCAGCCTGGAGGCTTCAACAACACAAAAAGTTTGTTTCGGAAAAGACAAACGTCATTGATCCAAGAGGTTTCATGTGGTCAGTGCTGCTGCTAAGAATAGAGGAGTAGATTGCAGAGCAAAGAGAAAAATAAGGCATTAAAGGACCACTTTTTGACTTGTTTGTAGTTGTACCCAGAGTCAGATGAGAAGATCATCATTTCATCATTTTTATCTCTGTGCGTCCAGTACAAAGAAAGGTCCAGGATGTGTTAGCACAAAGACTAGAAGCGAGAGGAAACCGTCTAGTTCTGTCAAAAGTGAAACAACGCACCTTACAAAACCACTCAAATTGCCTCTTTTTAAACATCATACATTGTGTCTTTCACCTGTGTCAAAATAGAAACCAAGACATTTAGGTGAAGTTAACATCTCAGATGTTCTGTCTTCATTGTAAAGTTGTCAGCTGTGCAGACTTTTGGAACTGATCAAAACCCAGGTGACTCTTAGATGCATTGATCACCAGTTTCTAGACAACAGGATACAACATGTACACTAAATAAGATAGTTTTAGATTTGTTGGAAGGCATATTTGTTCATTTTTGATGGTGCTGGCGAACTGTTTGCCCCCGCTTGCTGTCTTTGAGCTAATTCAGGCTAAACACGTCTCCATACCAGACAAACAGAAATGGAAATTGATATTGATCTTCTCGTCTGACTGCGGGTTTGACGGCAAACAGACAAAATGTTAACGTGTTCTGTCCACAAGTTTCCTCACAGTGTTTATGTGATTTCAGCTCACACCGTTCTGTGTATATCTGATTTTATTTGTAATTTTTTGGGTCACTGCATTTGTCATTTTTTAAATCTCTCTATCACCTGATCACCAGATTGCTTCAACTGGCAAAACATGAGCAATGTAAGGTTGGGCTTCACAGCCTTCTAATCTGAGCCGGACCATATCCTGAAGCTCACATGAGATTTATCAGTTACATTGCTTGGATCCAACCCGAGCTCGGTGCAAATATACTCTAGCATGAGAAATGAGCGTATTAGCAAAGATATAGAACAGACAGATTACAGGAGACATTTTCCTGGCCAGGACTGAACACCCAAAGACGTCACGTTGCAGCAATAGATCTATATGATTAGCTCTCAGAAAATGTCATCAAAAAGTAGAATGCGGGTGTCCGTTAAATGAAGGCTGCATATTCTTTGATAACATTTCTCGTGTATGTGTCTGTCTCTTATCATATCTGTGTCTTCTTGTAACTTCTTACCCCAGCATTTGGACATAATGAGTGCCCAGACCCTGGCATTCCCATCAACGCTCGCCGCTTTGGAGACAGCTTCCAGCTCGGCAGCTCCATCTCCGTGGTGTGCGAGGACGGGTTCATCAAAACCCAAGGAACCGAGACCATCTCCTGTCAGTTAGAAAAAGGAAAAGTCATGTGGAGTGGGCCCATACCGAAATGCGAAGGTAAATATTGACTTCGTTGCTGATTAAACTATTAACTCGGGAACAATATGTCATCTAAGATATCATTACTACAGCGTAAAGACCCAGGAGGTGGAAATGATCTGCTGTCAGCTCAACAGAGGGGAAAAAAAAGATGTGGAGGTGCCCGGTTAACCTAAATATCCAGGGAAAGAACTATTAATACACTGCTGCAACAAGTACAGCTACTAGCTTACAAAGACTGAGGCGAACCCTTTGTTGTCACCAATATGTGAGAAGAGATCTATGGAAATGACCTTTAATCCAGTTAATAACAAACATATGAATAGATATAATTATCATAATGGTATGTTATAAAAGTCAACAGAAACAGTGACCACTGCCTCGAAAAGTCAAGTGCACTCCACTTTGACTGCAGCTATTTCTTACACAATGATTATATCCATTTCACACTGCATCTCTGTAATTTATCCCCCATATACAGTCAGAGTAGTTATATTACCATTTAAATATCCAATAGTTTGCCGAGGTGGCATTAGCGCAAACTACGTATGTAACAATTGAAATGTAAAGTTGACCTGTTAATGTCAGCTGGAACAAAAGAACTAACTAGTACTTTAGCTGTAACTCTCACAGCAGATATAATTAACTTAACACGTTGATGGAACTGTGTGATGGCACAATGAAAGGCCATGTTAATTATGCTCCAGGTCATTTAATGCCCCCAGATCCTTTGTAGCTAATGTGTGTCTATAACAGCTTGGGTGAAAATCCACTTACCTGTATTCAGGAGTTACAGACCAGAACAAATTAACTTCAGACACTAAGTTAAATTCTAAACAAGATCAAATTTAACAGAAGACTGGAACAGAATGGCTCCCGGCTGAAGAAACCGTGTGTTACCATTTTGTTAAAAATCTAATTTTATGTTTCTGAATGTTGATTATGAATGTGCTTCATTTTTTATGTTCCATTGATTGCTAATGTATATATTTTTTTTGCATTAAATGCCATCCTTACGTTATGTGGAGTCCAATTAGTGCAGTTAGCGACTGGCTTGTGAACATAGTGGAGCATTTTAGCAGCTAAAGAGACAGATATTTCCCTCAGGAGTCGGTGGAGACCAAAACAAAGCTAAAAGGAGAGTGAATATTTGACTCATCATCATGGATTCATCAGGTGGTCGGAGACGCAGCTCCAAATGAATGCTAATGTCGCTCCATGTTTGTTCGATGTATATATGGCAACGGTTTGTTAACATGTTCACCACATCTGTCAGTGTTGTGTTTACAACTTGCTGCACTGCCCCCAAGAGGGCAAAAGAGTCCATTTAATGTAGGATTGAATAAATACATTAAATCAAATGAAATCTTATTGCCTTTGGACTGATTGCACAGTGATAAGGTCTCCAGATGGAGTATAGCTTGTTATCAGTAACTGATGCAAATCATACCTAGTACCTACCGCTGCATGCTTGCCCTGTCTGCTCTCGTTTGCTTGGCTTTTTGTCTTTGTTTGTCAGATTGCGTGCCTTGTGGTTTTACTTGTCTTCGGGTAATGTAATGTGATTTTATGTTGTCTTGTTTTAACTGTTTGTGCTTATTGCATGCTTTACAGTGTTTTGTATTAATTACCTGCTTTCTAAAAGTCCTACTTTGGATGATGCTGCCTTACTCCTTTTTTATCCTGTTCAATTGTTCACGTTTTGCTTTCTCCTTTATTAGTTGTTTTAATGCCCAATTTTAGCATTATGACCAAGAGACAAAAGTTGAAAATTTACACTTCATTTCACATTCATTTACACTGGCACATTGAGTGATGGTGATCAATGTGCATTATCTCTTAGAATAAATAAATAAAATATTAATAATCTTGTTGAATTGTGAAATCAGAGCATATAAATTCCTCATCAACCAGTTTACTGAATAAAAAGTATTCAAGAAAGCCTCCATGTCAGCTGCTAGTGAAGCCGATTCACTTGTGAGATCTGTCTGGTGTCATGTCTCACTCACCATATCAACTTGAACATGGACTTCACCTACAATGACACTAGACCCGGGTGGTCTTGATACAATTTCATCTCTCGTCTCCCCTTTGTGTCCACTATATCTCCCCTCACCTCCTTCTTTCTGTCCCCTCTCCTCCTCCAGCCCCGTGTGGAGGACACTATTCAGCCCCAAGTGGAACGATTTTGTCTCCTGGGTGGCCTGGTTACTACAAAGACTCCCTCAGCTGTGAGTGGGTGATTGAATCAGAACCTGGACGCTCCATCAAAATCACATTTGACAGGTGGGTGGCATAATTCTTTGATTGTGCATAATTATGAAGACTCTCAGAGCTCTGAACAGGCAGAGCTGCGCAGAGTCATCAGATAATCAGATATAATAACGATCTCTTAAATTTCACAGGTTGTGTAATTAATATTGAGAGTTGTATATTGATCAGGAAGGCTGGGCAGTATTTTGGTTTATATCATGTGCTCTCTGAGCTGTGATAGAAACAAGACTTGAGAGGATCCTGTAAAATAATTTTTCATTGGTTTCTGTTTCAACTTTATTTCATTGTAAAGTGCATTTAACCAGATTGGCTCAACAACCAGTAGGGGGCTTAAAAGACTGGACCTCTTAAACTTCTTTCCCCTGCGTCGTGTTGACTCAATTACACACATGTAAAAAGAAAGTAGGACTTTGATGGATGTGATTATCTCTTGATCAATAGTAATATTAATTCAAAGCAGTGCAATGTCAATTTAGCAGGTTTTAAGAACCAACTGGCCATCAAAGTGATTCAGCCCTTAAAGGTACAGTTTGGAGACATCTAGTGGTGTGGTTGCAGATTGCAACCAGCTGAGTACCCCTCCGCTCACTCCTCCCTTTCCAAGACTGCGGTAACGTGAGCCGCCGAGTGCAAAATCGTGGTAACGCTGTTCACCTCGCTCAGAGGCCATCCTTACCATAATAACACTACTTTAGGAGCAACGGAAGTCAGACGGCGGCTGGCAGTACCACGGTTTTGCACTCTACAGTAGTTTCACAAGAGTGTTGGAGAACTACGGTGGCCTTAAGGTAACGTAAAAATGAGAAAGGCTCTCTCTAGAGCCAGTGTTTGTCCGTTCTGAGCTACTGTAGAAACATGGCAGAGCAACTTGGCGGACTCTGTGAAGAGGAACCGCGCCCTATGTAGATATGAAGGGCTCATTCTAAGCTAATGAAAACACAACGATTCTTAGTTTCAGGTTTCATTTCTCCTTATAGATCCCACAAGATGAAACACTCTGCTCCTTTTAATGATCCCGTGAACCTTCAATTAATGCACCTCAAAAAATATACTTCAACAACAGCATCATCTGCATGTTGCCTTGACAATCTCTCACTTTAATGTTTGGGCGTATGCTGCAAACAGATCCAGCATAAAGTGAAGAACATAATAATAATAACTTTATTTATAGAGCAGTTTTTGTACAAGAGATGTAGCTCAAAGTGTTTTCCAAAAGAAAAAAAAAATCTAAGACATTCAAACAAGCAGATAAATTAGACAATTAGAGGACAGTAGATGCTAAAATATATTAGTGAAGTTAAAAAACAGAGGAAAAAATAAAAAAATAAGCCTGAACAATGCTGTTGGATATTAAATGTGAAAGCGTTTATCACTTTTAAAAATAAAAAATGATTACCAGCATTGTGATATTCTGATATTGTTGTCTTACAGGTTCCAGACGGAGCTGGGTTATGACTTTCTGGAGGTCCACGATGGGCCAAACCTTTTGTCTCCTCTGGTCGGCTCCTTTAATGGTACCCAGGTTCCCCAGTTTCTGTTCAGCAGCAGCAACTTCCTCTATTTGCTGTTTACCACCGATAACAGCCGATCAAACGCTGGCTTCAAAATATTATATGAAAGTAAGTCAGAAAGAAATACAGCATATTTATGCATATGTATGTACATACTGTATGTGGACATGCATTCATTGTTACAAAGCCGACTTTAAAATATTGTCCCTACAGATCTGAATAATACACATGCACTTTATACATTAACAGCACAGACATAACAGTAGATGTGCATGATGTCAGGACACAACATTACACAAGTAGCCCACGAGACACAGATTCACAAGCTGGCCTAACATGCAGGTCATTACCTGCGAAAAACAAACCACCATGAATGCACAGCGTGGCGCTTTATGTGGAGATTCACACCATCTGTGAGTGTTAGATTATGCAGATCAGCAAAACTGCAGATCAAAGTCTAGTGTTTATGCACATGTGTAACAGTTGGACATCTAATCCTTTTTTTTTTTTTAGGCGTTACGGTGGACAGCTACTCATGCCTGGACCCTGGCATCCCCGTTAATGGTATTCGGTACGGGCAGGATTTCTCCATCGGGTCCACAGTGTCATTTGGTTGTGATTCTGGCTACAGACTCAGCCACGAGGAGCCGCTAGTATGTGAGAAGAACCACTGGTGGAGCCACCCTTTACCTACATGTGACGGTAAATACCTACAAAATAAATAGAAATATTTGTTGTAGCACTGATCAGATATTATGTTTAAACAAAATCTGATTCTTGGGAAAACATGTGATGGCCTGTTTTATTGGGTTTGAAATATTTAACTTGACAATAAATTAACATAACATAGCCCCAAAAAATATTATATATGGACTTAAATGAGACTGCCTCTTTAGATAATGTTTGTTGATATCTCACACTAACCTGACACCCCAAATTATACCATCATCCTCAGTTCTGTATCATCTATCATCACATGTAAAACAGCCATTACCCACTCTGTTATCCTCATAACTTTACAGTCTCTTACTTAGTTTTAGTTTTGACATAAATTATTATAAGATGACCATCTTTATGCATGAAATCCAACACAACATCTGATCTAGGTGCAGAGACAGTGTACTGTACACAGTGTGCAGTGTGGGAGCACATACTGTCATGACATGGCCCCATCTTGACTGCAGTCCTGCTAATGATAGCACACTGATATTTATGGTACAAAAGAATCCTGTTCCACAATGAAACAGCCAGTTCTCAAAAATGACATTCCCTCTGACTAAATAATGCATTTTTAAGTGTTTTTTTTAAAGATGAAAGGTAAGAATTTTTTCAGAAACTTGACCCAAAACATTTTTTTTTTAGACAAAAATAGATTATCTAGTTGATCCATTAAAAAAAGACACAAAGAAGATCAGCAGTAGAGCCCAACCATCCCTATACAGGGAGCTGAGTCACATAGAACATGTTGTTCTGCGACAAAACCACTGGTTGAATCTCTCACACACACACACACACTTGGGTGTACTCTGGGGCAATTTGCAGGGAAGTCTGCTGTGGCTGATAGGGGATGATTTGAGGAGAAGATTAGAGATCTGTGGGCATGTACAGTGTGTGTGTGTGTCTGTGTGTGTGTGTGTACTGTATGTCAGCACATGTATGTGTTCTTGTGCCATGTGCCTCCTGTCACCTCCTATCCTGTGTGAACCGTGAACACAGGACGGTTAGAGGTAAGGTTGACGAGAGCCCGTGTCGGTTGTCACCTCCTCTCTCTTCTCTCTCAAATCAAGGAGTGAGGGGAGAGTAGCTGGAGGGAGGAGGCGATCACTCTCTCTCATTCCAATCATAGAGGAGCTGGAGAGGAGGGAGGAAGAAGAAGAGGCGCGGCACCGCTGCATCGGTTTTTGCGGCGGCTTGCTCGGTTCGGCTTGTTGGCTCATTCGCTTGTTAACCACATTTGAATTGCACAGTTCCTGGGACCGGCAGTGGTTTCCCTCCAAGGAGGCAGTTTGAGCATATAAACATCAAACACGCTGCCTGGAATTTGCGGGCTGAATGCCATCATACTGTGTTTACACAGCATGTACCCATACAAATATAGGGACTATTTGCTGCTGTGGTTGGTGAGAAATGGTCCAGCATGGTGATTGACGGCGAATCGACTATGAATTCAAGCAAGGCGGCTCTAAAGGTAGCTGACTCAGCACTGTAAAATGTTGCAGGAATCAAATGATGTTCAGATTATGATAATTTCTAGACGCTGAACTAAACTAGTTTATGTAATATTTAGGTATATAGAAAGAATGACCATAATAAATCAGATTTTCTCAAAGCCGAAGGTTTCCATTAGCAAGTATGTGGATTTAAATGAATCAAAGTACGATTCAAATAACTTTGTTGACCTTTTTTTGAAGTTTGATGTTTTAGTGGAATCACTCAACCCAACTTCATTCACATGAAAGACAGATGGATAGATAGAAAGACCTTCTAACAGATAGAGGTGGAGAAGGAGATCTTAAAGAAAGATAGAGAGAATGAAATGGAGAGAAAGAATCTGGCAGAGATAGAGATGTGATGCAGTGTTTCAAATTTCTCACATAACTCAGCATTCAACATTGGGAGCTTCCTGGCAGAAAAGTATTAATAATTAATAGCGCTGTGTGTGTGTGTGTGTGTGTGTGTGTGTGTGGGAATGCAAGCTTTTGTGCAGGGTGAATGAGTGTGAATGGCAGGCTGTGTATACAATATGTGTGTGTGTGTACGCCTCCGTGCATTGATGTGTTTGGTTTAGTTGGAAATATTCTCACTCCTCTCCGTTGTTTTCAGGGATGCTGATGTTGTAAAAACGCTGTTGGTTGAAGAGTGAAGATACTGATGCTCTGTTGTGGTTTGAGCACATTTTCAGTGTCAGACTTGCCTGTTTTATGTGGTTGTTGTGGCCGTGGTTACCATTTGTACGGATTGTAATCTGGGCTGCAGTTCTCAGAGTTGTTGGTTCTCAGCTCCAATTGAACTGGTCAATGTCCTGCTCAAGGAAACTTCAGCAGAACTTTCTGGTTTGACCTTCCCCCAGCGGCTCTGCCACCGTTGCACTTTTAAGGGTAATGTTATGGCATTTTATAGGTGTATTGTAAGAGGAAATGACAGGCCAGTCGGCCAACTGTAAGATGAACCAACTGGAGCGAGTAGAAATGAAGCACCTTGCAACACAAGCATGCATTAGTATGCATAGAATGAGCAATTTCCGAGCTTTTCCGAGGACCTGGTCTCAACTCTGAGCACCTCTGCGCGAGCACGGGTCTCTTACTGCATAACAATGTACGCGGCTAAACCGTGTGCAGAACTTGCAGGGTCATCCTGAGGCCGCACTGCGTGGTTCAGAATGTTTTAAGTAGTTTATAAGAAACATTTGCACTGCTTCACTGCTTTGAATATAACTGCTTCGAATCACTTGAAATCAAACTGTATTAACTGGAGGGGCAATTCAGAAACAAAAGACATTTTACGGTTCTTGCACACAATGCAGTTATTGCACAGCATTAATGTTGTGGAAAACTAGCTTAAATAATATTCAAGTATTGTTTTTCTTGAGATTTTTTTATTTTTTTTATTTCATGTCTCAGTTTTCTTCCTTAAACCAATTTGGAGCTCAGAGACTGTCCATCCCAAAGCAACACAATCCAGCAAATATGTTTCAATTCTCCCACTTCTCAGTAAAATAAATTACACTTATTGTCCAGATGGTCACTTGTTATATAACAAGAAACTTTGCATTTTAGTCAGTAACTCCAATTACTCCAATAACTTTGTGTTCTCTACTTTGTTCCTCACATTCCTTGGCTCACAACGTATCCACTGCACATATTTCTGATTGATTTTAATTGGTTGTTTTATGCAGAACCTTGTTAATGCTATTAAAACTGAAAACCAGACAACATAAAACTCCAAATATGTATTTAGAAAGTGGCACTGAAATACGGTTGATCGGGTTTGATCATGCTCAGTAATGCAGTGATGAGGTCAGGACAATGTGGAAGATACTAAATTAGCAGGCAGGGATCTTGAAGCTTGAGCTAATTATTACGTCTAAGCAGAGACGTGTTACCTTTTTGTTCTGCTAGAAAACAGATGTTATTTACCACAATGTTAGCACCTACAGTGTGAACATGTGGATGTGTTGAAGAGCTGTCTCCTATGTGCAACCACCCTCCAGCAAAAGTGAAACAACTAAAAAGAAGTCTGCACGATTCAGATACTGGTTCTTTAAACAGAAAAATAAACCTATTCCTAGTTCATCTCTCAGGATCATTATGCACTGTCAACATATACTGTATGAGGAATGACTAGAATCACCTATGCAGTTAATCATCCTCAGGGGTTGGTTAGTTTCAGGGACATTAGACTATAAACAGCAAATAATCCATTATTTATCATTCCAATGTGTGGTGTATTTTACATTATTTATGTCGTGATTTTATTAGTAACAGTGGGAGGAATAAATCAGAAAAAATATCTGAAAACATTTAAAGTAAAGCTATAAGGGAATACACATTTCCCATTTCCAAATATGTGACAAGCCACACAATTTTTGCAGCTGTCAGTGCATGCAGACCTTTTCTACCCACAAGTTTGAGAGGATCTCTCTCTGCATCTCTCCCTCTCTTGTGGCGTTTGTGTGTGTGTGTGTGTATACGTGTGTGTACGTACTATAGAAGTGGTATTAAAGGTCCACCGGGAAACATTATCTGTTTCAGCTATCAACAATCTGATGCTAACCTTCTCTCTGCCTCCGTCCCCTGTCTCTGCACATCTCTCTCTCTCTCTTCCACTCTGTCTCTCTCAATCTGTCTAGCTCTATGTGGCGGGGATGTTAGAGGTCCCTGGGGAACCATCCTTAGTCCCGGCTATCCAGACAGCTACCCTTCATCTCTCAACTGTACCTGGACCGTTGAAGTCAGCCACGGGAAAGGCAAGAGACACACACAGATCCGCACTCCCTAATAGAGAGAGACAGAGTGAGAGACAGTAGCAAGTAGCACTCACAGCAGTGCAGCTACAGTTATACTACGACCACAAACGTGCTATACATTGGATTCTTGGTGTTTTTTTTATAGTTTATAGCATATTCTGAAGGGCATGTTTACATTCATATTTATAGTTACTACTGTTGGAAACAGGCCTGTTGTTCAGAACGGGCTGAATCCTTGGCCTGTGGTGTTGCTGTTTGCAGATTTCTCGAGGAACCGCTCACACAAACAACTTCACACTGTGCATCCTTGAGTCCTGAGCAATACAACTGCCACGGCGTAGTTGCATCTCACACCCAAGCAACTCACGGTCAGAAACGGGAAAAACACACTCGGGTCACGGCTAATAGTGGTCCGAAACATCGGTGAAATACACTTAGCGGAGGCAATTTCCAAATAGCCGTTTTAGTCGCTCGCTTTGACATAACCACCGTCGTTGTAAAGGAGAGCATGGATTTCATTAGCAGAGGTATTTTACTGGCGGTAAACTAATAAGTTAGTATGGTAAACTTACACAATTTGAGTTGTAGTGGCAGAGTGGCACTGTTCCTGTAGGCTATCCGGTCGTTGACTCCCGGGAAGTCAAGAAAAGCTTTGTTTTAATGTTATTCAGCATTCATGTAGCATTCACAGGCTATATCCAGGATCAAGCAGCAAAAGCGAGCAGTCTTGGCGACATGCTTGTTTCTGTCTGCAGAGCCCTGAAGCCCCGGCCCCGCTGCTGCACAGTGCGTTTTTTGCTTGTTTATTCAAAGTTTATTAATATTGAACGTGTCGCGTGTCCAAATTGCACCAATTTTTATAAAAAGTGCTCCCCTCGCCAAGTGTGAAGTAGATCGGATGAACGGTTGTCGAGATATGTGTTATTCACAGACAGACGGACAGAGATTCCTCGCTTTAGTTGGCTGAAGTTAGTGCATATATGGAGAGATGTTGGTTTAAAACTCACAATGTTTAATGTATTTTGTAACCTGTCATGATATTATCAATGCAGAATTAGTGTCTGCTGTAATCACACCGTTTATGTATTATTAATTATTTATGCTGATTATAATTGTGGGTAAATTGATGAGAATGAAACAAACTTGTTAAGATTGTCTCCCTGTCCGTCTACCCGTCTGTGTGTGTCTCCAACAGGAGTCCAGTTTCAGTTCAGTTCCTTTCATCTGGAGGACCAACACGACTACCTCTTGGTTACTGAGAACGGAAGTTTCCTGCAACCTCTGGCTCGCCTGACTGGCAACGAGTTGCCTAGCAACATCAATGCTGGTCTCTATGGCAACTTCAAAGCCCAGCTACGATTCATCTCTGACTTTTCGATTTCATATGAGGGCTTCAACATAACTTTCTCTGGTAATTCACTTGATTATAGTCGCATTGCACTATTATACTCTAACAGTCTACATTCAATTGACCCTGAATTTAGTCGTTTTTCTCTTTCTTCTCATACTGGAATAACTCAGAGTAATATTGTAGGTTGTCAAAAGGTTTTAAATTCATACCATGCTGAATGCAAAGTATGGTATCAATCATAAAAAGTTGAGTAGGACCTCCACCAGAATCAGCCTAGAAACTCATGGAGGGGGATTCAAGACACCACAGTAAAATTATAGCTTCTCTTTAAAAAGAAGAGTGCACCACTCTACCGGAATAAAGACAATTACAGTCTGTTAGGTTTATTTCAGGTCATAAAGTTACTTAAGAAATGCTGTTAAGTTCATTTATATAGCACCTTATCGCAGAGTGCTTCAAGATAGAGATAAAAACTTACAGACATAAAATACACCATATAAGTGTGGGTAGCTAAACAAAGGCGGGTTTAAAAGTGGTGAGTCCCGAGCTGCTTTTTAGAGGTGTCCACAGGTCTTAAGGTCTGACAGGCCACAAACACTAAAGCACCATCTTATTCAGTTTAAAGCATGAAGTGAGGCACAGCTGACAAGGCCTGATCAGAGGATCTCAGTGACCTTCCTGTGATATAAGGCTGAAGCAGCTCACTAATGTAGGTGGGTGCCTGACCTTGCAGAACACTTAAGTGATCAAAGAGCTCATTCAACAGATGATGAAAGAGAGAAACATGTTTCTTCACCTCAGGGTCAAGACTAACTGGTGCACAATAAGAACTGTTTAAAAGGTTTTTCCCATTCAATTCTTGATTTAGGTAGGGCAATTGTGAAAAAAAGAAATTGATGATTAAATGAGATGCAGTTGTGGAAGAAGTACTCAGAAGTACCACGATGTATAAGTACCTTAAAACCTTAAGTAAAAAGAACAGTCGTACTATAATCAAAATGTACTTAAAGTATCAAAAGTACAAATGATATATTAGTGTATTTGTATTATATTTTGGGCTGTCAATCGATTAAAACAGTTTATATAAATAGTAGTCCAACTTTGGAGCGTTATTTAGCCTCCTTTCCTCTAATTTCATATATCTGTTGCTTCACTCTAGCCCTAAAACTGAACTTGCTAGAGCCTCTGAAAGAATGTAAAGTCATTCGGGGTCATCCCCGGGCTCACGGGTCTCTTAGGGTTAAATGAAGAAAAAATACGGGATCTAAAACAGAGCCTTGGGGAACACCACGAGTCAGCGTCAAAGGGGTCTGCAGGGCTGACCCAGAGACACCCACCCTCTGCCTACATAAATCCGCAGTGTCAAAAGCTGCACTGAGATCCAGCAAAACTAAGCTCCTGCATCCACACGCATCAAGATGTCTTTGGAGGTTTTGACAAGAGCTGTTTCAACGGAGTGGAACCGACAGCAGCTATGACTGAAAGTTGTCAAGAATACAATGCACATTCAAGCTTCTTGGCAACCACTTTTTCTAAAACTTTAGCTTTAAATGACAGTTTAGAAATAGGCCTATAGTTTGTGGTATCTTACTGCTTTTCAGGGAGTCCTGAATACTTTTTGTTGACTTATTGTGCCACATGAGAATAGTTTCACATAGCACAGCCACCGCCAACACAAAACTGTTGCTGTGTTAAGTGAATGTTAAGCTCTGGCCTCGAGTACTACCCATAAAACTTTGAGAATAGCTAAAGAACAAAAGCTTAACAGAGGAGAGAGGTCACACAACATTAAACTGAATGTAATCCACCATTAAACAATAAGAAAAAGAGAGATGGAGATGGATTCCTCATAGACCGTCGTGCTAGTTCTCCACCACCCTCGTCCAAAAGTAAGATAAGGGTTAACGGGCAGAATTAAGACAAAGTCCAAGGCTACAGCTGCCCTTCATAAACCAAGATAACTTGCCCAACTGCCCTCTCAGCGATCTCTCGTTGACTCTGGGATAAAGGAGCACTCAAATCTGAGTCGACTCCCAGATGGCATAAGCTGATACTCGGAATGTAACACATGGGAGGTGTCACCAGAGATGCGACTTGCCAATCTCAACATGCTCAACATGCTGCCTCCTCCCGCAGCACACTCTGAAATACATATCACATCCTCAGTCTTTCAGCCCGGTGAAAATAAATGTCCTGCTGTGCCATGCTAAACACGAAATCAGCAAGTGCATTTCAGGACACGCTGGAGTCAACTCAGACTCCCAACTTTTGGACTAATTGTTCACACTTGTGCATAAGTTCTAAGAAGTCAAGATTGTATTTTAATGGACTTCATTTTCAAGAGTTTTTTATCACAAAAGTTATTGAATTATTGAAAAGGGTTTCTTCGCACACACAGAGAGATCATGGCCATGAGGCGTTTGTTCGTTTTAGTTAATATTTAATGGTAACGTTGTTGGTTTTACTTCAGATACTGGGGTGGATTTTCCTGGACTTTGAGAGTGATGACTATTGATTTGTTGATTTAACACCATTAGTAGAGGACACTCTAATCTCATCACCTCTCACTTACTCTTATGGCACTTATAGTCAACACTCAGCAAAATTGAGTGTTGCTCAAAAAAATCACTGAATAAAGTATTAAAAAAAAGATTTTTTTTTAAATGTATATTTCCTTCACTGATATAATCCATCATTAGTTTTAGCAAATATAAGAAAGATGTACCTGCATAGATCATTTTATTTTCAATCCCTGGTTTTTAGCCGGAAGCATAGAAAGAGCAGAGTGTGTGTTTCATGTTTATTCATATATGTGTTATGTATTCAATCTCAATCTGTTTTTCCTGCAGAATATACTTTGGAGCCGTGTGAGGACCCTGGGATGCCTCCGTTTGGCAGGAGAAACGGCTACAGTTTCGGCATCGGAGACACTTTGTCTTTTTCTTGCAATATGGGATACCGCCTAGAGGGGGTGCCAGAGGTCATCTGTCTGGGAGGAGGGCGGAGAATGTGGAGCTCGCCTCTACCAAGATGTGTCGGTATGTGCTAATATTACTCCGGATTTTATTTTAATGTTATTATCTAACCTCCTGTCCCGTGTGATTTAGTGGTAAAAGAATACATTTGTCGAAGATTTCAACAAATAATAAAAGTTTCTAAACACGTGAAGATATTTGTTATTTAGAATTTTTAGTCACAAAGTAGCCTACGGCAAATTGCAAGTTGTTCACATGTAGCATTTTGGCAGGTTGTCCTCATACACCATTCGTAGCTATAACTACGAAAAGTAATGCACTGTAGTTTGTTAATATCCCACAAAATCAATTGGTATTTAATCCAAGTAATTGTGAACCAGGAAGTATAAAGAGCGTCAGTGGCCGCATAGGGAGGATGCGTGGGTCAAAAAACACCGGACTTTCGTCCAGGAGACCGGCGTTCGTCCCTGGTGTGAAACCAAAAGTCAACGTCGATTTATTTTTCAGGTAACTTCCGTACTGAAGTTACGCCACTTCCGGAGATATTTTAACCCAAACCACAATCTTTTCCGAAACCTAACTAAGTAGTTTTTTTGCACCTGTCTAAAGCAATATCAATCTTTATACTCACAAAATGTCTTGTCAGCAATTAGTGATAATGAAATGGTGTTTAGTCAATTGCTATCATTACAGTGAAGACACTGTATATTACTTTCTCAATTATCTCATGTTTTACAAAAAAAGACAAATAAGATTTGAATTATGTAACAGACGATGGAACAGCGTTGGCCTACGGTGACCAGAAAACCATTGAGCTGCTTAGCTACTGATGAATTGAGGCCTCGGATAAAAACTTTTAGTGTGATTTAGAACAGAAAAAGAGCATACCTGCTGTTACTACTTCCAGGTTGGGAAGTTGACTGTACCCCTGTCCTTGAATTTTCTAAGATTCTTTTGAAACTGTTTTCCAAAAACTGTTATTAAATACAGTGAACGTGACAGCAAACTGAATAGGACTTCCACAGAGAGTAGTTTGTGTAAAAGCCTCATTCCAGTTTCTGGATGAACAATAAATGTCAGTGATATTTCTTTGACGTGAGTGATCAGTGGGCAGAGAGTTTTGGCCTGTTCACAATCCTGTATCAGCCCTCAGAATTGTGAGTTTTACAGTCAAGGATATTTTACCAGAAATACAACTCCGAATTTTTCATTCGACTATGGAGCATTTTAGGATTCTTCATGTCTTTGGATGCTTTCAAAACGTGTTGAATAAACTGGAGTGAAAATGACAGATGAGGCAGAACATAGTAGGGCTTATGTCGTGGTCCAGTGTACAATCGGCTGTATAACTTCATGCGCCACAATGAACTCTAATCCATAATTAAGCACCTCAAGCAGTCTGTCATCTACAGTGTTAGAAGCAGCAAACAAAAAGCATGCATGTGGAAACAACTTGAAGTGAAATTTAGATGCAGTGAGCATGCATGCAAATGGGAGAATGAAGAACCTCTCTATGAACTATATGCTCAAGGCAACACAAATTGCAATAAAGATGTATCAATTAGAATTAAAAAGGTTTTACCTTGGGTGGAAAATGTGTGTTTATGATGAGTTGTATCACTAATTAATAATGTACAGTGGCAGAAGCAAAAAGAAAAGGGCCTACAGGTAAAAGAAATTAAATAATTGAGTTCTCACTAGGTTTTGAAAACATATAATGGCAATCATGACCACATGAGGCAGTAGGTCTTCTTACAGTAAACATCTGTAACCGTCAGTTTGAGAACAACAAAGAAACACTGTGAAAAATGCACAAGTGGTGAAGTTCATGCTAATGAACCAAGATGAAAGTAACAATAAGGACAAAAAAAGAGAGAAAATTAAGTTAGAGAGTCATGGGTTTGAATCATGTGGTTTTGAAGCCTCCAGTTTGGCATTTTGGCCGTCATCATCTTGGTTTTTGGCCGTCGCCATCTTGGTTCTTTTGCAACCAGAAGTGCCACAAGAGGGTGGAGCTAAGTACAACCGAACGCTGAATAAGACATTTATAGGCGACCAAAATGTTACAATTAACTTCCATGTACTGAAAACACACTGTAAAAGGGTTAAAGTTGCGAGTCGTAAACACAGACATCTCCCAGACCGGACAACGCCTGCTGGTTATTAGAAAGAGGAGGATGGTTGGCGCCTATCTTGACCAAGACACCGGTCTTACAATTGTTCCCTAGGCACCACAGAATGGCTTACCTGCTGTCTTTCAATAGTCAGAATAAGTCTAAGGCTGCATTCACACCAGATTCGGAGGTGCGGCGACAACGCATGTCCTCCCATTCATTTTGAATGGAAGTATTGCGTTTGGGCTGCGGCGGCCACTGGGGGTGCTGGAAAAAATGCAGCAGACTGAGGCGGACAAGTAGAAATGCAATGAACTTTTGGAGACACGCAACTTGACGTCACGCTGCGGTGGCCAATCACGTAACCGGCGATCCAGAGCTGTACAACCCAGCCGTGAGGCAACGAAAGACGTTAATCGTCGCAGTTAATGGGCCATTAAAGTGACTGTCCCACACCGCCACGCAACCCTGAAGCAAATCGCCTCAACGCCCGATCTAGTGTGAATGCAGCTTAATGCAGATCATGAATTTGCCCACAAGGCTCAACACCGTGTACTCATAACTTCAGGGTCTTTGTAAGCAAGAAATGTAGAATCAATAGAGGGCAATATAAAAATTTTAAATAAAAAGATTGTTTTCAGCAACACCATGAGAAGCAATGGACTATACAGGTGCAGAGAGACAGACATTACCATCCAGTTCTAGGGAAAGAGCAGATACAGTATATAACGTTTTCATTTGAGATTGCTGGGGAGAATATTTTAAACACCGATCTTATTTTCAGCTTTGCCTGATGTTTGCAGTACCAGTGTTTACGTCTTTGGCTCTTTGTCATCAACGTGCAAAGACTGATAATGCAAAGAGGTGGGAGTGGTGTTGCGTGCCGGTGTTCTACAGTGTAGTGCGGTTTGCTATATTTAGTGCCTGTGTGTTGTGTTGCATTGCTGCATGATGTGGTGCACATCACAAAGGAGGAGTGAAGAGGAGAGGAAAGAAACGATTAGACCTGTAATGTGCCGTTTTCTGATATCTTAGCACTGCAAACTTTTGCATTGTGCTTTGTATTTGCCTCTGCCTTAGTGTTTTGTGATTTTTATTAACTAAGGGATTTACTTTCTTGCAGGTTTAAAGTGTTGCTTTGTTGGCCTGTGTTAGTGGCTTTACATGAGGCTTTCTTTACCCCCCTAGTGAGTCAAACATATTGTTTTCATAAAGTACTGTCCAGAAGGGAGTTGGAGAGGTACAGAGGGTGGCTTTGCTTTTTCAGAAAATCCAACGTGCCTTTTGCTCGTTTTTATTCTACTATTCTATTATTTCTTGACATTATCTTCTATATAGAATGGAACAGAAAAAAAGAGGAGAAGGGAAAGGAGGAGAGGAAACTCGTGAGAAGCACAAGAGGAAGGTTGATTGAAGTAGAGGAGGGTAAAGGAGGCACTATTCATAGAGAGGGAACAGAGAGAAAGAGTGAGGGAGTTGAAGAGGGAAGAGGGAGAGGGTGGAGAGGTAATTTTCTAAATGGAAACTGTAGCAGCGTGATTTATTGACGATATGACAGCTGTAATATGACTATTACACCAGTAGAGACACAGGGAGGGGGAGAGAGGGAGGGAAGGGGAGGGAAGTAGGGAGGGAAAAAGAGGGGAAAGGGACATAGATACTGTAGATAGAGGGCACATGTGAGAAGTGCTACGAGCCGGTATCTTAAGGTAAATTAGTTCCTCAATTTTACTGCCTGCCCATTCTCCTCAACTGAGGTAGATGGCTGACAATACAGCTGTTTAAAAGGGTTGTTAAATTACACGCACACACAAGCACACTACGTGTTCGTCCATTTATAGGGAAAAAGGGAATCATCATTTTCTGTAAGATGAGACAATCATTTCACTCTAAGGACATCCTGTGTTCTCTATAACTGCTCGTACTTTGGACTAAAACTTTTTCAGACTGTACGACCGAACAATTTTTGAGGAGGGTAAAAAAAAAAGAGAATTTTTTTTCAAATGAAGGTTTTAAATGTGGGTCATTTTTGTTGGCATCATAAATACATATATTGGTTTTTAATGCTCTTCTTTCTGTATTTGTCATCAGCGGAGTGTGGTTCTTCAGTTATAAACAACGAAGGGATCATTCTCTCTCCAAACTATCCGATGAACTACGACAACAACCACGAGTGCATCTACAGCATCCAGGTAACTAATCTGTACATCCTGACTAAGGTTAATAGAGACCCTGGCACAAGTGTAAAATCCTTATGAAAATTAGTGGAGGTTAATAACAATCTCCAAACGTTTGTGGGGATGTAGAAAAGCAATCCAGTCACTCCAAAATCTTGGCGTACACCTTTGGGGAGATCATGCGTTCTGGCACGTGTGTGTGCATCTGTCTGTCTGTCCACGGCTAATCTCACATAATACTGGACCCATCAGCCTAATATCTTTTGTACTCATTTATGACTGTATGCTCAAGGGCCTCTCATGGTTGCGGTGATTCACAGTTTTTGAAAAACCTATTTTATTGACTGTTTCATATCGTCAATGAGTGCTGACTCCTCACTCATCTTAAAGGAGTGGAGGATTTGGTAGCATCTACCTCTGTGGTTGCAGATTGCAACCAGCTGAGTACCCCTCCACTTACTCCTCCCTTTCCAAGATTGAGGTAACGTGAGCCGCCAAGTGCAAAGTCGTGGTAACACCATTCGCCTCGCTCAGAGGCCATCCTTACCATAATAACACTACTTTAGGAGCAGCAAAAGTCAGACGTCACCTGACAGAACCACGGTTTGGCACTCTGCAGCTCATGTTACTTCAGAAAACTACGGCCTTCAGATTTAATTTGTCCATTCTGTGCTACTGTAGAGACATTCGGGGCAACATGGTGAAGAGGACCCGCTCCCTATGTAGATATGAAGGGCTCATTCTAGTCTAACGAAAACACAATGATTCTTAGTTTCAGGTGATTATACACTAAAGAAAACATAGTTATGAATATTATATTCAATTTCTGCTAATGGATCCCCCGAAATGTTACACACTGTTCCTTTAACCAGCCGGAAGGGGCCACAAGTGATCAACAACTGTTCCAGTAACAAAAGGCATTTCGGGCAATCGGTTAGGATAAAAAACAAGCCTTACCTAGTCCGTTGCAGGCCACATTTTGTCCTTTGTCGTGGCTCAAAAACTGACATCCATAGAAAAGTTTGATCTCCTTTTGAACCGGAGTATCTGCAGATTAATTCCATACCCGATATGTTGTGATCCAGTAAAGTTAGGCACAATATGAGATGAATAAATCCATGTTTTTGTTATCTTTGTCAACATCATGACTGTAAGAGAGTCAGGAGGGACAACTGAGTGAGATTCAACTCTTCTTTGTTTTGGAGGGGAGAGAGAGATGCAGCTGGAGGAGATCTGCATTCTACTGAGTGCACTTTTCGAGTTGGTCAATAAATCTAATTTGGATTTAATGTTTACACTAGGTGCAAGCTGGGAAAGGCATCAACATCTCTGCTCGAACCTTTCATCTTGCCCAAGGGGATATACTAAAGGTAAACACACTTGCACACACATTTGATTCCTCTGTCAGTCTTCCTGCCTGACATTTCTGTCTTAAACTGGTCAGTGATGATAAAAAACGACTCAATCCATTCCACTGACAACTACATTTGTCCATCACTGTTTGGCAATTATGTTGTATTTGTCATGTCAAATGCACTGTGATGTTGTTATTACAGATTTATGATGGTAAAGACACCACGGCCCACGTTCTCGGAGCATTCACAGGATCGTCTATGTTGGGCCTGACGCTGATCTCCACTTCAAATCACCTCTGGCTGGAATTTTACAGTGATTCAGAACATACAGGGGAGGGATTCAAACTGGTCTACTCCAGTAAGTACACACAGCTAATCAGTATACACTTTATACATGCACACAACCTAACCTAGTCAAAACCTGAAAGAGTTCAATTCTGACCAAGAATATGAAGTGTGGTATAAAAGAAACAACTTTACCCTGATACATAACTCTAGTATCGGAACCTCTATTTCAAACAGGCATGTAAACATTTATCGTGGATAGATTTTATTACAAGTAATTGTAGCAAGAGGCCTCAAGTATACAAAAAAATCTGCACTATTCACATATATATCACTTACACGTATACAGGATTAGCATGCAGTGTATACAAGCAAGCTTTTATGGTCAAGAAAGTATGTATGCACAAAGTAGTTTGAATTTCCAATGTTATGGGTCCCCAGGATGAGTACCGGCGTAACAGAAATGTAACCTGTATGAAGCAGGTAAAACAGCAGCAGTGAGGACACAATGCATCTCTTTTCCTTCTAGATTGCTTCTTTGGTTGTTTTTTATTACACAACTCGACACCATGTAGCCCCTAAACACAACACATTTGTGTCCTATGCATTTCAGTCCTTTATCTTTCATTAGAGTTCATCATTCAATTCAATATTCTCACCAATAATAGCACACATTCACTCTCGTCAGTTACTCTTTCTTTGATAAACACATTTCCATTCACTTTTATATTCCATAAATATCTTAAGTTCTTAAAGAAGATTTTTTTCCACAGCATGCAACTGGTTTACACACTACTATTCACATTTAGTCCAATTCAGAAGTAGTATACAATGTCCCTTTAAATATGCCAAATTTGACATTTAGCTTCTGTATTAATTACAGGCCACTGAAATGTGTTAACTAGAAAATGATTGCGTTACAGGTTTTAACCGTATGTTTAAACAGAAAACAGACTTTGTTGTAACTAACAACCAACATTAAAGGTCACCTATTATGCAAAATGCACTTTTCCATGTCTTTTAAACATCAATATCTGTCCCCAGTGTGTCTACAGGCCACCATAGTATCATAAAAGACCATCCTCTCTCTTTTTCTCCTCCTCCGTTTGTCCGGAAATGGGTGCAGAAAAAAAAATCGCTTTTTTTCCTTCTCTTCTGACGTCATTAGAGAAATGCAAGCCATGTAAGGGTTTCCTGGTCGAACCAGAGAGAACCTTCAGTAGCTGACCCCGCCCCACAGCGCGTCACTGTCTCTCCTCCTCAACCTAACTTGAGCAAAGTCTGCAAGAACCAGCAGAACAGGCTTCATGTACTCCCATCATCTAAATATAACATGTTCTTTCACAAAGGCTTTATGTAATTGCACTGTTTAAACAGATGATATTTATATATTATATATATTTGATGTCATGCATGTAGCAGAGTACAGGTAGTAAATAGTGACTTGTAAGCAACACAACACATTTCTGTTTCACAGTCAAACTTTATTTGAGTTGACAGATGACAATATTAATTATTCACAGCATTTGTAATCATCTCACCTGTTAGTTAGTTATGTTAACATGGTACAGGAGAAAGTCTTCAGCTCTGGTAAACTATGGTAAGCTAAGCTCCGGTGGTCTGTAGTCATGGTAACACAGAGACAGCTACTACTGTAAATAATATACCATTACTCTGATCTTCCATACATTTATCTTTTAGCAGAAATAATGAACTGACTACTGTTTCACATCTTCTATTTTCCACCCTGATGGTCGCTGTGTTTACACACCGTCTCATAGCGGTAGCATGTAGCTAATGGGGTTAGCTCTGTATCTCCCATCTGCTTTCAGCTATCTGCTCTCCTCTGGGATGATTCTGTCGGTCATTTCTCACAGATGGATCTGTAAAGACAGACGTAAAACAGAGTGTATGTTTACGGTTTACAGAGTTGATGCATGAGGTAAACACTGAGCTAACTAACAGAGATATAAACAGCATTATTTACCTGAGAGAAACCGTCAGGAAAACCTGGAATCTGGACCGCAGATGTTCATCATGTGTCGCCGATTTCTGATCAGATTCCTCCGGTAACGTGCGCTGGGTGAAGTTTCTGGTTTATAAACTTTAAAGTGGTTTATAAGCTCTATTCTAGCTGCCTCTCCCTCCACTCCTCTCTCCAGAGCTTCTCCGGGAGGGAGGGGAGGGTGACGCTGTTGTTGTTGAGGAAGTTTGATTGACAGAAAACGCTGACCAATCAGAGCAGAGTGGGAGGAGACAGGCTGTGAATCAGTGGTTTTCAGACAGAGGCTGAATTAGGCTCTGAGGCAGGCAGACTCAGGCTGCAGTATGAGAAGAATAAAGGGTTTTTTGAACATTGCAGCATGTAAACATGTTCTAGTGCAACATTAAAATACATCTATGAACCTGGAAATGAGCATAATATGTGACCTTTAAATTTACTACTTACTTCAGTCATTAATTTTAAAGTGCATATTACTTAAACACATCACTAAACAATATCTGAAATATTCACAGCATGCAGGAGCCTTTAGAAACACCATATCACTGTTAACGGAAAATGTCTGGCCACGTCAGTCAAAAAATGCCGTCACGTCAGGAAAACGTCGCCAAGATGGCTTCATTTCTTTCAGTCTCTTAATCAAAATCATTACAAATACTCTGAACATTTAGCAAACTGTCACGTTAATAAAGCCTGACCTTTTAAGGTAGATAGTAAAGGGTTTATTTACAGTATACCAACATGTATAAAGTGTGTAAAACAGGAGCAATGAGGACACGGTATTCACTCCGTTAGTGCAATGAAAAATAAATAAAGGTACAAACATAAATACTTATCATAACCAAAAAGTATTAGTATAATTACTCTCAATTTTTATCACATAAATGTGGTCACACTATCTTAGTTGCGCCACACCAACATAGCTGCATAAACTCCGTTACACAGCACAGCTAGTTTGCAACACAAACTCATGCTGGGATTGGTTAGTTAGACTGTTCAGATTACATTACATTAGCTCACTTTTAGTTATGTGCTGTTAAATGAAGTAAAACTAGAGTGGACAGTGACAGCAGGATGAGAAAAAAAAAAAGCCAGGCTGTATGGGAGTCACATTAATTCAGCAGTTAAATGCCACGTGACAGCAGTACTAATTCCTGACAAATGTAACACACTTACAGGATCAATTTAACTCTAAATGGTTCTCATTTGTGAAACCATCACAGAACTGATTGTAAAGTCCACCGGTGAAATCATCACAAGAAACGTGTCACATTTGATTAACAAAGACTTCAGAGAGCTGTGATTTCAGCCGTAGGATGAGGTGTTAAAGGTGCGTTCTGGTGTTCACTAAAGCACACCCACGTCTGTCAGTGCCCTCTTAGATGCATAGTTGGAATTAGAAAATCTAATTGTTTAATTGTTGAGTCATGCAGGATGATTAACATAGCACTTACGTACTCCTCCGCAACGCAACGTTCTTATACTGATCCAGATAGAAGTTAGTCTGCCATGCAAACTAGAGACATATGGAACATTGCAGCAGCATGTGTTGTTTGTAAAACCTACTCAATGCCTCATTATGTTTGTAGTTATGAAGGCTGAAATTCAATAAAACTCAGAGGTGTGATTCAGTGAATAATGCATGATGGTTTATTTTCTCATACAAGTCAAACATATATAGAACAATGTGAGATGGGCAACCATTCACACTACCTGTCAGGATGATGGCAGATGTGTTCAGACTGCCAAACAGAAAAAAAACAGCTTTGCAAATGGCCATTTTTAAGGATTTAGACATGCACCTACTGCAGTCTTCCAGGAGATAACTCAAATCCCGGCGCACCTCGTCTTCCAGGTAATACCGTAGATCAAATCCTGGTTAAGGTCTTATAAGGATAAGCTATTTATACATCTCTTCATATCCCTGTGCACATGAATAAACAGAATATTCAGAATATTACCATGGAAACAGGGCTTAGACAGGCTGTGAAAAACAACATTAAATTGGATAAGGTGTATATGCTCCAGTATCGCTCCTAATATTGGTATGCCTCATGTATCCTTTCCTGTTTTTTTATTAAATCTGGATGAGAGCTTAACAGGATCTGCGATATCATCAAGCTCATAAACAGAATACTTGAGTGTGCCAGATATTAAGGGAATATTGTTGTGCATCTAAAGAACACTAATTCTGTTTTCTCTGGTGGGTCCCTTAGCGAGTATTTTCATAAAGTACACACTGTCTTTGTCTCTTTCTAGGTTTTGAATTGTCTCATTGCGAGGACCCAGGCGTGCCTCAGTTCGGCTTCAAGGTCAACGACCAAGGTCATTTCTCCGGGAGCAGCATCACATACAGATGTGAGCCCGGATACACTCTGCACGGCGCTTCCACGCTGAAGTGCATGACGGGTGAAAGGAGAGCCTGGGATAACCCTCTGCCTTCCTGCATCGGTATGTCTCTTCCTGCTGTTAGTTGCCTTTTACACTTTGAGAAGAAGTTCATTGAAAAGACACAAACAGGTGTATTGAGACTCACACAAAGGCGCACACACACTCAATTATAGGTTGAACCTTGAATAAATAAGCTTGAGAGGGAAAGGTGAGGAGGTTGCCTTTGCTTTCACTGGTATGCTGCATCTTGTGATGTATGATGTGTGGTCCGTACTGCTCCTATCTACAAACATTAATCTATGTATTTGTTGAATAGCTGCACAGTTACCCAAGGCCTCTCAAAGGTACTGGGCAATTTAAATCAAAGAGTTTGTCACAATTGCTCAAGGCAAAAATCAAGAGCACGACATATTCAGTGAATATATATCAACATAATTAAAGGTCTTATTGATAAAATTTTTATGTAGACGAATTTGTTTTCAAAAAAACAATACATCCACAGAGCCTTTAGAAATGTGCCGAATAAAAATATAGCTTTTCCTGAAAAAAAATATTATGATTGTGAATTAATCATAGATATTGACGTTTGGTTCCCACCTCTTCTAACAAGGCTTGTGAGTGAATAGTAAAACGGTGTTTGTGTCACGTGGTATCCCTGGGTCATCATTTAGTGTGGAAAAAACATATAAATGGCTGAGATTGACGGTAAGTGCCTGGCAACGACTTGTTGTGAAGCGAATGCAATGAAATCGGGGAGGGAGAATGCGACATCTAGTGGCTGAATGTTATCAATAGCACCTTTAAACCCACATACACCTTTTAAAGGAATGGTTTGTAGGATCTGGCGGTATCTAGCGGTGAGCTTGCAGATTACAACTTCTACATCCATGCTTATCCCGTGTGCCAAGCGTAGGATTGCTTCGGTGTCTGACACGAAAATGCAAATGGCCCTCTTTGGAGCTAGTTATTGTAAGAGTAGGGTGCTTAGAGTGTGTTTGTACGTGGGAAGTGAGTGCTGAAGCAAGAGAGAGAGAGAGCGGCGGCGACAGGAGCGAGTAATGGTATCGACTCCGGCCCAAGCAGGAAAAGATAACAGTGTTTGGTCTGTCATACAAACATACTTATTAATATTATATTCCATTTCTGCCAATAGATTCCCCTAATAGTTACACATTGGTCCTTTAACTGATGCACATATAGAAGCAGGAACCATTACTGCACTAACTCCTGTTCTATAATACAGTACAGGGTCACTTGCTGCTTTATGCAAAGACTCTGCTCACAGGACGTCCATTCAATAATCTGGAAAGAAAGCAGGTGGCTGGCCAATTTCCTGTTGAATCGTCTTCCCGATTTTCTCATGAGGTCAAACACTGCTGTAGTTTCAAAGTCTCAATGAAAAGCCTATTTATTCAGGAGAGTTTACCACCTGCACTCCCTCTGCCCAATTGACCCATTTCCTCCCCTGCTGTGGGTGATTCGCTGTCTATTCTCCGCAGACTCAAACACACACATGTACAAACGCACACAGATCTAATCTCTTTGAATTAGATTTGTTTCTCTGCTTGTTTTTAATCCTTATTTATGTCATTCTTACTCCATAAAGAGCTAAGTGACAAACCTGTTTTTTCATTTGTGTCATAAACACATTTAAATCGATTTGTTTTTTTGCTACAAGCCGCTGCTTCAAATAGCTGGCCATTTTATGTAAACGATAAAACCTACGGGGAAGCAACTACTCTTTGAGTATTGACACATTTCTAAATATTCCATTATATCATCATTGCCTTTCTAATTCATTTTTCACAGCTTCAAACTGATGGGAAAATACAAACCACAGCTCTGAATATTGATGTCAACAAGTCAATAATGGTCTTTTACTGGCTGTGCATTATCAGGGCTCCAGAACAGAGCAGTATGTTGGTATATGGCTTACATCGTTCATACATATCAAACAAGCTCAAATGATTGGATTACGCTGCAGGTGCCGGCTGTTTTTACTGAGCTTGGAAAATCGTTCTCATTGTGCACCTGCAGACTGAAATAACGTGCAGAACAATCTAAAGCTTACCTCGTTTTTATCTTTATGTCGATTTGAATTTTCAATGTGATCCTATTTCACTTCCTGCTCTGCTTGTTTTAGCTGCTTTAGCAATTAAATTTGCTTTATATATTCTTAGGGTTTCATTATTTTACTAATTTGGCTTTTTATTATTTATTAGAGCTGTCAGTCGTTTGAAATATTTAATTGCGATTAATAGCAAATTAATCACACATCTTTTATCTGTTGAAAATGTTTAGCGCAATTGAGGAAGTTATATCAAATGTTGCCATTTCGGTACAGCTTTTCTAACGCGAAAATGCGAATAAAATACTTGAATGGAAACACGGCTAGTGACATGGCCTGTGACACTGTTAATTCAAATTTGAATAGACGATAAATTTAACCCTCTTCTATATATTTTGAAAGACATTTAATATTAACATAACTAAGAATATGTCATTGATAGGGCTGTCAATCGATTAAAATATTTAATCACGATTAATCGCATATTTATCCATAGTTAATCGCAATTATCTGTTCAAAATGTACCTTAAAGGGAGATTTTCCAAGTATCTAATAATCTTTTCAACATGGGAGTGGGCAAATATGCTTGCTTTATGCAACTATATGTATATATTTATTACTGAAAATCAATTAACATCACAAAGCAATGACAAATATTGTCCAGAAACCCTCACAGGTACTCGAATCATAACATGGCAAACTCAAGCCCAAAAGGCAACAACAGCTGCCAGTGTGTCAGTGTGCTGACTTGACTATGACTTGCCCCAAACTGCATGTGATTATCATAAAGTGGGCATGTCTGTAAAGAGGAGACTCGTGGGTACCCATAGAACCCATTTTCATTCACATATCTTGAGGTCAGAGGTCAAGGGACCCCTTTGAAAATAGCCATGCTAGTTTTTCTTCACCAAAAGTTAGCAGAAGTTTTGAGCGTTATTTAGCATCCTTCCCAACAAGCGAGTATGACATGGTTGGTACCGATGAATTCCTTATTTTTTTTAGTTTAAAATTATCCCAGAATCTTCACTCTAACTTTAAGATTGAACCTGCTACAACCTAAAAATTGCAAGTTGCATTAATGCGTTAAATAAATTAGTGGCGTTACAACGAACTTGCGTTAACACGTTATTATTGCGTTAACTTCGACAGCCCTATTATTTATACTTTTTATGGCCATATTCATCAAAGTTTCTTATTTGTGTTTCTTGGTTCCTAGGAATCTTTTTCCCGAGAAAAAAAGAAAAAAAAGGTTGAATGTATGAATATAAAGCCCAAAAATGTTTTGATTCGTATAGTACTTGAAGCTTATTTGGAGACTCACTTTCTCTAATTGGACCCAAACAACTGCTGAGCCAGTACAGAGTGACACACAAAATGTCTGCTGCAGCTGTGCCCCAGATGGGAGCTATAAGCATAACAGCAAGCCCGATGTTTTAAGGACCTTTCTTTCTTCACCGCTGCCTGTGAACTTTTCTGATTTTGGATTCAGCTTAATAAGCTCCTCTCCTTCTCACTATCAATAATGAAAGACTCATAAAACCACCGGCTGATATTCTCTGACTTTATATTTTAGCAGTGACACGCCGTGACCTCGGCTAACCTCCAGTCTTAATATTATATTGCTTCTTATTATTACTCGTAGTGTTTCCTCCTTTACCCCCCTTGGTTCTCTGCTTTTTTATCTCTTTCTTTTTCCCATTCTCATCTCTGTTTTTCTCCGTCCCAACTCTTAATATTGCTCCTAATATTCGAGATAATATATTCCAGTGACGGAGGGAGGGGAGCCTGAGGGAGGAGGAACATGGGGAGGGAGGGGATGAAGATTGTGAAAATATATAAAGGAGAGAGACAAAGAGCGAAAGGGGAATTATTTTCTGTTATATAATGTGTGGTGGTTTCTTTAGGGTTGAATGCAGGATCAGCACTTTGTCTCTTCCTCTTCTCTGTGCATGAGAAAGAGAGTTGGCTTCTTTCTTAATCCATTTGTCTCCGTGGTGATCGTTCAATCACTGCTCAGTGGCTACCGAGGTGCACCGAGTGGATCTGATTGCCTCGATAAACAATTGAAACAGACGGATAACTGGTTGACTTGTCATACATCACGTACACACTTAAATACACATGTGCACACCCATCAATTGGCCATTGGTTTGGCTGAATTGATATATCTAGCGGCACTTATTAACAGTCTTACCTGTGTGTGTGTGGTTCCTGTAGCGGAGTGCGGTGGTCGTTTTAAAGACGAGTCTTCAGGGAGGATTCTGTCTCCTGGGTACCCGTTTCCGTACGACAATAATCTGCGCTGCACCTGGACCATCGAGGTGGACTCAGGAAACATTGTGAGGTAATGTGGACTATCAAAAAACCTTCCCAGGAGTAAAGTTTAGGACTGCTAACGATTATTTTCATTGTCAATTAATCTGTTGATTATATTCTCTATTAATCGATTAGTTGTTCGCTCTATAAAATGGTGAAAAATGTCGATCACATGACATCCTCAAATGTCTTGTTTTGTCTACAACTCAAAGATATTCAGTCTACTCTCATAGAGTAAAGAAACCAGAAAATATTCACATTTAAGAAGCGGGAATCAAAGAATTGTGTTTTTTTTCTTAAAAGAATACTCAAACCGATTATTCAATTATCAAAATACTTTAATAGTTGACAACTAATTGATTAAATTGCAAAATAACAATGTCATTAATTTAAATTCCCACTCCAGAACTTTTGTAAAAATCTGTAATTGAAAAATAATTAGTTTTTATATTTAATTTAATTTCTTATATAATAATTATGATGAAAAAGATCCCAATTGGGTTTAAATCATTTATATTAAATCACCAATCACCAAAAAGGTTCTTATAATAGTCTCTCTTTGTGGGCGTTTAGTTGTTACACAAGGAAGACTGTTGTGAAGTTGTAAAAGTTTGGAGCAGACTTTGAGAAGAAGTCTGATTTAATGAAGAGACAATGTTTATATCGTTGATATTTAAAAAAACAAATTTCATGTAAATTACAGTCTGCAGTTCTTGGCCTTTGACACGGAAGCCAGCCACGACATGCTGAAGGTTTGGGACGGACCACCTGAGAATGAGATGTCTCTGTCGGATATCAGCGGGTCTCTGCTGCCTGAGAGAGTCCACTCCACACTGAACACCGTCACTGTCCAGTTTGAGACGGACTTTTACATCAGCAAGTCAGGATTCGCTATTCAGTTCTCTAGTAAGTACAATAATGTCCAAACGAATGTATTAAACATTGTTAGGAGTTTATCCACTACTGTTGTTGTATAATTTTACTTTACATGTCTTTGATGTGTGTAAACTAGGTTTACAGAGGGACCAATACTGTTTTTCTACTACTCTGAATATGTTTGTCTAGTGTCTTTTAACTTGATTAAATATCCGAAAATCAATATTTAACATAATTGAGAATCCAGATGTACAGTGTTCTACTTGAAAACCCCATTTGACCAGCCAGAAATGATCTCAACCGATATTTCATAATACAGGACAGCAAACAGTTACTTGAATTAGTACTGATTTAATGCATTAGCTTGATTAGCTATAGATATCCAGTGCGACACAGATCTTTACAATTGCCCTCCCCTCTTTCTCCTCCATTCGCTCTTCTTCCTCCCCGTCCCCTCTCTCCTTCTCTGTGTCCCTCTCTGTACAGGCTCAGTAGCTACAGCCTGCAGGGACCCAGGTGTACCAATGAATGGCAGTCGTAGTGGAGATGGCCGTGAGCCGGGGGATTCAGTGTCCTTTCAGTGTGACCCAGGATACGAGCTCCAGGGGGATGACAAAATCACCTGTATACAAGTGGATAACAGATACTACTGGCAGCCCAGCCCGCCTGTCTGCATAGGTGAAAACACCAGCTTCCGTATATTTATAGGGACGTGCCATAGTTGTGCTGCATGCACGACTGCGGTTGTTTAGGGCTCAAGGACACGTCTGTGAGTGACCTTTAGGAGAGCTGCGTAAAGAAGATAATGTCTGGTGATCTGAATTTGCTACGTAATACATACAGTATGATACTGCTCCACTATCTGGGCCACCTCTCTCCATACTGCTGCATATTAATCAAAAACTATGATTCACTAAAAACAATGAAAATGGTGTTGATTGAATAAAAAAATATATATTTCATCCTGCATGGTTGAGTTTGAGAGAATACACATTTTGTGGTATTTTAAGACATTAGAATGAATGTATACCTTTGCTTGTGTTCCCGTCACAGCTCCATGTGGAGGAAACCTAACCGGCTCCAGTGGATTCATACTGTCTCCTAACTACCCGCATCCCTACCCTCACTCCAAGGACTGTGATTGGCTCATTGCTGTCAACTCTGACTACGTCCTGTCGCTGGCTTTCATTGGGTAACCTGCTTTATTATGTAACAATCTAAGTTCAATGACTTTTTTTTGGGAAAAGCATTTATTTTCCTCTAGCAACGATGAATGTCTATCTGGTACATTTCAGACTATATAATGGATTTTAGAGACTAAAATTATAATCATTTAATATCAGATGATAAACGGCTTGTACCTACCAGGCTTCTTTTCATTTATTTTGCAACATACAGTACACTTTAATCAAAAATTGTCAATGGCAGCTTCTGTATTTCTTTGTTTTTTTGTTACTGTTATGAGCGCTTGAGAACTATTTGGTTCTAAAATGTGTTTTTCTAAAAGTGTAATAATCAGTGTTCTGAAAATGTTCTTAAAATCGGTTCCCAGCAACTTTCTGCACATGCTTTCTAGTATTAAAAAAAAAAAAAAAACTGTGTAAATAACCTGTGGCCTGTAATACAAAGCAGGATTAGGGGTTAGCGAGGTGACTTCAGAGTTAACCCTGGGTTTTCCGTCCTACGAGGGTGGTTCACTTCTTACCAGGGTAGATCGCCATGGTAACTTAAGCTGAACACTTAACCTGCTCCGGAGCAGGTTATGTTCCAGATAAGAGATCAATTGGTATTAAAGCACCACCTACTGACCTCGGTGCGCAGATCGTATAATAATATTACTCAAACACGAAGAAGATTAAATCATAATCCAGGCTAAAACCAACACAGTTTAAACTCACAAATGCAGGAAGGACAGCTGGCTGTATGCTGCGGATGCTTACCGTTTTGAATTATGTTTTTATATTTCTGAGTCGGGGACGCAGCTGAAAGAAGGCTGAAATAGTCATATATACCATGACGCTCCCATAGGGCATAATGAAGTGTAGTCTATTCATCCATTACATTCTGAAAGCTATTTATATTTCACTGCCCCATCTAGATGACTATATCTGACTTTTGAGTATTCAGTTAATGAATCATAAATCTGTTAATTTACGCATTCACACATTGGCATTTTTTTCTTTTGCCATCTGTCCTTCTTGCATTTGGCAGCTTCAGCTGTGTTAATTTTAGTCTGGATTTTGTGTTTAACTTCTTCATGTTTGTCTAATATTATATATTATAATTATTACATTATATATATTATAGATTATTATGTAGTCCATGTTTGTGATTGGTCATATGCTGTAGACACCACCCCTTTTATGTGAATGCGCTCATAGCCAGATTGAGAAACCCTGGGTTGACTTACTGAGTTAATAACCGCCGTCGTAGGACCGCTTACGGGATCTCGTTTGTTAGGTTAGTTAAGCCTCAGGTTTCTAATAAAAACTCAATCCTAAAGTGATGACTCTTTCTGTGCCCCTGTTCTCCCCATCTGCTTCCCGCTACCTCTTTTCCCTATCTGTGTCTTTTTCTTCATCCATCTCTAGTTTCAACATTGAGCCAAACTATGACTTCCTGTATATCTACGATGGTCCGGATAGCAACAGTCCTCTGATTGGAAGCTTCCAGGACAGCAAACTCCCAGAGAGGATAGAGAGCAGTTCGAATACCATGCATTTAGCATTCCGCAGCGATGGGTCTGTTTCTTACACCGGCTTTCACCTGGAATACAAAGGTAAAATATTCTCCCAGTAGTACCACCATCCTCATATACTGTGTTTAGTGCTGGAATAGCTTCAAAAGGTTCAAGAGGCACACAGCACAAACCACAGATTTTGTATTCTTCGGGTTTGTTTGAGAAACACTAACAGCAGGGGGACTTCTTAACAGCACAGACACATTTCTTTTTCAGTATCATAAGTAAACACATCTACAATATAATCAAAGTCACCCAAGCGAAAGCAGCACCCCGTCATTTGTTCTGCAGTCAGTATCTAATGGCTTATATCTTGGACTTGATGTCACCTGGAAATAGACTCGAATTGTGTGTCTTTTTATGATGACGGGAGATTTAAAAAAGCAGAAAATAGACACACAGTTCAACTGGGAGTGTTTTTAACACTGCCTTCATTGATTTTCAACGTTAAGAGACAAAAAAATTAACAACATGAAACCATTACTAAAATAATTGAATAAAAAAACAACAACTGACAAGACATTGGTTAAATTTAAATAAATACAATAATGTTATACTCATGGCAGAAGGTACGCAGCAAAAAAAATGTGATGTAAATTTAATTAAAAAAAAAAGTAAATAAATAAATGAGTAATTAAAGAACTAAGTAAAATGTTACTTTTCCCCACCTGTTCATAGCCAGCTGTTCATCTCTCAAACATTGCCTCTCTTTTACCTTTTAAGAAAATAAAGGTATAATTTGTATAATATTTTTAATTTATTTTTATTTTTATTTTTATTTTATTTTATTTTATTTATTGATTTATATTTGTTTTGCTTCTTTTTTATTCTTAATCTTTTCATTGGTTTTTGTTTTATTATTTTCTTTCTTTTTTTTCTTATCATTTCATATAATTTTCACTTTTTCACTATAAAATATAGAAACATTGTAGTATGAAGAACATCATACGTAAGCAAATGTAAATTTATATTAACTCCTGCACTCCTGCAATAAAGTAAAATGAAAAAAGAATAAAGAAGAAGAACAAAAAAAAAAGAATATACGTGATTTTCTCCATTGAGATGCAGGAAGACATCTCCTTGAGCCACTGGACAGCTAAAGCTATGTTCTTATGTTTTTGGGACGATAGGATTAGTGGGATGAATTCCTAATATAAACAACTACGGGTGTAGAGGTGATTTTATGCCCATCGTTATCCTACCTACTGCCCGTGATACATCACACCAAAACTCTCTTATCTCCCCACACTCCCAACGGCAGTGAAACAGCATCCTTTTCTCTTGACCACACTTAATACATGTATCCTGATTGTTATTGTGAAATTTATGTAGTTTGACTGGAGTTATATAAGTACGCATTAGCCACTTAAATTGTAATAGCTGTGTAAAAACTGTGAGTGTTTTTATTGCCACTTTGTAACTGTCAATTGAAAAATATTTTTAATACACTCTGCTTGATGTAATTGCATCAGGGGCTGTTTTCTGTCTTATCTGTTTTTCATAAGAAAGGTAAAATGTTTCAGATGTCTCCTGAATGTGTTTAGAATTATTTCATTTTCACATTGAACAAAGAAGACTACTGCATTAGCCCTAACCACTCAATATAAATGTATATGCAGTGAAGCCCCCCACACGGATGGCAGTGTGCATCACGCTGATTTGAAGATGAGAAAGAATGATTGCTCTCGCCATAAAGTCCCTGTTGAATTAGGGTTTGTTGAAATAGTCTGTCAGGGGGTTGAGTTTGATTCACTTGCACAAAAGAATCAACACCGGCTTCATGTGGACACAGGAATTAAGTCTTGTTGAGTTGATGCAGGGTGGCCGCTAATCTTTGAGGAGGGGGGGGCCAAAGCCATAATTTACAAGGTTCATGTAGCATGCAAAAGCCGGGGGATGAAGTTACCGTTCTTGCTCCATCTGTGGCAAAGGTAGCTAAGTCAAACAGACTGTTTTAAAGGCCAACGAAATGCCTGCCTCATTTGATTATGGCTAAGGATGCAGTTATTATTAATTTGACTTATTATTTATGTGTTCCTGTCGCTTTTTCTTTGCCTCATCCTTTCTCTCTCTCACTTACTTAATCGTCCTCTTTCTCTGCGTCTAGCCAAGCTGAGGGAATCATGTTTCGACCCAGGTGTGGTTCTGAATGGCACCCGGCTGGGATCCGATTATAAGCTCGGCTCTACTGTCACCTTCTATTGTGAGGCCGGATATGTTTTGCAGGTACAGTTAATAAATGGATGGATGGATGAATGGATGGATGGATGGGTGGTTGCTTACTTGGTTGCATGGTTGGTCGGGTGGGCTGGTCAGTTCGCTGGTTTGATGGGTGATTGGTCGATTGGATGGGTGGGTGGTTGCCCGCTTGGCTGGCTTGTTGGTTGATTTGTTGGGCTGTTTTACGATTAAAAACATTTCTCTTTTTTTCTTTAGGGCTATTCTACCCTAACCTGTAGTATGGGAGATGACGGCAGACCTGGATGGAACAGAGCATTGCCTAGTTGTCAAGGTAACACATACTAAAACGCAGACTGGAAAAAAACTTCCCCGCAAACACAATTTAAAGGTGCTAAATATGGGATTGGGCTTGCAGCTAACAAGTGCTAAAGTGCTGAAAGATCTAATGGTGTTAACCTGAGCTGGAACCAGAGTGTGGGTGCTACGCTTCTGCGACTACACCGTCAGACACAGACGGAGAGTAGGCAAATAGTTGTTTGCTGCTATATTTATGCTCTGGATATCAAATTTAGCACCTTTAAGCTTATTTTAGATCAACAATGTGTTATTTATTGTGTATATGTGTGATTATGTGCCTCTTTGCTTGTCTTTATTTGTGCACGTGTATGTTCTGTCTCCAGCACCCTGTGGAAGTCGTTCTACAGGAACAGAAGGGACTGTTTTATCTCCAAACTTCCCCAGAAACTACACCTCTGGACAGACCTGTGTCTACTCTATATCTGTACCTAGAGAGTTTGGTAAGTTCATCCACACACACAAACACAGCAGAGTGCACACATGCCATTGCATTCAACAGGATCTTGTATGATTGAATACCATCTAGGAATAATTCACAGACTTTCATTCAGTTCCTGTGTGAATCTGTTGGGTGTGCTGGAGTGAAAACTGCAATAGAAAAAGCAGGCAGTATTAAAGTAATGTATTCTTTATTCTTAAAATAAATCAAATGCAAGTGTTTAACGCTCTGAAGTGTAGGTGAAGAGACAACAGTCGAGAACAAAACCTGTGATCACAATTTTCTTTGACGTGTATTCTTCTATTGTTCTTTTACTCGATGAAACAAATTCGCATTAGAACTTGTTTGATTTCTAATGGGGAACCTTCCTGAAGGACCCCTTTGTGGTTTTTAAACCACTGAGAAACTAGTAGAGATATAACGCGTGATCAAAGGACGCTCGATGGCCATTTATTTGATTCCAGGTCAGGGTTTCATCATTGAAGTGACATTTAAAGATGAGGCAGTTTTTTATCTTGCCACGTTTGATCGAAGGTCCTTAAGCCAGATATAAATGAGGCATTATAAAGATATGAATATTGTAGAGGATTCGTCACATTAAGTGAGGCTGTGTTGGGAATATGGAAGCATTAGAGGAAATGAGAGTGTCCTCTGGTCATGACCAGGGTTGGAAGTGGTGCCTTCAAGAAGTAATGTGCTAGAAATTACTCATTATAGTCAGTTTGTTGGCACATTTAATGTCAATAACTAGGGTTGTCAAAGTTAACACAAAAATTACTTATTAAAATTCATTCTAACACCACTATTTTTTTTAATGCATTAGCCCAACTTGCCATCGCTCCAAACCAGTTCATTCACATTTATTTATTGCGACATTTCAAAAGTTAAAATTTAAATTTCTTAAAATTTCCTTGACAATTGAATGGAAACACGACTACTGTCAAGTTAAGCTTTAAAGTTCATTCTTGACCTTGGAAATAGTAGTTTGACAAAACAATCCCAACTCGAGATCCACTTACTAGCTTTTTTCTGGAGCTTTCAACTATATCACATGTCTTCATGAGCAAATAGAGGTTGGATTGGTTGATAAGCAAGCTCAGTGTTATGATTTCATAGCACTTGTAAGTGTTTGACCTTGTCTTCATCAGTAGAGGCTGTTGAAAGCTCTGCAGAAAAGCGAGTAAGTGGACATTAAGTTGGAGTTGTGTTGTCAAAAGGATCAATATCATTCCATTTTCATGATGTGCAAATTTACATGTGTCTCTAATCTCCATTCATACATTGGCATCTAAATTATTGGTTGACTGATTATTAGAAAGACAGACTCATTGGGTCTGACCTGAGCTTTTACAAACAATCAGTAATTGCTGGATGTGATGTCCAATTATGCCCTGTGGTGTTATGAATAAATAGCAGAGTTCCCCGAGGCTGTTGATGGTTGCTGTCTCATTATATTTGCGGAGCAGCTTTTGGAGTGTCAACTAACATTTGGTTGGCCTACATATTGTTTAAGACACTCAGACAGCCTCCCTGAGGTTGTTTTCTTACGTTGCAGTGCTTTTTTTTTTTTACCACCTGTCATTCTCCAAAAAAAAAATAACACGTGAACTCAACAGAAGTTGAAGGTTACAGGCTCATGGTTGCAGTTTCGTAAAATTTGATGATCAGAGAAATTATCAAATGTTAAATGATGTGTCAGCTTTCATACAAATGGCCCCTTCAGTTTAAAGACCAGGTGGGGAAAACCTTTGGCATTACCTCCTGTTGATTGAGGACGTGGCCGAGGACACCCACTCAGGCAGCTCATCAGGAGGCACGGCAGCTCCACGGGGATCGATGCCCAGGTTTTCTCCATCTGATGTCGAGAGCTGAAGCCGGAGCCTTTTCAAATGAACATTTCAATCATTTAATAACAAGTCCAGTGGATTGATTTGAACTTTGCTTGAAACCGTTACAACCTGGGCGACTGAACAGATCTACCAGGTGACTGCGGTGCAGCAGAGGGATTTCACTACCAACAAGCCCCGTGGTTAACACAGTGTGGGACGGCGCTGCTGTGATCACTTATCTCTCTGTGTGTGTGTGTGGCTGTGTTTGTGTGAGTCTTTCTGTGTCGGTAGGCATATATGTTGTTCTTTCTTGTTATCTCAGTATGAGTAAAATCCACTGGGATATTTTAACAGCATGTAAGCCGTTCCCTGTGTGTGTTAATGCTTTATGAGTCCGTGTGTGAATGTCGATTCATGTGTGTCCTCCTGCCTGAAATCTGTGCCGTTTTGAAAACGGTTTCAGCTGTGAACTCCTCCACCTGCTCTGCGGTCTGTCGATATTACAGCGGGGCATGATGGAAACCTTAATCACTCTAGTTTCCTTAAAATCTATACACGGTGGGAGCTTTAGAGTATTTCTGCTGACAGGCAGAATCTTGTCATTTTTTATGACCACTCAACCGCATGCCCTCATCCTCATGTATGACCATGAAATGGCTATAAGATACAAGTATAAGAGGTTACTTTCATCTGCCTTATAGAGCTCTTTCTCTGCCTTTCACACCTGGAGGGGCAATTCAATGCCAATTGGAAATCTGATTTGTTTCTGTTCTGCATTTTATCATGAAAGCAGACTGAGTATCTTTTGTGAGTCGGAACAATGTGTTAGCAAAATGCGGATCATGCTTTCAAAGAACTCCACAGAGAGAAAACGGCCGTGTATAAAGTGACCAGTGACCTTCTTATAGCTGAATATCCTTGACAATGTACAGATTCAATCCTTTACACCTCAGCCTTTGGCGCCAAAGAGAGAGAGAGAGGGAGGGAGGGAGAGATGGAGAGGTGATATCTATGTGTGCGTGTGTGTGTAATCAAGGAGCTGGCTTCATTGAGGCTGAAATAAATGTAATTTATCCTAAAGGACATTTTCTTCCATGTACTGCAGACCAATTAATTTTCATTTTTCACAAGTATACCTACAGATTTGCATCTTAAAGGAATACTTCACCCCCAAAATGATCATTTGTATATCAATTATTCACCCCGTGTTACCTTGAATTTGTGAAGACAAATTTTTCTCGCATGCCTCCACGGTGAACGAAGAATCCAAAAACAGAGAATAGTCTTGAAGTAAATGAAGGCCGCGTTTAACAACAACAAAGCTATATCAAAACATTTACATACTGACACAACTCGTGCATTATAAATCCAAGTCTCATTTATCCAATCCTGTATGCTCACTGACCATAAACAATCTCACGCTTGCTCAGGCGTGCTGCTTCTCCATGCGAGTACTAATTATGAGGAAGTATTTTAAACATAGACTGTATATAAGAAGTGGACATACTCACTGTGACGTCACCCATTGGCATTTTGTCCATCGCCATCTTGGTTTGTGGTTGCGCAATCTTGTTTTTTTGCAACCAGTGGTGACATGAGGGGGTGGAGCTAAGTACAACCGAGCACTGAATAAGACATTTTCAGGCAGCCCAAAAGGTTATAATTAACTTACAAGCACTGAAAACACACCTTGAAAGGGTTAAAGTTCTACGACGAAAACAGTGACAAGACAGCCAGACCGGACAACGCTGTGGTAGTGACCTGTCAATCCCAAGGTAGCCACGCCCTAAAGCATCCCCTGCTTTATGGTCTATTTGACTCTAAATGGGACCATAATTTACTAAATGAACATCATGCTGTATTGAAGAAGACTTGAAACTAGCGACTGAGACCATAAACTCATGTTTACAATGTTTACTGAGGTAATAAATCAAGTGAGAAGTAGGCTCATTTTCTCATAGACTTCTATACAGTTCGACTTCTTTTGCAACCAGAGGAGTCTCCCCCTGCTGGCTATTAGAAAGAATGCAAGTTTAAGACACTTCCACATTGGCTTCACTTTTCAAACCCGGAGGTTGCCCACTGATTTTAAATAGTAAGGTTTTAACGAAAAATGCATGTTTTTGGGAAGTAGTGAGCATATGACTGGATAAATGAGACTTGGATTTTACTGCACGAGAGTTTGTAAACGGATGCTTTGGTATAGTTTTGCTGGTATTAAATGCGGCCCCCATTTACTTCAATTCATCTAGGATTTATTCTGTTTTTCGATTCTTCTTCATTCACCGTGAAGGCATGCAAGAAAAACTACATTTATAATTATTTTGAAGGCACAGTGATCAACCAAGACAGAGAGAATTGTACTAGTTTGAGCAAATACGGGGATCTCAGGCCTCCAGGGGATTCTCTGAAGCTACCTGCCACAGCAGCTGCACTGTAAAATCCAAGGTTTAGTCTCGGTTCATGGCCACTGCAGCAGTCTTTTTACCTTCCATCATACTGAACCAGAGTAAAGCATGGGTTGTGGGACCTGAGTTTGACAGGTTACCACTCATATGCTTTCACTCTACCTGCTTGTAATACTGTAGGGAAGACATATAGAAACACATCTTATCTTATATACCCTTCTGACGTATAGTTTTTGCCAACACCAGCATTTCATACGAGCTGAAAACACTGATACACCCTAGCCAATTGACAAGGGGTGGGGGGGGCTGGGGGGGCGTTGCTGGTGCATGATGATGATAAGATGGTGATGTTTTGATTATTAAGTGTCCTGATATGTAATTTTGTGCCAATAGTTGGCTTGAAATAGAGGTTGACAGTGCAGCGTAATAAAATTTAAATTAGGTTTTACAGGTTAATTTTATCATTGGAAGGTCAGGCACAGAAGGCGGCATGGAATAATAATTTGCCACCATTCAAGTGTGGTTAACTCATCTCTTTATCTGTCTTTTTTCCCTTTCTTCTCCAGTCCTCTTTGGACAGTTTGTATTGTTCCAGACATCTCTAAATGATGTGACGGAAATCTACGATGGACCCACTCAACAAAACACGCTACTGTCTTCTCTCTCTGGGTCCCACTCTGGTAAGGATGGATGGATGGACGGACGGACGGACGGACAGATAGACAGCCTGAGACCTAACCATATAACTTTCTTTCTGATCTTGTCTCTCTTTGACGCCCTAGGTGAGTCTCTCCCTCTGAGTACGGGAAACCAGATCACGATAAAGTTTACCACGGTCGGACCAGAAACTGCGAAGGGATTTCACTTCGTCTACCAAGGTCAGCCAATCACAAGGAGCCAAAGCTGTTGTTTAATTTACCATTATTGTTATTAGTAGCCATTTTCAAACAAATAAATTATATTTTCTAGGGTTTTGCAGAACATGCTTGTATTCTTCATGTCGGACGGATGATTTTTAGTTTTTTATGTATTTAATTTTTTATGTATTTAATGTTTATTTAACCAGGAAAGCCACATTGAGATTAAGAATATCATGGCCAAGATATGCAGCAATAATATCGTTATCAATATTAACGTTTATTTGAAAAATTGTGACATCCTCCTTGTTTCTGCAGCTGTGCCGAGGACCAGCTCCACCCAGTGCAGCTCAGTCCCCGAGCCACGCTTCGGAAAGCGTCTCGGTAATGACTTTGCAGTTGGCTCGTTGGTGCAGTTCGAGTGCAACCCTGGTTATGTCCTGCATGGCTCCACCGCCATACGGTGTGAGAGCGTACCTGACAACCTAGCGCAATGGAATGACACCCTGCCAACATGCATAGGTAAATATGAATCCAGAAATCAGGCAGAAAGACAGACATTTTCCTATTTAGAATGCAGTAAGATATATAAGATTATATATTAGCCATACAATGGACTCTCCACTTTAAAACAAATACAGACAATTCAAATGCAGATAGCTTTCCAATGTGGCCAGACCCTTAGCCTAACTATGCACAAGCTGTCACCCAGGCCTCAGGCTCTTTGGTCTCTTGCTCTGCAGGGGAAGAGATAATACAACCGACTTTCTCTTACTTGCACACAAAGTGTTTTTTTAACCTCTGCTTTTCTCTCCGTTCTGCTCTCTCCTCTCTCTCAGTTCCCTGCGGGGGTGCGTTGACCCTTCGTCGCGGGACCATCCTATCGCCTGGATACCCAGAGCCCTACGACAACAACCAGAACTGTGTGTGGAAGGTCTCCGTTCCAGAGGGGGCTGGAATACAGGTAGCACATGTCACACGCTGCTTCCTGGCTGACCTGTGTATCATTGGCTTAAAAGCTGAGCAGGCAGGATGTCAAGGAAGATAAGATATTATTAGAAGGATGAATGGATGGATGGTTTGTGAGAGACGAACCATCCACAGATAACTAGATAGGATCTAATCGTGGGAGATAATGCCTGATTGCGTGTAAGCTAAACTGCTCTCACGGACAAATACAAAGGCAAAGATGCCTCTGACACAAAATGGAGCACATATTTGACAGATGCCTCACAGCATAACAAGTGCAGCTGTGTTCTGTATCATTTGACTTTATCATTATTTGTAGGTAACAAACAGTTTTGTCTCATGCCTCCGTTTATACTGTTTGACAGTTTCATTAAATATTTACAGCAATTAACAAACATGTGTTTTATTTTAATTCTGAATTTGTTCATAGAACTAATTCAGAGTTGTAGAGCATTGTACCAGATGCAATCAAATGACAATTTAGATACTGTTGTTGATAACAAGTTTTGTCTTTCTCTTCCTCTTCATCCGCCTCCCCAGATACAAGTTGTGAGTTTTGCCACTGAGCATAACTGGGACTCTTTAGATTTTTACGATGGCGCCGACAACCACGCACCAAGACTGGGCAGCTACTCTGGTAAACAGTTGTTTCAATATTTTTATAGTGTTGCACATATCATGGCCACTTTTGCCAAAAGTAATATAGAAAATGACAGTGATTAAAGGGGCAGTGTGTAGGATTAGGTGGTATCTAGCAGTGAGGTTGCAGTTTGCGACCAACTGAATTATACTCCTCCCTTTCCAAGCGTGTCGGAGATGGTCGTGTCTAGAAGGTAACCCGCAAATTGTGAAAAGTTGCGAAAACGTGCAAAACTCTTAGAGACTCGCTGCCCGATGACCTAATCTATTTCTACTATTCAAAGTTAATGCCTAACCTTAATCATCTCGCGAGATCCCACAATTGTGGGTTACTTTCTAGACACGACCGCTGGAGATCTATGCTGGAAAACTAAGTTTTGGGCTACCGTAGAAAACTGGTGGACTTCGTGAAGAGGACCTGCTCCTGTGTAGATATAAAGGGCTCATTCTAAGCTAACGAAAACACATTGATTCTTAGTTTCAGGTGATTATACAATAATGAAACATGCTATGAATATTATATTCCATTTCTGCCAATAGATCCCTCTAAATGTTACACACTGGTCCATTAAGTGTGAGACAAATTGCAACAGATTAGCCAGTAGGAAACTATTATAGCATATCGATATTTCCAACTAGAAACATGGTAAATCATACAGTTTAGAATTGAATTGATAGCAGTCGGTAATTTGGAGTAACCGTGAAGACACTACTGAACAGCATTCAACATTATTAATCAAGAAAGGCCCGTCACAGATTTGAGTATATACTGATAGTCCGACTGAGATTAATATCTCATTTTCAAGAGATACCTGAGTACATTTGTGTATCAATAGAACATAAAACAAACTATTTAAAAAATATACAATATCAATCGTGATAATTACAATAATATAGTAAAATAAAATAATAAAAGTAATATAGCACAACAATAGTCATTTAAAGTTAAAAACAGTCACAGCTAAAATCAATCAGGATTTTGACTAGATTTCTGAACTGACCCATTAAGTACATTGAAGTATCAAGCTTGAAACTACACTGCAGTTCATCCCACATGTATGGTGCAAAGACTCTAAAAGCAGACGTTCCCAAATCAGTATAAGTTCTAGGAACCTGCAGCACTAACGAGTCCTGTGACCACACATATACTGTAGTCCATACTCTACATAACAAAATGTAGAGAGGAAGAAGAACTCTGTAGTCTGTAACCTGACCACAGTAATTATAGCTTGACAGTTAAATACATAATGATATACAAAGAAGAACATTGCATGCTGTCATGGTGTTTTGAGGCATACAAGATGTTGGCCATGTGGCCCCCCGCTGAGAGCTAAACTGGTCCGATTCTAAGTCTCCCAGCAGGAGCTGAGGAACACACCCACTAACACCTGCTTGTTTATCTGCGATTCCTTATAAGACATATAAGAAATTTGTGTCGCATAGCTAATTGATCCTCTTACACTCTAATTCTCTTCTAGGAATAGCTATTTCCTGGGCAACCTATGACATGACGTGTCAAACACATTCATTTAAAAAACAATACAATTATTCAGATTTCTAAACACTCCCAAAATGTGTCACTAACTATACCTTTAAGTTGACTTTAAAGGGATAGCTCTGGTCTTTTGAAGTGGGGTTGTATGAGGTACTTGAGGGACTACAGTAGATGACGGTCGGCACGCCCCCAATTTGGAGAAGCAGACAGGAGTACCAGCATGGAGGCAAAGCAATATACTGCTGTGGACGGAGGCAGCAGCAGCTTTTAGCCACCTAAAACAAAGGCCCACCTAAAAAAAATCTATATCAATATAGTAGTAGTAGATAAGTACCTCATACAACCCCACTTTAAATTATCTGAACTATCCCTTTAATGGAAAGAGCGAGGTATTTTTTTCTTAATTATGGTAATTATGGTGTCACAGCCTGGCTCGCTCAGGGCCACGAAAAATATGGAGACACACCGTGGGAAGCCACAATGGTATGGTTGATATTTAATACTAATTATCATTAATAAAACAGTTGTATAAGAGGTATCAATTTTAATAGCATGTTTTACATTTTTTATGTTTTATGTAAAATAGATGGAAACTGCTTCTGGTGATCACTTACTGTCTGTCCAGGTCAAATTGATCACTATAAGCAGATGATTATTATGCAGATTACCATCTAATTGACATTTGTATGTTTAATACATGAATATTAAGTAATGAAACGGAAACCTTCTCTATTTACTGAATTATATTGACTGTTTCAAAATACAGTACAGTAAATGCTTTTCAATTAACAATACTGTAAAAGGAAATTACTATACTGTGTATGATTCAAATACACTATAATACAATATAGCACTGTTTATAACATATAGCTTACTGTAGGCCCGCTCAAGGTGGCATTACATGACTAGGCATTATCAATCCACTTGACTTCAACTACAGGTGTTTTCCCCATGCTCATTCATTTTCTGTCTCCATCACTAGCAGCTATGACTGTTTCTTGTTGTTAGAGTAGACTACACGAGGTAATCTGAGGAACACAAAGTTTTTCTGCGACATCTCGTTGGCTCATTTTTGGCAGTTTAAGCTTCGAGGAGGCTATGTTTTTTATTGAGATAAAATTACCGTCTTTTTCCCGTCATGATTTCAATGTGCAAGCAGCACCAGCCTCAGAGGCCAGCCGGAAAGCAGACGATATCAAGGGCGTTAAGTGAAATTTTTTTTAATATTTTAACTTTTTTCCATATGTTGTCATGTATGAAAAGACCCAAAAGCAACACTTTATGCTGACTACTTGATTACTTTAAGCAAATTATTTAAAGCATTTGTATATAAATGATTCTGTCCCAAGCTTTTTGATCCATATACGTGGTTTCCACTGTATTCTATATTTCACTCATACATGCAGAACAAAACTACATTTCTCTTCTCGTCTTTTCCTGTAGAAAAATAAAATAATAAAAAAGTGTGTCTGGTCCAAATATTGGCTCTGACTACAATGGAAGTCCCTCTGCTCCAGTTCTCCGACAAGTCATATTTAACACAAAAATATGTTGAGCCCTGAGAGAAGCATTCCTCTGGATTCATTCACTCGTGTAACTCAAGCCGTCGTCCAAGGGGGGAGTCAGCATATTCTGGGGATGCTAATACTGCTTTTAGGGAAGCAAAGTCATCCGATTATCTGCTAGTTGTGTTAAATAATCTATGGAAGGGCTTGACATCTTGATGGAAAACTGGATAAGAGATTATATTGTTGGCAAGAAATTTTTTTTTTTTTACTCGGGTTGATTACAACTGTTAATTAATATAGTCACACATTCCAAAGTAACTGTAATGGTTAAATCCATGCTGTTAATCATTCATCATCATTCATCATTTATTATTGAGTGGAAATATTTTTTTATTTTTTATTTTCCATTATGGTAATGAATTAGATTTTCTCTGGAATATGAACAGGAGCAGCAGGGGGGCCGCAGACTGTTCAAAGATCTGCTAATTAAATCCCCTCACAACAGGCAACCAATAACATCCATTGGCCTAATTCACTGTTCATTCACAGGAATGTCTCTTTAACTTTGATACGTTCTGCTGACACACCTGCCACCGAACAAAAAAAAACAACATGTAAGTCAAAACGAGCTCTCTGGCCTCTGAGCTAATGATCAAACTCCACAGGTGGCTGCCAGCAGAAGACACTTTTACCACCGCTGCGTCTTCAAGCAAGACAATGACATTTCCACTGATAAGGAGATTAGAGTAGGTTAATGTTCCTTTACATTAAAGTGCATCATTGTGAAGGACCCTGACAGAACCACACTGTTGCACGGTGCCAGCTTCGCTTCAGTAGTGCGGTACTCGTTTTTTTTTTTTTTTTACTTTGTACTTTCCCTTGCCATGCTAAGTAGGTCAAGCCAACATTTGAAAAGTGGTTTCAAATAAAACAGATGTCTCATATAAAAGTAATTCCCTTCTCCCTCCTTCGAGAACACTTCACAAACAAAAAAAAAAGTGAAAATGTAGGTTTGGGAGGCCTTTGTTGTTTCCTTTGCTGTCAGATAACTAAGATCCTGTGCTTTCAAGCCTCAGTTGAAGAATGGAAAAAAATGTGATTGTGGTCCTCTGTTGCTCTCCTCCTCTCTCCTCGCTTTCAGGCACGACCATCCCCCCTCTCCTGAACAGCACATCTAACAACCTCCATCTCAGCTTCAACTCTGATATTAGTGTCTCAGCGGCTGGTTTTCACCTGGAATATACAGGTAACATATTTGTTTTGTATACAAGCTTTATCCGCTGTGTATACATAATGATGAGTGATGCTTTTACAACTGTGTTTATTTCACATTTCTTATCAGCTATTGGCCTGGAGTCGTGTCCAGAGCCTCAAACTCCAAACTACGGTATAAGACAAGGAGACAGATTTATGGTGGGAGACGTCGTACAGTTTTCATGTGAACAAGGATACTCTCTTCAGGTAAAAACACAACCTGTTTCTGCACAGATTCATACAGAATTGGAGGATAGCCATAGAACACAGACATGCACTACAAATAGCAGTTTTGTTTAATGCAAAACAAGTGCCAGACATGCATGTGAAATCATTAAAGGCTGCTCTGCTTTTTCTGATGTGCTGCCGCCATTCACTCTTTTTATCCCCTGGCTGCACAAACCAAGAACTATTTAAACTATGAATCAGAAGGAAACCCTCGCTCTCGGGTTGTTTTCCCAGCTCTTACTAAACATACAACTCTGGTGTGGTTTTGCACAACTCTTGAATAATGTATGCCTTCTGGTGTGGTCTGCCCAATTTCTGTGGAGTACTGTATACGGCTCTAATGGAGGTTTGCCTTCCTCACGCTTAATATCCAGCTCTGCATTACTACAGCTCTACTTATTGCTGAGTAGATAAAACTGCACCTTTTAAACCTAATTATTTATTATCTGTGGCAATTTTTCCCAACTGTTATGATAATAGATTGTGGCTTTTACATTTCTAGGGCAATGCCCATATCACCTGCATGCCTGGACCTGTCAGAAGATGGAACTACCCGGTGCCACTATGTCTCGGTAGGTGTCATCCTACAGTACATGTATGCACAAACACACACACACACATGCACGCATGCCGCCTGGATATATACCAAGATACGTGCAAAACTTGAGTGCTGCAGAAATGATGCAATCGGCCTCCATCGCCTTCACCCTGACTCTCTGGAAAATAAGCCGTTTGATCAATTTGCTGTTCTGTGATGAGCTGATTATTTAGTATTCTGTGCAGAATGTGATTAAGCTTTTAAACTGATGCAAAGCTAAGTCAGAGTCTGTCATGAGCATGCAGAGTGTGTGCCAAAGCATCAGCATGCACCGAGGCAAACTGGAGGAAACAAGCCCCGGACACACATCTACTTGCTACAATGGTAATTTATTCAAGAAGAGTATTTATTAAAGACTCCGAATATTAATGTGTTATTCAAAATGATGCAAAGTGTCAGGTTGAAGATACTCAAAGTGTCCAGTCAGCAGCAGCAGCGTCTTAAAAAAAGGAGAAGTACTCTGTGTGTGTGCTGTACTCAGCGATGTGTTGCTTTCAACACTGAACCACCTTTTTTTCTCTCTTCCTGCATTATGTGTGTGTGTGTGTGTCTACAGCCCAGTGTGGTGGGTCTATGACAGATGTAAGTGGAGTGATTCTAAGTCCTGGTTTCCCCGGCAACTACCCCAGTGGATTAGACTGCACATGGACAGTCAATTTACCTGTCGGCTTCGGTAAGAAACACTGTCAACTTTGAACCTGAGAAAAAAACGGTGTGTGTGGTTCTCCCTCCGTCTGTCTGTGTATGTTTCTGTCGCCCTCTTCATCCATCTATGCTATTTATTGACTCATTTATTCAATCACTCCCTCACTCAATCAGTGTCGGTGGCATTTATCCCCGTCGTTGACGAGTGGCTGCAGGTGAAGCATCTACAAATGCTTTTACCGCCGGGCCTCTCTGTCAGTCAAGCTTTGCTAATTGCTTTAAATGTCTTTTCTGTTTTTTTTTCTCCTCAGGTATCCATCTCCAGTTTCTGAACTTCTCCACCGAAGCGATCCACGATTACTTAGAGATCCGCAGTGGAACGCTGGAGATGGGCACGGTCATTGACCGGTTCAGCGGCCCAGTCATCCCCAAGTCTCTGTTCAGCACCACCCACCAGACCAGCTTCTTCTTCCACAGCGACTATTCACAGAACAAACCAGGGTTCCACATCACATATCAAGGTAAATGAGGTCTGACTGTTGCCAACGTGGAAACTTGGTCGTTAGACGTACTTACTTTACTTAAAGCTGCAGTAGGTAGAATTGGAGCAAATATGATTAAATGATCTGTGTCCTCCAGTGCTCCTAAAGGCATCTGCAAGATTTCACAGACCAGAGGAAAACAACCAATCAGAGCCAGAGCTGGAGCCTTCCCGTCTCTGAGCAGCTGTCAATCACTCGCAAACTCCGATCAAACGGTCAAACTAGGCAGCGCTGATCAAATACGAATCAATATTCTGTTACTGTAATGCCTATCTCTCACCTAAAATGTTTTCAGAAACATCTTGTAGTGCACTGTTTAGCTGTAAAATGAGAAAGTTTGTGACCCGGTTGTTGAGATCTGTTAAGGAAATGCCAAACACCGCCCACCAGCCAGAGCACAGCCAATAGGAACACTCTCTCTCTGAAATGACCTGTGATTGGCCAAAGTCTCCCGTCACGGGTTAGATTTTTTAAAGTCTGAAAACAGAGCCATGAGGAGGTGCAGAAGTTTTCTCTCAGAACACTTGAATTATAATATGCTGAAAGGTTATTATGGAATTTGTAACAAATGATGCCAAAAATATTCGGCCTACTGCCACTTTAATTACTTTATTCCTCAGGAGTGACTAACGACAAAATGATTTACTTTTTCAGACAACAATAAAAATGTCTTCTAAAGCAATCGCTAAAAAATAACAGGGTGCAAACAAGTCCCAGCCATTGTTGGATTAATCTCAGTGATGAGATGAGTGTTATATGTATTCTATTTGACACTAAAGAGGTTTTGAGCAGTGTTATGTTTATTATGACAAATCTAGCCTAAATGTGTTATGGCTGATTCCATTAATGTGCAAATTACAGGGCCTGATGAATAATACCTTTTATCTCATGACAGGGGCACCGGCAAAGTGTTTTAAAACAGGAAAAAGGAATGTGAACACGAGCAGTTGTATTATTTCCACTGCTATTATTTCTACTAACGTTTGTCTTTCTTCAGTCACATCGCTTGTCTTTCTTCCCGTCACTCTTGTAACTTTTAGCTGTGAAAAGTCACTGTGACTAAAACGTTTAAATGGCAGACTGTCAGATTTTACTTGAGAGTATTTCGGGGACATCAAAAGAACAAGTACGTTCTTCTTTGGGGCATGATAACCTTGTCAAAAAGTTAGTAATCTTAATTTGTATCTAGAAGTCTGCAGCTGTTATTTTGTGTACCTCTCCAACATTTCATCAGTCAGTGTTATTTGAAATGTTGGCTGCAGATTGCAGAAGGTCTTCATGTTAAACAAGAGGAATTATGAGTTAGTCTTGTCTTGTACTGACTGACTATTGGTTATTCAGTGTTACAATGGATGTATTTATACTCTCGTTCTATGAATAACTTCTAAATTGTACTATTTTCCTTCACTAATCATGGTTATTGTCTCTCAAGCCTACCAGCTGCAGAGTTGCCCAGACCCTCGGCCGTTTCGCAACGGCATCGTGATTGGCACAGATTTCAGTGTTGGGATGACGGTGTCGTTTGAATGCCTGCCCGGATATTCTCTGATCGGAGAGGCTTCACTCACATGTTTACATGGAATCAGCAGGAACTGGAATCACCCACTACCACGATGTGAAGGTAATACTGAAGCTACAGAAGGTACCTATTACCACGTCAGAATGACTGCGTTTGATGTGTTTACAGCTAGGTATGAAACTACCCCGTGCTGTGTGAAGCGAATACAGAGTCAACGCACCCTCACTTGTAAATGCTTTTCCATAGTATTTCAGCCCTGATATTATCACTGTTGTGAATATTAATGTTGTTTCATATTCTTCCTTTCCTGACTCAAAGCATTATTCCATTATTAAACAGTTATCTTACTCCAAGCAATTTAACGTAGACAGTGTTTTTATTCATACCTGCCAACACTGTTCTAAAAATACGCACGGTATTTCCATGATATTTTCTACTACACTATAACCAGTTGATATTGAATTTTATGCTGAAAGCAAAGTAAAAAACAACAACTTATAAAGCAATTACAAGCACATGCAACACAATAATGTAATATATTCCCTGTGAACTGAATGAATGGGAGTACCTCAATTACAGGGTAGTATAGAATAAATCTGGAGAACATAAGAGAGGTGTCTGGCACGTCGTTATTATACATTTCCAGCGGTGAAATTATACCATTAAATGATATTATACTAACTTTATGACAAGTAACTGCACAATAATCCAATTTTATTCTTTTACTTTAGAGCACTAACTCTCATTCAAGGCCCTTTAATTTAGAAAACTGTAAATATTCCGTCTGATAGCTCTCAGCCGTGGTAACATCACGCCACCGATGAGCACCACCTACACTCCCGAGGAATACCTGCGAGGCAGAACTGAAATAAAACTGTAATGACAATTTATTAAAGGTATTAAGGTGTTATCCAGTGGTCATTACATTACCGATAGAGACGTGTCCTCTCTCAGCCACCCAGATAATTACTAAAGCTTCACAATGATAATACTAATTTGCTGGTATTAAAGGTGATTCTGTTAATATTCTATCTCGCAGCTCTCTGTGGTGGCAACATCACGTCATTAAATGGAACCATTTACTCTCCTGGTCACCCTGAGGAGTATCCCAACTTCCAGGACTGTGTGTGGAGCGTTCGAGTTCCTCCTGGACACGGGATTTACATCAATTTTACTGTACTGAGCACTGAGCCCATATATGACTACATTACCGTCTGGTAAGTGGTATTTACTCATTTAAATGACTTGTTTTTCCACATCTTAATTGTAACTGTTCATCCTCATCAATCTTGTCCATCGTTTCCTGCTTCATCAAGATTTATTTCACTAAGAATTGTTCCTTTTCCTTTGACCGAATAGCCTTTAATTTGTACCAGAACTACTGCTACAAACCGTCTCTCTCACACAGGATGTCATGCTCTTTAACATCTCTTCCGAGCTGGCCACTAATTGGCTAAATTCCTGCAAGGGTTACTATGACTACAGACACCTCTCCTTGAATATAAAGCTTCTCTGACATAATTTCCTTCTTGTCATGTTTTATCCGTCTCTCTTTACCCATAAGTCTCTCCCCCCATCCCTCTGCTCCTCACACTATCTCCGGGTCTCAGTCGGCCCCGTATGTAATACACAATACATCTCTCTCTCTCCCCCTACCTTCCCAGCCTTGACTCCTCTCTTCATTATTCTTCTTAAGGAGAGCAGCCATTGGCAACAGCTGACATTTTGTCAATGCAAAATGTTTAAACAGTGCTTAGATACCATGTTACATAGTTATCTGCAGGTACAAAGTGGCAGCAGAACCATAAATAGGACGTGCAATCTATTTCTGTGGTTTGCCATGTTGCTGCCCCAAGCCTGTTTCCTATAAATAGAGGCCAGGATGCAGCATCAACAGTTTAGAAACGTCACCTGGCATACAGACACGGAGAGGCAGGGCTAGGCAGGGAAAACAGAACAACCACACTGTGAGACGTGGTTTGCTGCTGATACATTCATGTGTATTTTTAGAGCAACACAGACGGACCAAATGTCTGTCTTGTACTTTTGTTAGCCTGTCATGATGTAAGCTCTGTCAGCCTTCCAGATTTTCTAGGTTTGGCTGTTTCCACAGCCCGCAGGAAGCTCTTTCAAATTATTATAACCAAAAACTCTGTTATCTGTTTAGAAAGTCAACACAATGTTCCTTTTCCTGACACGTACCTTGAGGACCCACAAGTGTCCAACACTGACTATATCAAAGCAATACTTTAATAGTGTTCTTCCTCCAGAGAAAGATCGACACACTGAGAAATTGAACACTGTAAGCTAAAAACAATGCCCTTATTCTCTACCTGAATAAATAATCCCATCAAGTGACCTGAGGTCAGTTACAATGACATCTACCACTATTTGCCCGAGTCTCTAGTTAAGTCTAGCTTACCTTTGGGAAAACTTTACTTTAGGAGATTCTAATTTAGATGTAAATATAGACGTAAGGGTTCCCCGCTAAATGCACCACCTCATGTCTCAGGACCCATTTATCACCAACAGTCTAAATGTTTAGGTATGAATGTTTGGCTACAACCTCTGTCAGGTAAACAACATGCTGTGGAAGCATTATTATGCCAGTTATTTAATGTGAAACAATCTCACAATCAACAGTCGCAACTAAAGATTATCTATTACTCTATCACTTCCCTTTTCGATTAAGTGATTAGTCTTGACCAGAAATGTCTCTCTGCACACTCCGAATTACAGGTTTCTAAGCCTTCAAAATGAATTGATTAATTTGATTAGGCTATAAAATTCCAGAAATTATTTTATAATTTCAGATTGCTTGTTTTGTCTGACCAATGATCTAAAAGTCAAAGAATGCTAATTCACAATAATCAGAAAGCAGCAAATCCTCAAACCAGAGAATGTTTGATATACTTTTCTTGATAATTGACTTAAATGATTAATCAGTTATCAGCTGCGAGAGCGTATAGCAGTGTTGGAAATAAACTTTTTTTGTCCACCGGCCACTGAAGCTGGTGGATTCCAAACTCTATCAGCCACTCGATAGATTACCGTTTTTTTTTTGGCTGGTGAGTGAAGCAAATTTAGAAACCACTTGCATATTTTACCAGCATTTGGCTGGTGGCTGGTGCTAATTTCCAACCCTGGCGTATAGCACTGTTGGGTATCTAAACACACTTGACATTGGAAAACTGCTTCTCTTTAGCTGCACAGCTTTTTAGTCGCTGCAAATACGATCAAGTACAACAGCTTGTTTATGAAGAAAACGAAATGAAATGGTTCTTTTTTCTATTTGGATTATTATTTAAGATATGAACAGGATAAGGGCACGGTGAAGACCTGAACACAAGCTATATTTACAGAGCCAGCATTAGAAAAGTATACAGTTAAAACAACCAAAGAGCTAACAGAACAATGGCCAAGCATCAGGGAGAAGAAAGCATAAAATGTTTAAAAAAGGAAGAAGCCTATAGTGCTCAAAACAAGTGTGGATCCTAACAAAACACCTTAAGAATTAAACAAGGCAATTGTGGGTGCCAAGGAGCTCCTAAAAAACACATTAAAGTATGGAATATATGCAGAATATAAGCAACAAGTTCAAGTAATCTCTGCAGCATTTGTAAGTAGATTACAACATATTAAGGCTGTACACATCTACGGTCCTCCCACGGGGGTGTTAAGACTTATTTTGCTGATTAGAATCCAATATTCGCAGGAAATAATCTGCTCAAAATCCACCAAAATCACTCGTTTCACACAAACTTCCTGCAGTTATTGCGCTCACTATTTGAGTAAATTATACAATTTATCAGCTGTTCTGTACTGTTAATGTATGAATCTTGTCACTTAGCCAGGGGTCGTAAGTTTAGCCAATGATAGAAAAGGGGTCCCTTAAGAAAAAGAGGTTTGGAGCCACATATGTCTTTACTGTATGGATGTAGCTCATAACTACAATATGCAGCCTGCCTTTCCCTCACCACAGCACTGTTGAGCCATGTGCCGTCCACCCACGGCCGATTCTGTGAATTCAAGGAATTGGTCGCACAGCGTGATCCTGACCCTGCTGTCAGGTGGAAAAGTGGACAAAGAAAAAGCCCACAAACACACTCACAAAAAAAAAAGCCCACAATCTCAGTCACAGCCACGAAGTTGGCTCCCCGTGGAGAGCACAGTGTCAGTGGTAAAGGTGTGATTTTCACAGCGGTCTTCTCAGTCCAGAGCCAGCCAACCTGACAGTCAGTTAGTCTGCTAATTGGTCTCATACTGGGAGGCGTACTACAGGATTCCATCGTACCGATTATCATATATGTCGCAGATGTTACCTCGTGCTACCTCAAAACGCTGAACGCCTTCTCCGTGCTCTGTATGTTGCCCCGATGTGCTCATAAGTGTTGTGTTAGCGTCAGCAATAACGAGCAGCGGAAAGCAATGAATGAAACCACTGTGACTCTAAAACACTCCATGTGAATCAGAGCAGGGGATGATTCCTTACATAACCTGACAGGTATAATTGGCCTCATCCAAAAACACTTAACAGCAGGAAATAATCAGCCCATTTAACTTCATGATGATACTTTTTAATCACTGATAATGAGCCGGCTATTGGTTAGTTCCAGTCTGACAGCTGGTGGGTCGGTCATTAAAGGTGAAATATGCTCGCGATGTTGCACAGAGAGGCTGACCTGCCAGTTGACGGATATCTTCCTGTCGGCCTTCTGTGGTAATTGTGTAACTTTTCATGAATGCCAGGCTGATATTAGTGGCAAAACTAGAGCCAAGTTTACAACGGGACTTGCATTTGTTATTCTTATGATCTGACGACAGCTCAATCAATATTTATGAATTTGTGCGTCCCAAAGCAAGAATAAGAGAGCCAGGGCTTTGAATTGTGTTGTTATCAGGAGACAAAAGGGAGCTGCTCTTTTGTAAGTGAAGTGGAATCTGAGTTTGTGAAGGTTTTATGTCTAAATGAGCTTTGTGACATTGTTGTTTTGGATTGTTTCGAGAGGGATGATGAGGCCATACCCATGCACAATCACTCCGGGCGCCGGCACTTTGTCACACAGTGTCCGACGACTCCATTCGCAGTCAATGGAGCAGCTCCAGGTTTTGCCTCATGAATATCGTCAAGTCTCGTCTATCTTTGTTTGTAGCCTCGGAGAAACCATTTCCCGATCACAAATAGCCTTTTAACTGTCAGCGATGACGGCAATAACTTATTCAAATTATCTTTTAGGTTGACTTTTCTCTCTCATTGTTCCATAAAGAAAGATCACGTCCATTCGTTTACGGGTCTTTAGTCTCTGAGTACCCCCTGAGTAACACAAGATTTCTGTATGCGTGTGTGTGTTTCTCTCTTTGTTTCTTCGCAGGGATGGTCCAGACCAATCATCTCCTCAGATTGGCCAGTTTAGCGGGAACACCGCTTTGGAGTCCGTCTACTCTACTTCCAACATCATCCTCATCAAATTCCACTCTGACTTCTCCGGAGCCGGCTTCTTTGTCTTGAGCTACCATGGTGAGACAGTAACGACATTATCAGTTTTGTCTCAGAGCTAGTGATGGAAACATTTGATTGAGTTTGTTCAGTTATTCTCATTAACTTTCTCTGCAGTAGGCTGTGTTGTCCTGAGGTATAGTGGAACTATAATGCTATCATTAGTTGCAGCTGCAGTGATGGCATCGATCTGTTTGTTGTTGTGTTAGACTCTCTTCAACTTCATCATCATTACGTTCCACTCAGACCTGCTTCCTTTGACTCATTCTGACTCATGAAGTTTGGTCTTTCACCGGAACTTTTCGCTCTCTGACTGAAGCCAGCGTCTCTGTCACAGCCAACCACATTAGTCAGAGTGGTGCTATTAATAGTTTTCATTGTCATGGCTACTCTAGAAAGGTCCTCTTTAGAGTTATTGAACACTTAAACATTTGATCAACATTTCATGGCTTTTATCAATATGATTTAATCTTTGAGTGTACTTACGCGTTATTTTAATGCCAATACTCCTGCTATGTGTATATGCAGTTAATTTAAATTATAGCAATTGGGCTTACAAATGAGTTACAGATTTTGTTTTGCGAATTGATTCAGTATTGAGGCAGAGCGCTATGGGCGGCAGCTGCTCACAGGCTGCAATATGGTGCTATTGGGGCAAGCAGGCACCGTCATTTACGTCCATTAAAAGTGTCTCACATTATGGAAAGAGTCTCGCTCAAGGAGAAGTCTTGTTTTTGGAATCTTGCGAGATGACGTGTTGCTGGAAGGCAATTCCACAATTTCATTTAGCAGACGCTTTTGTCTAAAGCGACGTACATTTCAGAGTTCGCACAACACAAGCAAGGATCTAGATAGGAGGGAACAACGTGAGTAAGTGCCAACAACAGCTTCAAGTCCGAGTGGATACTGGTGCTGACAGGCAGTGCACAGAGGCAATGCACAGGGTGTATAGAAGCAAAAAAAAAAAAAAATCATCATCATTAACACAAAAGAGAATGGTGGAATAGTTGAATACATCTATGTCAATGTAAGGTAAGAAACATATTACCATTGCCATATGCAATATATAAATGTTGCTATTGTTGGAAGGAAAAGTAGCTTTGCACAAAGAAAACGACAGTTGCAAAAGTCTGATTAACCAAAAGCTTAGACAATGAACTGCTAAATAGCTAAAGCTTATACAGCAAATGCACTATACAGTAAGTGAGCAGAGGATTCGATCTTTGTTCGTTAGCACCTTCCTTGCATTCGGCACCATCTTTTTCTTGTGGCAGAGTGCAGTAGTTGTCTATTGTTGGAGGGAAAGCAGAATTGCACAAAGTTGGTTTGAAAAAAACAACTAAAAAGTAACTTTCACTGAAGAGTTCATTAATCTTTCAACTTAACTTGTGTGTGAACATGAATCTTGTCTTGTCACCGTTGTTTACCTCCAGTTCCAATTTCCTTTGTTCTAAAGCGTTGCTATCAGATTAAAAGAAAAATACTTTAATAGCTTTAACTTTCAACCACACAAGAAAAACACTTCACAATCTAAAGAAAAACAAACTTTTTGATATTCTGATTTCTCTCAAATCATTTTGTTTTAGTTGGTACTGTTGTCGTGCAACTAATTCATCATCAAAAGGAAAAAGTAAACCTGTAATTTGTTCAACAAAACAATTAGACTCATAAGAATGAGGAGGTGTTCATGAAACGATGGTTTGTGCATTAATAAGTCTCTCTTTGCACAATAGTCTGAGTTTTTCAGGTTGCCGTCGTACACACACACACACACACACACACACACACACACACACACACACACACACAGTCATCTTCCCTCCACAGCGTTGTGGAGATTGTATTTTTGCTGGTCCTGTGCTGCTCTTTCTCCATGTCAAAACTGTCTATGCCATTCAGTTTTTCATTTCATTTCAATCTTTTTGCTGCAGTCCTTCAGTGCACTTCGATTTCCCTTTTGTTTTTAAACCGCAGTTTAAGATGGAAACCCTCCCCAATCGTCTTTTTTTTCTCGTTTCGCCTGTCTGCCTGCAAACATCAATCTTCAGACACTTTGACCTCTGTCCATTTTGTCCGTCTCCATCTATCTACTGTCATGTGACAACATTTAACTCCGTGACCCAAGCGGCAACCTCCGGTGCTGAGAAACGAGGCCAATGCGGAAGTGCCAAAAGCATCAGTTCTTTGAATGGTCACTTGAGGCTGGCTCCAAAATCCCCAAAGACCCTCATGTCCAACTTTACAGCAGAAATAAACATGTTTACAGCATGGAACAAAACGGCAAATTTTCCTGTTCCAGACAACTGTACGGGGGGGGGAATTTTTATTTAACTCACCCGTTTAAATTATATGAAGGCTTAAAGTTAGGCATAATTGAGGACGTGGACACTGTGACCCACAGTGACCGGTGGGTGCAGTACCAGGTCGCTAGCTGCTAGCTGTCTGCTCTGCTGCGTCACTCAGTCCCACCTCAGCTCCACCGACGATCCACATCTTTGCGACGGCCAGAGCCACCCACTTTAGGGGCCGATCACATCGAGACGCATCGCTACAGGCGCAGCGGCTTCAAAACGCCCCGTAGAAAAAGGCGTCAGGCAAACCATCGCCTGTGGAGCGGGTCTGGAAGGAAGGAAAAGTTAAAGTAGTAAAGTCCGCCTCTTCCTTGATTTGATTGGCTGAATATCACACTTGATCAAGTGTGACATTGAAGAGCGGTGCGACTCCGCACCTGGCGCTGAAAAGTTGAGAATATTTTAACTTTTATGAGAAGACTTTTAAGAGTTATGAGAAGAACTGCTAGAAAAACGCGACACAAGGAAAACAATGGTTTTGCGGGCGGCGCGTCTCAGTGTGATCGTGGCCTTAAAGTTCAGTTATACTTTCCCCAAGGATGGCTGCGCGGACATGAGCTGACGTGACAGGAAGAGTTTGAATCTCAATGCGGATTTCTCCTCGTGGTAAACAGATATTCTCAAAGTCCTCGTAGTTTGAAAAATTTGGATGTGCTCGGACGGGCAAAAACCTACCGCTTGGAACCGCCGCGAAGGGCCGTGTCTGATGGTGTGACGTCACTTTGGCCATGCAGACACGCGTGACCCTCGGGTTGTATGTTTTACATTTAGATATGCTGTAGTGTCCCTCGATTACAGTAAGTGTACCATCTAATGTTTACAGTAATGTGGAAATCTCATAAAGTTAATCCCATGATGTTTTTACTTTAACTAAAAGATAACAGAGAAAATAGTTTCAGATGAACCTCGTGTCTTGACAGCCATCATAATGCATTATCATCTAGCTGAAAAGAATGAGTGAAAGCTTCTACTTTGGCAGTGCGAGGTTTTCACCACTCAGTAAAGAAACGCTGCTTACATTCCTCATCGTCGTCAAAAAAGTTCCTGAAAAGCTGCATTTTTTTAGATGAAGGTTTAATTTGACAGAATGACTTCTAATGAGTCTAACTTCCTTCCCTCCTTTTACCCTTCACCACACATCCAGTCATGTATGTGTACATCTCTCCCGCCCTCTCCCTCATGAAGCTCATATTCTTCTCAGAAGTTTTTCTGTTCATTACTCTTTAGTGAAAACATGTCAAGTTGTTTCTTTCTTGAGTAGGCTTTCCTTTTTCAGACAGATGTCACGTTGTTAATGAATTTCTGTTGGCAGGTTTTTAACTGTCAGCTGTCACACTCACACAGGAACAGTAGCATCTGATGGATTCAAGTTTATCTTCAATTTCTGCTTTATTGGAGGATGCACAGCAGAGAGTGACAGGGGATGATGGATAAGAGGGAGAGGGGATGACATGCATGGCAGTGGTTGTGAGCATTATTTTGCCACTTCTGTTGTATTAGACAGTATAACACGAAAACGAGAAAGACAAGGGAGAGTGAGAGGTAGGTAACCACAATGTGAGCGAGAAGGACGCCCTATTTGATAGTACTGAGATGACTTCAATTCTTCGTTAATGAATACGAGAAGAATAGGCACCATTCCTGATAGAGTTTCTTCTCACAATAAGGGTCACAGTTTCAGCATTTCTTCTTCAGCGTCCTTCAGTGACTGAAATTCAGAATGTCACAGTTTGCATCTGAGACAGCTGCTAAAGTGCAGTTTTTGATTTGAAATGCCAAATCAACCCTCAAACAAAGCATCAATCCACCGTTTGGGGATGTTTATCTATGTCATTGTCCTACTAAATATTTATTTATATCTGGGTCAAGGTTCTGAATGCCAGTGCCTCCCTCCATGCAGAGACCATGAGGACCATGCGGTGGTGGATAATGTTGTCATGGACGTGAGACTGAGAAAGCCAATGTGACATGAATGTGGAAGTAGCTATAAAAAATGGTCTTGGAGCTTAGTGAGATCAATGACTGCTCACAGAGATCCTCTCCTCTCACGCACAGAAGCATAGACATAGCTGCACATGCACACACTCAGACATGCGCACACGCAGACCACAGGGCTTTGATATGCATGAGAGCAGCAGATACTATTGGCAGGTCTCATTTTCATAGTCAATTTCATCCTGACTTATAGCCCTCAGCCCTTTCTCTCCCTCTCTCCCCGAGTCCTCCCTTCTCTCTATCTCTGTCTGTCTGTATTCTCTCTCTCTCTCTCTCTCTCTCTCTCTCTGTTAGTGAGTGATCTATGGTCATGCAGTAATATTGATTACAGGCCCCACCTCAGTAGCTGTGAAGTCAGTTCCTTTTTATGATTTAAGGCAGTGCTGTGTATCTGCCCTGAATCTGTGTAGTCGGCCTGTTTTTGATTCCATGCTTTGCTGGCCTGACCATCTGTACTTAAAGAGTAAAGTTAAACTGAAACAAGCAAGATTAAATAAAAGAGACAGAAAACAGGTTGAGTCTAGGGCTGTATTGGCAAGAATCTGGCGATACGATACGTATCATGATCCATAACGATTCAATATATTGCAATACTGTAAACAAGACGGTATATTGTGTTTTTTTAAATCTATTGTTAGGAAAACTGTCATAGTATAAAAAATGCATCAACATATGCATAAAATCTTTACTACTTTATTATGCAATCAGAACAGTGGGATCTGCATTTGCATTTATCACAGTCCCTGTAAACATCCAACATCATAGCACTACCTTTTTGTGCAATCTGAGCTACTGTCTGCCATCAATTTCTGCATGTAAACTATTTATTAAAAATCAATATTGTTTTTTGAGAATCGATAGTATCACAAAACGTAATATCGCGATACTCAAGTGTTCCGATATTTTCTTACACCCCTAGTTGAGTCACTGTTTGGTTTTCTGAAAGATTTCTCCCTCTCAGGGTCAGTTGTTACAGGCACAGACAACTGGACGCTTACACATTAGTGCAGGTCAAATTCACAGTAAAAAAAGTGACTCCTTGCCAGTTTTAAAACATTGGAAAGTCTTGTTTTTCCTTTCTTACCGAGCTATGGTTTAAGGTCACATTTCCTCTCATACATCCTTATAGACCTTTTCAAACTTGACAACATAAACGTCCAAAATGGGCCCCTTTGTATTTCCAGTTGCAATGTTTGTTAATGCAATAACTGAGGAAGCTTTGACAAAAGCCGTTGCCCTAGCAATGGCAATGAAAAGGTGTATATAATATCCTTCTCTTTGTCCTCTCTCCTCTCCTCTGCTGTGTCTGTTCTCTTAGCCTACCAATTAAGGGTTTGCCAGCCTCCTCCGGAAGTGACCAACGCTGACATGTTGATGGAGGACGGCGAGTTGGAGATTGGTGAGTTGTCTGTCTGCCTGCGATGCCTCTAAATACGTCAATTTGATGGAGGAAGCAAACCTGAGACTTTCCAGTTCCTAATATGAGGACAAATAGCATCTTCCTGTAAAAGGATGTCATACTTTTAAACATCTGACACTCATTTACACTCAATCTTGTCAGCACGGATAATGACACAGTGTACATAGTGGTGGATGAAGTATTCAAATCCTTTACTTAAATAAAAGTAGCAACACAGGCAACAGAAATACTCCATTCCAGATAAAAGTCCTGCACTGAAAATGTTACTCAAGGTAAAGTGCATAAAAATTATTATCAAAATGTACTTAAAGTATCACACAACTAAAAGCAGCAAAATGACCTCTGTGAGTGATATATGATTATATATTATAATATTGCTGAAACATTATAATATGTAAGTATGATTTTACTGTCACAAGTAAGTGGGGGCTTCATCATCTTTATAAGATGATCGTATGTTTTTATGTAAATCCTTGATTTGTGAAATAACTGGTAACTAGAATAGCTGTCAAATGAATGAATGTAGTGGAGTAGAAGTATTAAGTGATGTGAAATAGAAAAACTCAAATTAAGTGCAAGTACCTCAAATTTGTGCCGAAGTACAGTACATGAGTAAATGTATGTACATGTCACCACTGACTGTATACTGTTGGAGAAATCAACAATGATGTTTCCTTCTCTCTGCCTCAACGTTGCTTTCTAAACACTCATAATTCACACCCATTTTGTGCATTCAGGCGACATCATCAGGTACAGATGCCATCCGGGATTCTCATTAGTTGGCAGTGAGATTCTAACATGTCGCCTCGGAGAAAGACTACAGATGGATGCACCACCTCCAACATGCCAAGGTGGGTGTGTGTCAATACAACAGCACAAGTGTTTCTGATTCATATTTCAAATAATTTATGTTGACAAAATGACAAAAATAGCGCATATACTCATGTAACATCACCATTTTTTTCTCCCTTTATTTTCTCTCTATAGTCCAATGCCCTGCGCATGATGTGCGATATGACTCGTCAGGTGTCATCCTGAGCCCCGGGTGGCCAGAGAGCTACCCTAACCTCCAAATGTGTTCATGGAGCGTCACAGTAGAAAAAGGATACAATGTCACCATTACCTTTGAAAGTTTCCAAACTGAGAGAGAGTTTGACGTGTTGGAGATTTTTGATGGTAAAAAAAACACACACTCAAAAGCACACATACTGCAACGCTGTCTCACACAAAATTACGCTCCCATACAACTTACCTGCTTTTTCAAGTATGTTTAGAGGGAAATGCATTTTCTCCCAGATTACAGTCACATTTTTTACCAGATAATGTTGTAAATTGAAAGACAACAAAACAAAAAGTGCAGGAACACTACTTCGTTAGGTTTAGGCAAGAAAACTAAGTGCAGTATTTGTTAGAACCACATGTGAGAACACTCACTCACACATGGTCACACACTCTTTCTCAAAGGTAAACAGTAAAGCTGTTAAGATGATCACCATGGGAAAACTGGACATTCAGTTACAAATAGAGCAAATCACAGTTTATTTGTACTGTCTCATTCGCTCTCTTTGTCTCTCTCCTCTCACTTTGTCTTGATCTCTCTCAGGTGCGACAGCCAACAGTCCCACCCTGGGGACGCTGAGCGGTGACCTGCCAGCACCCTTTAACCTCACAACCTCTGGTCACCAGTTCCTGGTCCGCTGGTCCTCAGACCATGGTACAAACAAGAAAGGCTTCAAAATTCGCTATGTTGGTGAGTACCAAAGTATGTATCCCAACTTTATTTTACTACTACTTTATACCGTCATAATGCATGGACAATAAAAGGACAGAGACAGACAGAAAGACATTCAGAGTGAAATAGCACTTGGAGGAGTTGTACGACCTCCAAGTTTCTCTATTTGAAAAGAAAAGAGTAATTTTTGAGAACAGGGAATCTTACACATGCAATTTGTTTCTTATATCTTACTTTTCTACGTCTGTCTGTCTCCTAAAACAGTTTACCGAATTGCATTATGGTTCGCTTTTGTTCGTTCAAGGAAAGCTTGATGAGCCCAGATGCTGTTTCAAAGCAATCTTAGCATTTAGACAGTCTTGCTCCTGCTAAGTATAACTTCACACTGTTGGGCATTAAGCACCTTCACTTGGATAATGAGGCTTGAGTGCTTTATTCAAGGGCAATTTTTGACATTTAAGGGGGAGGAGACAGTATTACCTGTTCGGTTTACTTTTTTCACTTCATGCCGTCTGGTCAGGAGGCTGCGTCTTTAACCTTTAAAACACCACTGTTCTGTATGATGAATTATACGCTGAATAATAACAGAGAAGCCTCCCAGGACTTTCGCACCCGTTAACCTTCTTTGGTAGCCGTGATTAATGTGAGCAACTGCAGGGATTGTTAAGCATATGTTGTAAGCCTACTAATATCATGGTTCGACTTCATTATCGTTTTGTTTCTTTCACTTGCACAACTAGGACAGTATATGACAACGTCCTCCCGCCACCACCACTGTGAGAAAACAAAATGTGCTCAGCTCAAGTGAACTCTCACAACGTTTTTTTCCTTATTAAGGCATACCAACTTATTTTGTTTTAAGAAGAAACTTTGTCATTATAACAAGATAAGCTGGTATCTCATTGTATAAAGCCCTTGTGTGATTGAAGCAGCAGTTTAGTGCCATCAATCGTAAAACTACTATAAGGGGGAAAGAGCCTGGACTGGATCTAATGAGAGAGCTTTGCCTACAGTACATGCCGGTTCGGTGATACCAGCCCTTTTAGAATTAAGTTGTGTCAGACAGCTTTAATTAGAAATCACTGACAAACTATACAAACCATTGCCGGCACTGATTGCGTGTTCCCGACGCAAGGAAAACACAGTAAAAAGGAACTCTTAAAGGTGGAGTCAGCGATTCTGGAGAAAGATTCTCTTTATACATTGATGGCTTTTCACTCTAGCTTTAAAACTGAGCCCGCTACAGCCAACCTAAAAATCACAAGTTGCGTTTATGCGTTAAAGAAATTGATGCCGTTAAAACGAATTTGCGCTAACGCGTTATTATCGCATTAACCTTGACAGCCCTACTAAAAGTGTATTGTATTAGAATCGCTGGCTGCTCCTTTAAGTGGTGCTTGTTCATTTTCAAAAACCCACCATACAGATGATACTGGGCCAGTGACAGTCCAGAGGGACATTAAAACAGGCTTATCACTCATAAATATGGGCAGTTAAGAACTTATTTTTGGGCCCTTGTCCAGTTTGAAGAGTTACAGAGCAGGCAACTTGCCTAAGTCAGCATCTAACTGGACCAAGGCCTGGGTAATCTTTATATGTTACGACTGAGGAACATAATGAAACTGCTGCTGTTAACTTCTTATATGAGATATTAACAACATTGTATAAGGACTTTTATCTTCCACCATAGATACAGAGACAGAGAGAGAATAATCCAATACAAAAATGACGTAACTTGTTGTAAAGTTGCAGCAGGATTCCCTTTTGTTTTGTCCGTATCTGCCAATATAGTCTGGAGTAAAGCATTAATGTTTCTTGGTATAAGAATATTTCATAAAATTGCATATAGCCATTGATTTGTGGGCAGTGTGTCCGGCAATGTCTGACATCTACTGTAACTCTACTCATTGATTGTTTGATCAAAAAGCTCTGCTGGGAGAGACTTATTATTCATTTTATTTAGTATTCACACAGCATGTCGGATAGATCCTAATTGGCTGGAACACTTGCTGGAAAGATATAATTACCATTATGAATGTGGTCATTAATAATTCTGGGTTTAGTTTTGCCCAACAAGAGTTTTGAGATATTGTAGTTGGAGTGATGACATCCTACTCCATCTCTAATAGCGCTGTTTAAAATGCACAATCAAAGCCATAATTGTGATCAGTCAAAATTAAAATTTACTCACAAATGAGATACATTTGCCATTAGTTCATTTTGGCTGGGCCTCCTATTGTGTCATAAATACAACGGTGACTCATAGTAATGGAAGTTTTAGGAAATTATCACAGCCTTTTATGCCAGAAACACTAAAACCCTGCTAATACGTTTTTGAATACAGTACCGGTAATGGTTATAATATTATACACCTGCATGCAGACATACATTATGTGTTAATCACAGCATTGATGTGAAGGCACAAACAGTTGTTTTCCTGGTCTGCTAGATTAAGTCACGACTATTGTACAGTAATATGGCATGGTAATAGAATAGCACTGTATAGCAGTAGTAAAAAATAGCAGTATCACTTTCTATGATGCCCATGTCTATAATGCATTATAAACATACGTATAATGTCAGTTAGTGACAAGCAATTATTAATTATTATGATGCTTGACCTTATAAATCTTTATACAATGCTTTATAATGTGTCATGATTATTGTTACAAAGCATTATGAACATTTATGAGTGCTTGTAACTATGATTGTACGGTGCTATAAACTGATTGTAAGGCATTATAAGTATGTTTATAATGCATTATAGACATGGGCGTCATAGAGAGTTACCAAAGTACTTTTTTCCTTGGTTTTAACTTTCTAGTTCCTGTTTTAGTGGCAGTGAACCGTCCTGTGTGAAGACATTTCAAATCTTTGTTTTTTTTTAATTGTGTTTCCTCCACTCAGCCCTGTACTGCTCGACCCCAGACTCTCCGCTCCACGGCTCTATCTCCTCTCAGAGCGGCGGCCACGTTAACAGCGTGGTTCGCTGGGCCTGCGACCGGGGTTACCGTCTCATAGGCAACGCCACGGCAACCTGCCGCCGCTCGACACCCGGCTACCACGCATGGGACTCTCCTGTACCTGCGTGTCAAGGTGTGTTTGTTTGTCTGTGTGTGGAAAGTGTGTATACTTACAACTAAACTGTGCTGAAGTATTTTGTGTATGTGATATTCATTAGTATAAAAATAATGATTGTTTTTTAAATATACACTTGAAAAACGTTTAAGTGTACACTGGAGCACAGATACTGTTTGTAAATGAATAATTAGGTAGTTATTATATTGTAGTTAACAATGATAGAATTGCCAAAACAAATGTAGGTTATGGTAAAGACAAATAGGTTTGTTATAGAACCTTGAAAATCTGTTTTTCTCATTTAAAGGGCGGGTCCATCTGCGTTGTGTTTGTTTTTTTCCAAATGGAAACACCCACTTAGCTGTTGCAAAAAGCAGTGACGTAGGTTACCAAAGTAAGCTTATCGAAGCTAATCAATAAGATTATGAATAATGTGAACGCTAGCAATAGCTGAGTCCAAGTTAGCTGTTTGAAGTGGGGTTGTGTTCTGTTAGGTGTTCTGTTAGGTAAAATTACTGCTTTTGTGAATGTAGTCTGGTGGCTTTGAAGAGAGCAATATAATGGCTTCTGTTCCTCATCAGAAAGGGCTGTCTGAAGGTGGTGTAAAGTGGCTGTGGACAGGAGCAGCAGAGAAACGTATTTAACCACCTAATAAGTCAATATCAGCTTAACTGAAGCCGTTGTATCGCTCTATTCAAAGCCACAAGACCAGACTCAATTCACAAAAAAATAAATTTGACCTTGCAGAATACAAGAGTTGCTGGTGTACCGCTGCATCGATCGGTTAGTTTGTTTGTGTCATTGTGTGACTTTCGGATCCAAAAGTGCTGTGTGGACGTGGTGTCCACACAGCAGTACATTGCTTAGCTTCCTGCCAATACTCCTGTCTGCTTCTCCAAACTGGGAGCATGCCGACCACCATCTAAATTACTGTCTGTAATGTATATACACTGACTATCATGCAGAAATGTACGTCAGGTCACGTGGGAAAACGTTTTTAGAAGGGCTTGGGAAAATAGCATTTTGATGCCAAAAGATACATTTTCAAAATTGAATACAAAAGGAACACCACTGTGAAGCCTCAGAATGATATAAAAACTTATAAAAAACAATATAATAATGGACCCGTCCTTTAAGCAGAATGTAATATTTTTGCTCCAGAGTAAATATCTTCCACATAGTAAAATGCCAGATTCATTGTTCATATGAAGGGGCTTGTGAATGCCACATATAATTGATATCCATTTGGTGAAGTAATGAAACATGTGAATGGTAAAAAAAAAAACTTGATGAGCTTTCTTATGTTGCACTTGTCTTACCCTGCACATCAAATAAGCTTAGGAAGGCACAGTTCGTAGCTGGTATTGATAGAAAGTCAAATGAAGGATTTATAGCAGATTGTGTAATTACACGCACCGGGTGCTCTACAAACCAGTCTATTTAAAACCAGTGTGGACTGTGGAGCAGCATTTTCAGCAAGATAAATGTTATTTTGTTAGAACCGGTTGGAAGTGAAGATCAAGCGCCTCTTGATTGTATATTTTTAGTTTGATGGCTTCATTGAAGAAAATATGTGAGCTTGTTTACAAAATGTACAATATACGCTCGGTGGCTTTGAATCCCCTGAAACACTTCAAACAAAGAACACATCAAACCTGCCTACCTGACAGACGTAAGTGTGCATTAGGGCTTCTGTGTGTCTGTTTGCATGTTGTCTTCTTAACCACTGCGTATCTGTCCTCCCCTAGCTGTCTCATGCGGGGCACCCAAGGCACCTATAAATGGCGGCGTTTTAACAGCCGACTACTCCGTCGGAACAAGAGTTTCCTATTTCTGTAACGACGGGTACAGACTCTCCAGTAAAGAACTGACGTCAGCCATCTGTCAGCCTGATGGGACATGGAGCAACCACAATAAGATACCACGATGTTCAGGTTAGTAACACATATATACATATGTACAATCTAATAGTGGTACAAATTTGGACATACTTAATAGCACTGTATGAATGTAAATACTAGACTCCAGTGACATTTTTTGTATTGCATATGATAACTCCCCTAGGATGTCTAAAGCCACTTGCACCAGTTACAAAAAAACACAAATATTTAAAGCTGGAGTTCAGGACTTTTACATATAAATGATCGTCCGTTACATTCAAGCCCTTGCCAAACAAGTTCACAAAAAAAGCCTATCATCGTCAGGGGAAGCTCTCTGTATTTCGCAGTATACCGGAGCTGAGCTCGCAGCATCTCCATCGCCCCCAGGACCGTTCTCTTCAAGCCTTCCTGTGCATTTTTTTTTTTTACTTCAATCTTTCCTCTGTCTTTAATATCTGGATCATCCACTCCAGAAACTTTTCCTTGGACACTTCTTAGGATTTTGCGTCATTGCTTCCGCCAAGCTGCTGCTCCGTCGCTACGGTCTCTCCCATATGATAATTACTCTCACTGCCAGAGGGGGGAGACAAAAGTTCTGCACTCCAGATTTAATATTAAATACTACATTGTTAAATCGATGCCAATTAGATAATCATCTCGCCACTGAGTAAGATGGATAGACTACGTTGTATGCAACATATAATTACCGCTGTTGCAGCCATTTTTGGCCAAGGCATTGTTATTTAAATTGAGTAATTATTGTGCATCTGTGTGGTATTTTACAGTGGCTTGGCCTCGCTCTCAGCCAGCTATTTAATATCTGACTATTCTAAAATGGTAATTGTGTTATTTGAATGAAAGCAAATTTTACTCACTCCTCCCACTGTGTGTCTCCGTAGTGGTGGTGTGTCCCAGCATCGGCTCGTTTTCTTTGGAGCACGGCCGCTGGAGGATCGTCAACGGCTCACACTACGAATACAGAACTCGCATCGTGTTCACCTGCGACCCGGGATACTACAGATTGGGCCCCGCCCACATCCAGTGCTTACCCACTGGCGTGTGGAGCTGGAGAAATGACAGGCCGCACTGCCAGGGTGAGTAACAAAGATGATTTCATGACCACTGCAACTGAAAAACAGTATCAGCAATGGGCCGGTCATTGTACACGATTGAACATGTAGGCATTGGAATCGTCCCAATTAAGATATCTAATCTAAATGCACCAACATGAGTCATGTTAACTTTTTGTGCATGTACGCTTATATCTACACATACTTGCCATTTACTGTAGATAATAACGGTAATCATTTACTCTTGCATACATTTAATAAAATATTAGGGGTTATATTATATTATATGGGCTCTGAGCTGTAACTTCCTGGAATTTCCTGTGGTTGCCTGGCAACTGGTCCCAGCCAAGAAATAGTCCGGCACAAAAATCCCCCTTAAAATGGTGAATAGTTGCTTTTATACTTTGGTTTCTGCACGGATTAAATAAATAAAATATTCCAATGTTATAATTAGTGAGCTTTAGAGATGCTGGCAGGCATATTTTGCTATCTTTGGACAGACTTTGGCTAGCTTTTTCCCCGTTTCCACTTATTGTGCTAAAATAAGTTAACCAGCTGCTGGCTAATCTACTCATCTGACTCTTTGCCAAACAGCAGATATGGAGCAAATAAGCGTATACAGTTAAAGGCCACCCCAGTGCCCTCAGAATAATTTCAGATTATTTCATGTACCTGTTAATATTTTAATAGGTCTGAACAATTTTGTAAAAATATCGAATTGCGATTATTTTGACTGATATTGCAGTCACGATGTTATTTGCGACATTAGAGGGAATGATCATTTTGAAATCATTATTCTCATTTTCATTGAAAAAACGTATTACAATGATTATGGTGTGATTTTTGCTGGGATCTGTACTGAACAAAGATGTTTTCTTAAGTCTGTAGAATATGATGTGTAGGCCAGGACATCTCTGCAGCGCGACAATATTTAATTTAAATGGTATTTTGACAACATTTTGTCTTTAACAATTATTGCGCCTCCTGCGTTTTGAAAATTACAGTAGGCCATATTGCAATTTCAATAAAATTTGGATTAATTGCGCAACCCTATGATACTGATATCAGGCAGCCTGATAGTACCATTGAATAACTGATGTTAGTAGGGGATGTGAAAAAAAAAGAATTTCATTTTTAAATTGTTGTGAGTTTCATGTGGAAACTAACAGCAACCATCACAAGCATGTAAACAGCGTTTCAAGTTGCAGCCTAACAAAGGCTTGACTTCAACACCTCAGGTTGAGCACAAAAAATACTTTGCCATAAAAGCTTGCCATGTGTGTTTGATGGTGCATTGTTTAAATTGTATTTCTATTAATTTGATTAAATCAATGATGAGTGAGTTACTGTACGAGGAAAACATTTCATTCGTCCAGTCGATGCTCTAACCGGAGAGTCGCCTTGACATTTTTGTCATCAGTTATTTGACGTTTGGGGATTCCTTGACATTTTGAATCAATGTTAGTTTGCTTTAAAGAATTCTGTGACATTTGAAAAAAATTACTGTTATTTTCTTCACCAGAAAGCTTTCCTGTGTAGGAAAAAAAAAACAATATTGGCCACCAAATGTGTGTGTGAGCATTCCTCACTGAAACTAAAGAGCTCTTTACCAACTACTCAAATAACTTGGTGATAAATTGGTGCTCAACTACCCTTTTAAATTGCTTGTGTCTGCCTGTGTTTCAGTTATATCCTGCGGTGAGCAGCCGTCTCCACCCAGTGGGAAGAAGATTGGTACTCAGACAACATTTGGCGCTACAGCCATCTATACCTGCGATGCTGGCTTCATGCTAGTGGGGTCAGCTGTCAGAGAGTGCCTGTCATCTGGGCTCTGGAGTGGAATGGAAACACGATGTTTAGGTACATATCTACTGGAACTAGTAATGTATTCAAACATATATGCCATACATTACAGTATTTCTAGACATTCTGTGATCTTCTTACTCACATTTAAGGCTTTTGGACAGACACTGCATGTTAGAAAGGGAGTTTGAAAGCTGTGATTTTTCAAGTCAATCTAATGAGGTTAGGTATCAAAGGTAGTCACCGCACTGTATGTGCCCTGCACCTCTCGTCTGACTGCACAGCTGCTCCTCTCTGGCCTCGTCCACCTCACAAGCCAGACTATCACGAGCTTCTGCTGTGTGCGCTCACCAAATTCAGTTTGAATGTTCTTTTTTTATATATAAGCCAGAAAGAAAAAACACAGCTACTTTCTTCTGTCAGTGTGCCAGCCAGAGGTAACAGATGTTATGACACGGTGCTGTCATTTCTCCATGAAGCCTCAGTAGAAACAGCGCTTCCCAGAATACTTCACAGGCTGAGGGGGATATGAGATGCAACTTATAACGGAGAAGTTCAATGAAACTTAACCTAGACTGATGAGGAGGCATGATTCTGTCAGAAAATAAATAGATTGAGCCCTAAAAAAAAGTGCTATGAACAGCATTTTTATTCAATAACTTTTCTTATAATTCTTCAAAACAAAACTGGCTTTACTGTACTTGTTTTGCTTATTTAAAGGGGAACTACACCCATTTTCAAAAGTCATACATGTTATTCCTATGGTCTAAGACGGTCCAAAAAATATTAGTAAGCATGAACAACTCTCTCCCAAATCCAAAAACTAGAGGGCTTAAACTCAAACTTGTGATTTCCTAGGGTATACAGTAAAGTGTGGAGCTGCTCCATAGACAATGAATGTGGAGAGATGTTATAGAAGACACTGAGAGCACCCAGAGCAATGTTCTGAGTGCATGGGGACATTTTCTGTTTCACAACTGACAACACTACAATAGAATAAAGATCATTTGGGTATAAAAAAGAAAACATTTTGTGGGTCCATGAAATCGGTCTCCCGTTCATTGACTATTGAGCAGCTCCAGACTTTATACCCTATGACATCACAAGTTTAAGTCTGACTTCTCTGGTTTCTGGCTTTGAGAGAGAGTAGCTCATGTTCACAAATAATGAGCGAACTTTCCTAGGCTATGAAAATAACATATTGGAATTCAATAATTTAGGTGGTGTTCCCCTTTAAATTGTAAAGCCGATAACACACCGGGGCAGCAGCGAAGTGCGGCCTGTGGCCCTACAGAATGCTGTGGCGGGCGCTCCGAGCTCAGCAAGTAGTGAATGTTTTTCTTCTGCGGCAAAGTGTGGCCAAACAAAAAGTTGGGGATAGTTAACTTTTACCGTACCCGCAGCTAATCAGTAAACAGAGTCCTCTGACTCCTGTGACATGTTGACCTATATCACAAAGAATGTCTTTCTGCCTGAAAATCATGAACACGCCTCAGAGCCGTAGAAAAGTTTAATTATTATGGCGAGCCGCACTTTACTGCTGCCTAGTGTGTTTTTCAGTTTGTTGTTTCCAATCACCTTAGTAATTAAAGCTGATGTACACAAGATTTTCTAAAATGACTGCTGAAAATAAGTGGATTTTTGTGTAGATTGTCCTTTCTTCAACACATAACTTTAAAGTAAGGTAAGGTGTGACTCACTTGAGTACTGCCCTTTAACTTTAACAGTAATCAACACCTCAAAGACAATGTGAAATGACAAAGGTCGGGCCCGGCCCGCCCACAAAGCTGTCTTGCCTCCCCATGGTCCACCATCCATCGTTTCATTCAAAATAGATTAAAAAAAAAGTAGCAGAGCTCACACAACCACTGAATCTTGTGTGGCAAACATACAGCAGGCGTCCCACCCCCTCACTCACGCAGGCACCTGACACACGTACATACAGACACACGCGCAAACAGTGTTGCCACCTTGCTGACTTTCTCACTGGACTTCTCAACTTTTCAGATCTTTTCAGCGACTTGCTAATCAGAGTCAACTCAGTCAGCGGCTCCTCTGGCAGCAGCACTGCATCTCTCTATCCCTCTCCTCTCTTGCAGGCAGGAGTGAGTTACTATGGTTACGCGCAATCGGCGTCACCAGGTCATATTGCCGGGGCTTAACCCCGAATGTTTTGATTGTAGTCCCGAATATAATTTTGAATGTAAACCTATGTGAAGCTCGATAAAAAACATAATGTGTGTGTGCGAGATAGTCCTCATGACACAACAGCTGTTACCAGGTCGAGGCTGATTCATTAAAAGCACAGAGACATCTTCATTTTAATGGCAGACGCTTTCGAAGTTATTGCAAAGAACAGTGACACAGCTGTGAAATTGTTGCAGGGGGGCAACTGACCATCTGAGCCTTCAGCGAAAATGACACCTGATCCAATTTATGACAGAGCTTCTAAAATTTTGTGAAGACTCGTTGTGCTCCCACTTTGATGTTTCTTGGTGTGTGTTTGCTCGGAGTCACACGTCTCATAGACGGGACAAACCAGGTTTCAAGCTGCAGTTGCCCACTTTTACAGGCTTGCAAAAGGGTTTCAGCAGATGTTTAACAATTTTCCCCAAATGAAATGTCCCATATGAAGGCAACAAACTGGACTGGAGATGTTGAACCCTCAAGGTTTGTTTAAAACTCCCAGGCGTAATTAAAATGTTACTGTTTTGCTGATATTGTCCTTGTATCCCTGAAAATAACCCAGAGGATGCATCTCATGTACAACAAGACCGTAAGGTATCGTATCATTTTGAAATATATGCAGGGCAACAAGTTAAACCAGCTCTCAGTCACGAAAAAAGTAAGTAAAAGCAAGTAAATAAAAAGACACAAGGCAAAATAGGGAATTTGTTTAAAAATCAAGATTGGAGTAAAAGTGCAAATGCAAGGTGAATACAGGATTTTGATTATGTCCATTGGTCTGTGTCTGAGCTACATATAGGAAAGCCAAGAACTGGAATAATAGATAACCATAGTTCTCTCATCCGATCTACTTCAGACTTGGTGAGTGTATTGCTAAGGACCTAAGAGAGTGCAGTGTCGCATGTGGTGCAATCTGGCCAGATGATGGCGCTATAACAATGAACTTCATGTTTTGGCCTTTAACTTATGAACCTTAACTCTCAGAAACAAAATTATTTTCTTGACTGATTTTTTTGCCATTTTGAATTTTTTCCAAATCTGATTTTTTTTGCTACTCGGCCTACAAATTTTGAGCAATAGTCACCAAATTTGGTAGAGAACATCTCAGGACCAAGCCGGAAAAAGTTACTTTTTTGGATTGCTGATGTTCCATACAGTTTTGCTATAGCTGGCCCTCAAAGTTAGCTCAAATGCTGTTGGCGGGGCTTATATTACCAAAAAAAACATGTCATATCTCCTGATCGCTTTGTGCCATTGCGACCACATTTGGTGGAAATGTGTAGATATGATGTCTGAGTGACAATGGCAAATTTGGTGCCATCGACTCTCTACAAAGGAAGTATTCTCTGTCTGTCTGTGTATGTATGTATGTATATCATCTTCAGACTTGACACAACTGCAAGCAGAACCTCTGGGGGCCAAGCAATCGGCTCGTTCTGGACGGGCACATGCTCCAAACGGGCGCTGCACTAGTACTAAAACTAGTAATGAAAGAAGCCGTTTACAAAAAGTCGATGCAACGACAATAGTATCTTCACAGTGACATTTCTGTGTTCTGTCTTTTTTATTGTTTTCATAATGAATGAATGAATTGGTGGTTATACAAAGGACATTGCAGATATCCTGACAAAGGTTTTTGACATAATACAGAACAGCTCGTAGACAGTGGTTCGATGACAGTTGACATTAAGTTAACTTTGAGTCATTAGATTAAGGAAAGGTTGAATTTTCAAAAAGATTGCCTCTCTAGTTGACAAAATGTACTTCATTTTCTCCAGGTGTAATACGTTCCCTTGCTCCCTTTGCATCATTTCAAATGAAGGAACCTTTTCAGATTTCCGGGAGTGCAGTAGTAGCTTTCTGGCTAACAATGTTGAAAAGGAGATAGCCAGAGCCTCAGACCCAGTCTTCACCACAGCGACAGTTCTAGGACAGTGTTACCTATAGTCTGATTCCTCTGTATCTCTGTCTGTGTCTTTCAGCTGGTCACTGTGGGATCCCAGAAGGCATTGTGAACGGCCAGGTGATCGGGGAGAACTTTGGTTACCGCGATACGGTCGTGTATCAGTGTCTGCCTGGCTTTCGACTAATAGGCTCATCGGTTCGAATCTGTCTCCAAGACAACCAGTGGTCTGGACATCTGCCCGTCTGTATACGTAAGGAAAACACACATTTACCTCTCACTAAATATTCACTTTAGCTAACAAATGAGCCCCTCTACTACACTTATCTATCCCCTGGACAATTTGTGGTCTGGACGGCTGCCTGTCCTTTCAGCAAAATACAAACACTCACATACCGTACGCATACACCCACATACAGACTGCATTAGTGCTTACACATACTCAGAGGATAAATCGAAATTTCACTCAAATGTTTGAGGCCAAAGTGCACCTAGAGGAAGCTTGAGTGGTATGGTATGTTTTGATATATTCCACTGTTTGCTGGATACCAAAGAGAGAAATTGAAGTCCTTTCAAATAGAGGCCATTTGAGGTTTTGAAAACGTGCTCAGCATTTTCATTTGAATTTTGGATATTTTATTTGCCTGTGGAGTTGAAGAATAAATATCATGCATCTTACAAATCACTCTGGAGGCATACTAATAAAAATGCCTTATGTTTGACAAATTAATATTTACTATTTGATATGATATTTGTAATCAGCCAAAAGAGGAAAATGGCCTTGGTAACTGTAAAAACAAAAAAATAAATCAACTAGATGTTTCCTAACTGCCTTGAAATTACAAAAGAAATCCAGAGTACATGGATGGTCATTGATAGAAATTACCTTTTACAGCAGGACGAGGTCGACTCAGTTGATGGGAAATAACTAAATCAAGAGTGCAGCCTGATCTAGCACATCATTATAAAAAAACACCTCAAGTAATATCTTTGTTATGGTTCAGTGATAACAAAAAATAATGATTTAGGGAATACTAACAGGAAACAACCCTTCCAGGTACGTGTGATTGAGTGTGCATTCATGTGTGTGTATTATGTTGATGTGTGTGTGTGTGTGTGTGTGTGTGTGTGTGCAGGAGAATTATTTAATTCATTTAGAAATTGTTTTCTGTTTTTAACGATTTGCAATATTTGGTCACAGTGCAAACTCTAAGTGGAAACTCTACACAGACAACGGGAGCCTCACAACATTAACTTTACAATTGAAATGTTAACATCACATTACATTTGGAGGCACGGTTCCCGGCACACCTACGGCATGAGACATGATGATGCAGAATACACCTCGTGCTGAAAACAACTTTAAAAAAAGGGGAAGATGTTACTCATGTTAATTTTTTGTCTTCACCTTTTATTATGCCTCCAAGCCGGTGACAGCCGTGGCCGTTTTTGGGTTGTCTGTCCTGACGTATGTTTCTTGTGAACGCGGTATCTCAGGAACGCCTTGAGTGAATTTTATCAAATTTGGCACAAATATTCACTTGGACTCAAGGATGAAATGATTAAAATTTTGGAGGTCAAAGGTCACTGTGACCTTGAATGATGTAGTGATGACCTTTTGGACAGACATGGATGTAAACTGCAACTTGACTGTTTGGCGGGAGGTGGTAATTCTAGTTAAAGGTGTGCCAGCAGAACTTGAGATATCACCTCTTTTATTCCAGTTATTCTCATTCCTCGTTAAAATCTGGCACCTGCAGTAGATTACCCACAATGCACCTCAACCACTGACATTTTGGCCAGGGATTCTGGTGTGTTAAATTGGTATAATCTGTAAAAATATGCAACAGCACATGTCAGTAACACCAGTGCAGCTACGTTTAACATTGTTTATGAAGACAGCACCGAGGTCTCCACCAGGGGAGTTGGTCTGGTAGAGCTGATAAAGCCCAGTCACATTTCATTCAAGGGTGGAGAAGTCCAAATTAAACCTTAAACCTTTTTGTTCAAGAGTGATTCCATACTGAGTAAAGCCAGCGTAAGGTTTGTATTTTGAGAAATATCCCTTCCTTGATGCATTCACCCAATAGTCCTGAGGTTCTGCAGATTCACACCAGCAGTCTTATATAAAGGGCCAGAGGGCCCTACTGCCAGTGTGGTCTGGATGAGATAAATAGCTGGGCTTGAGGATAAAGCAGAAGACTGACATTTCCAGGCTACTGTGAAAATCTTCTAAAATTGGTCACTTACTGTGAGTGTCCTGAATGTTTTTAGGCAGCGACTGGGCACAGTTAAGGTGGCGATGATGAGTGCCTTCTCAAGCCAATTACAGGCGCCTTTTCCCCAAAGAGACAGCCCGTTTGTTCACCAAATTAAAGCCATGTTTAACAGGCGGAGATGGTGACGCAGTGTCGACATTTGTGGAGTAGCAGCAGGGGCGTGAAAGGGAGTTTATTTCCCCTATGAAATTGTTTTTGACTATGACCCTTAAACAAAAAGAAATGTTCAACATAGGGACGCTATATCAGATAGTATGTTCGTGTGTGTGTTTGGGTATTGCATGCGTCTGTGTCTATGTGTTTAGGATAGTGTGTGTATCCGTCTGTGTTTCTGTGCTGGGCTGTTTTTATTGAGTTTATTCATGCAGGAGTTATTGAGGGAAATCATTTTACAGCCAAATTATACTGTAATTATGGAGATGAGAGGCTCTTGTTTAGAGACACAAACACAGAATGGTGATGAGACTATGATGGTGTGTGTACGTGTGTATGTGTGTGTGTGTGTGTGTGTAGCTGCAGGGCATGCTGACGGTGTCAGATAAATTTGTATCTTAGGCAAGCAAACAAACTTCTGATTCTCACTGATCAAGTGAGAAAAAAGACCTTGGCTTCTTTCCTTTCTTTCCCGTCTTCTCTTGTCATGATCATCTTGTCTTCTCCTCCTCTAATGCCCCTCTCTTCTGCTCCATTCTTTGGTTTTCTCCTCCTCTCTGTTCACCTTTCCACCCATGTGTGTCTTTCCTATTTTCTTTTCATTTGGTAAAACTCCTCTCTCCTCTCCTTTCCTCTCCTCTCCTCTCTTCCTCTCTCCTCTCCTCTCCTCTCCTCTCCTCTCCTCTCCTCTCCTCTCCTCTCCTCTCCTCTCCTCTCCTCTCCTCTCCTCTCCTCTCCTCTCCTCTCCTCTCCTCTCCTCTCCTCCCTTTCTGAACACATTAATCATGTTAGAAAATAAGTGCTAAAAACATACACGAAAAGACTGTGAACTATTTAGAGGGCCGTCAAAAAATCCATAAGAAATGTGCAGCGTGCTTGTTTCAGGAATGGCCAATCACAAACAAGTTTGTTAAACTTATGCTCCCGTTATAGTCTCCACCGTTCTACTCCATCGCTACTGGCTGTGAAACGGTGGATAAATAGTTTTGAGCGGAATGACTCATTTCATTAGCAGAATTTGATCGATTTGGTACGATGACATTTGGAAAGTATAGAAGAGGCGCATGATTTAATTATTCTATACATATTCATTTTAGCATAGGGCTAAACCGGAAGTAAGCTGCCCGGCAGAAGTCTCTGGTGGCATGCTCTGTCCGTAGAACATGTGTGTTAACATTCTGCAAAAGTAGCGCGCAGCAGTGTGAGATGGCCTGTGTCGTAACTGCACATACGTAATCAACCCTCACCCGTGATTGGGCGTGGTTTCAGAGACACATCCCCAGTGTTTTAGTGCAGAGAATACTGCTGATTTTATTTATTTTTTTAAAATTGCATTCTCGCCAACGTGTTCCGCCTCTTTTACTTTCCACACGGACTGTTTACCTTAATTCCACCAAAGTCAGCTCTAACGTGAATACTACTCTTCACTACAAACGGAAACCAGAACGCGTCCGATACCAAAATCTTGTCATGTTGCCTACAAATTCTGCATATGAATGCGGAATCTGTTTATAGAGATTACCCGGACTTTAAAGGGGGAGAGTTTGAGAGGCAGATGAGAGAGGCGCTGGTGGTAACTGTAAACTGTCTGTTTACACAAACATCAAAACACTGTCGTCAGCACAATGAGGACAGGGGACACACACAAACTTCTAAGTAGCTCCAGTGAGTGAAGTTAACAGGATGAATAATTATGATGCACAATGGCAAACAGAGGACACTCAATGCTTATACAGGAGATGGCGAGACCTAATATTTCCAAAATAATTACCCTAAATTGAGCTATGTATTCTGGATCATCTGACATTCTCATGCATATTTATGAATTACTCCAGGAAACGCATAGCTCGTTGGCCCAAATCTGTACTTCTTGTGTTTTTTTTAGACAGAGAACTACTGTACATGGCCGCTGTTTTTTTATGCTGCTTTCGATCCATGTTTGTGTGGCTTTCATGTCAAGAATACATCTTACTAAATTGGATGTTTTGAATTTAATGAGAAAATGAGGCAATGTGCCAAAAAAAATTACAAAATTTAAATCGCATCAGTGGTCAACAACAACTATGTGTGACACTGAGTGCTGAACTACTGTCGCACTGCTGGATATGAGGACAGAAACATTCACCCACGAATGAATCATAGCCATATCGCAAATAACTCTTCAGTGACATGTCAATTATATATTATTAAATATATTTTGAGCATATGCATATAAACTGTACATGTATATTAAAATGGAAAAAGAGCTAGGGATAACTATCTGTAAAGTTTGGTATACACTGTGATAACGCCTTTTCCAAATAAAAAGAAAATTAAAAAAAATACATATATATATATTTTGAAACTGTTAAAGTTGTTTGTTATGAGAAATCTCAAAGTGGATTTATAATAAATGCAATAAGATATCTGTATGCTGGTTTGTGTATTCATGATTCACTCTGTCTTCCCTATAGCGATCAGCTGTGGCCATCCAGGAAGTCCCATATATGGTCGTACGGTGGGAAACGGCTTCAACCTCAACAACGTGGTCAGCTTTATTTGTAATCGGGGTTATGAAATGGAGGGGCCCGCACATGCTCAGTGTCAGGCCAACCGCCAATGGAGCCACCCGCCCCCAACATGTAAAGGTGGGGAAAAAAGTTAAGTGTATTCACCCCTAACCTTATTTATCCCTTACCTTTAATACCACCTCAACTCTTATCTTTATTTACTCTTACTGCCTTTTCCCTATAGAGTGCTCCAGGGATGACGTATTTTTGTAGGCCAACCAGGAAGTTAGCATCGCCCTGGGTTCCCTCGACAAAAAGCCAATGGGATTTTACCATTTTTTTGGGATTATTGCAGAATATGAGCTCTACGGCAAATAAATACTGTCACGTTTTGTTCGGCAAAATGTTAAAATCTCTTCGTCTTGTTTTAACCACAGACCTTATTTCAGGCATCTAACTAAAAACCCATTAAAAAAAACCATTGACCCCGAGACGAGGGAACCGGAAGGGCTATAATGCAAACTTATTTCCGAATTTTAGGACTCATTCCTGTAGCACTCTATAGCAACATCCTTATATACCCCTACACTTCTCATTTCAGCTCGATCACTCTTTTTCCTTCATTTAATTGAATGAAGTTTTGAGGTAGATAAAATACTCTACATCCCTCCTGGCTCCAGCCTCCTGAAAGGAAACCTGATTGTTCTCCAACAATCACATACAAGGGTAGCTTCACTCACAAGTCTGTAAACAAGCTGTTGGCGTTCTGCCCAGTTTACAGCATGAAGTGCCAATGAATTGTGTAAAATTAAAAATGCAACATGATGATAGTGAGCCGTTACACTTCAAGGATGCTGGATCCAGGACACACAAACCTGCCTTCATCATGGCATCTCATAATGTTTGCCATATTCACCCTTTTTAAACACCAGCCCTAATTAGTTCTTTCGTCTTCACCACTACCTCCTTATTATGCCCTGTATTATTTTTACAGAGCTGTAATCCCAGTGTGAAACACTGGAAAAAAAGCAAGAGGGGGAAGAGAAATGACCCTCACTGGTTCATGCCAAATAACACATCCTTTTCTCTCTTGTTGTGTATTCCTGTGTGTCCGTCTCTGTGTCTCTCTCTGTGTATAGTGGTCAATTGCTCTGATCCAGGCATCCCAGCCAACTCCATCCGCCAGAGTAAAATAGAGCACGGCAACTTTACCTTTGGCACCGTGGTTTTCTACGACTGTAACCCGGGATATTACCTGTTTGGATCACCTGTACTGACGTGTCAACCTACTGGACAGTGGGACAAACCCCTACCTGAATGTATAGGTTAGTTTAATTCTTGTCTTTCTGCTCCTGTAATGAAAATGGTATTTACTAGTGGTTGGAAACAGAAACGTTAAACCTATGTATCGCGATATTCTTTTTACAATTTTGAAATTGATTTTTGAATGCCAGAATCGATATAAAATATTTGCTTCATTTGAGACTATGCAGAGGCAGAAGGAAGTTACCGCTTTTATTGTTGTAGTAATGTGACGTCATATCCGTTCAATATCCGTCAACAAAAACAGACATGATGTCTAAAGCTACATGCTAAATCTGTCATGGACAGGAAAGGTTATGGTATTGCTGTAACGTGCGGTCGAGCCAGACGTCACTCTCATCTCTGTGGTCAAATTAGCCGACGCTTCAACTGTAGAGCACCCATATACTGACTGATTTATATTAAATACAGTCAAACAGCCCCGATGGAGCTGACCATGGATGTATAAAGACAACGGAGCTCACGGGGAAAGCTAGCGACGGACTTGCCGAATTTAGAGGAAGTATACATGTGTAACTACGTCCAGTTTTCAAAATAAGGTGTTAACAAAGGGAACTGTATATACAAAATACATATATGGAAATGGCGATGACTGATATATTTGACTTCAGGACATCTCTGACTACATACATGCTGAAAATCAAACATTTTTACTGTATTAATTTAGATATTTTCCAAAATAAAAGTCCCTAGAAGTGTATGATTCAACTTTTTCCCATGGTCTAGTGTTAAAAAAGTTAACAAAACTCGCAATAAATCGTAATATCGAATCGCCACCCAAGTGTTGTGATAGTATCAAATCGGGAGATGTAGAGGTGTATCGTCCCAGCCCTGGTATTTACCACTCAGAATTCGTAGTAATTTTTGAAAGAATAGGTCCTTGATTTCAGACAGAAGAAGACGACAGCATTATTCCATTTAATGATGTGTTCTTGGCCTTGGAAGTAACACTCAGTTCTTGACAGCGGTCACTGCAGCTCTTCTCACAAAGCTGTGTTTAGTTGAAACGAGCTGTCTATCTTTCTGCCCCTCAATCTCTCTCTCTCTCTCTCTTTTGGTCCCTAGTTGTAGACTGTGGTCATCCCGGCTCCCCCCCTAACGGTGTGCTGAGTGGAGATAAGTTTACATTCGGTTCAACGGCTCGATACTCCTGTCTGGGCGGAAGACAGCTGAAAGGAGAATCATCCAGGACGTGTCAGCTCAACGGCATGTGGAGTGCCCCCATGCCCTTCTGCTCTGGTAACCATTTTAACCTCTATTAAATATACGGACTTTGAAGTCCACCCTATCAGAAGGGGAGATGGATGGATGGGAGATGTAGATGAAAGATGAGACGTCTAAAACATGTAGACTCAACCAAGTGTGGAGAGCTTCATGCCTTAACATCCCGCTGGCACACTTTCTTAACCCTTTTGCACTCAGTTGAAGGGATAATGGGATGGATGGATGGACAGATAGAGGGTAGGGTTGGCGCATGAAAAAAGAATATATCAGTACCTGTCTGTTAAAAGGGTTGCGGAGCATAACCTCCCCCTACACCCACATAAATCCTCAGCCGTGGACCCTTAGCCATGTCCTGGTAGTGTTATTTCAACTCTGTTAACCCTTTTTTTAGGTGTTATCTCAGGCTCTCTTCTTGTGATGATTCTCATAAAGATGGACAGATGAAGCAATGACTGTAGTTTCTTTAAATATTAACACATTTAAATTAGGGCTGTCAAAGTGAACTCGATAATAAACGCGTTAACGCAAATTTGTTTTAACGCCACTAATTTCTCTAACGCATTAGCGCAACTTGCAATTTTTAGGTTGTAGCAGGCTCAGTTTTAAAGCTAGAGCGAAGATAGTGGTATCATACGAAACCTAAGGAATCCATTTGTACCAACTATGCCATACTAACTTGTCGCAAAGGAGGCAAAAGAACTCTAAATTTACGCTAAATTTTGGTGAGGAAAATCTGGCATGGCCATTTTCAAAGGGGTCCCTTGACCTCTGACCTCAAGATATGTGAATGAAAATGGGTTCTATGGGTACCCACGAGTCTCCCCTTTACAGACATGCCCACTTTATGATAATCACATGCAGTTTGGGGCAAGTCATAGTCAAGTCAGCACTCTGACACACTGACAGCTGTTGTTGCCTGTTGGGCTGCAGTTTGCCACGTTTTGATTTGAGCATATTTTTTATGCTAAATGCAGTACCTGTGAGGGTTTCTGGACAATATTTGTCATTGTTTTGTGTTGTTAATTGAGTAACGATAATAAAAATATACATACATTGACATAAAGCAAGCATATTTGCCCACTCCCATGTTGATAAGAGCATTAAATACTTGACAAATCTCCCTTTAAGATACATTTTGACCAGATAAAAAAATGTGTGATTCATTTGTGATTAATCATGATTAAATATTTTAATTGATTGACAGCCCTAATATTAACCCATTTAAATACTTAAATACTTAAATTCCTGTGCATTTTCTTTAGCATTTAGCTGTATTGTCTTTCCATGGAGTGATGTTAACACAGCCATTGCCGTTGCTCTGTAAACTGCTTTACACAAGCATATTCCCTCCCTGCTGGATTTACTGTATATGCATATCTCACCACTTATTGAGCTAGACTGTCTCTCCAGACAGAAAGCCTCCTTACCTTCCATCTTGTATAAACAAACCATCTAACTTATATGGTTCTCAGTTGGCTGGCTGGGGGCATGATTATGGCTCTCCTGACTGGGAGGCTCCCAGCTGCCGCTTATATAACAACCCGACTGAAAACACATTCCAGACGAGTTGACTAAGAATTCATTGTTATTTACAGCAATTGCCTGAGGGAGACGCAGGGTGAGGGAGGGTAATAGCGTACGGAGCAGTGATTCATGGCTTTTACCTGGCAGGTCTGTACCGGAGCCCTGCAGAGATAAGAGCTCAGCCCGTGGCCCAAGTGCTACGTCTGCAATTCTGCTCCGTGACTGTTGATAAGCAAATGGCGTCTCTGATGTAATGTTAGTTTTGTTACCACATTTCAGGGGGCATAATATATTCATTTTAAACTAGAACGGAAAGTGGTTACTGTGTCTAGACCTGAAACCTCAAATTAAGTTCCTCTCATGGTTGCTTTATTGGGAATAGGCATGGGATGATAGGGGTGGGAATCACCAGAAGCCCCATGATGCGAATACTTAAGTCACAATACGATCTTATTGCATCTATTTTATCTAATAAGATACAGTTTTCACTCTATTCATCTCAGAGTTTTCATTCACATATCTTAAGGTCAAGGGACCCCTTTGAAAATGGCCATAACAGTTTTTCCACCAAAATTTAGCGTAAATTTGGAGCGTTATTTAGCTTTCTTCCTGACCAGCTAACATGACATGGTTGGAACCAATCGATTCCTTAGGATTTTTAGTTTCATATGATGCCAGTATCATCACTCTTGCTTTAAGACTGAACCCGTTACAACCTCGTTGGATTGTTAAAATTAAAGATCAATACTTGACATCCTTGTATCGATACAATATTGCCACGCAAAATATCGTGATACTGTGCTGTATTGATTTTTTTCCCCCAACCCCTATGGTATGATATGAAAAATATGTCACGATTATCCTGGCCAAACTAACTGGGATTCACAATATTATCTCAATAATCATCAAAATATGCTTAAAACCTTTAAAATGGCACTAAAACCTACTGGAATCACTTTACTTTACATTTTGTTAAGAAATGACACATAATTTTTTGTGATAATCCTTTTCAGTGAAAAACAAACAATCGTAAATATGGTAATCATAAATAATAAGGTCCCCCTGCATAAAGAAATAAATAGCAACACTGTGTGAGTCTGTTCTTTCTTTCATGATAATTCCTGTATTTTTTAAACAGGCTCTATTTTTCATTCCTCTCCCATGATAGCGAGCTAGACAGCTCTTTCAAGTCACTTGTGAGGATATTCACGATTATCACTATAATGTGAAATGGATGATAATGGGAATTATCATAAACGGCCGCTGGCTGCAGCTTCATATTTAAAGACACAAAAGGTGGAATGGACTCATATCACTGGTCAATTTTGCTAAGTTTCATGGTGATATCTATTATTAAAGTTTTTTACCCTATTCACCCGTAGTGTATTACAAAATGTATGGAATTGTATAGTAGATATCTTTAAAGCATATTGTCTCAAAATTAGTTTTTCCTCATACTCCAGATAGTCAGATATCTTCACTTCAGTATCACTTACATACACCAAACTTTCCGGTATCATTCCTATCTAAATTCTGAAAGTTTTTACAGAGGGGTTTGTTCATATATCATTCATAGCCTGATTTATATAACATTTTGTTCCTAACTGTATTTTTTTTGTGGTGGTTGACAGTATTTTCTGATTTATGGAGTGATAAAAAAGAGATATCCAAAATTCCCTTTGTAAAAACCTTTGACTCTAATATGTCAACAAAATGAAACAAGAATTTTGAACCTGGCTTTATCCAATGTTCAGATGTCTGTTCTGGAAATGTATGCAAATTAGCACATTTTTAATAAGATAACACCTCATTAGCATATTTAAACATTTAAACATTTCAGAAAATTTGTAAGACAAAAAAACAATTGTAATGAAAGTAATCAACTGGGGAAGTTTCATAGTGATATCTATTAGTTTTACCCTATTCCGGGAATAAGTGTATCTCCTAAAATGTAAAAATATTCCTTTAATCTTTGGTTAATGCAGGCTAAACGTATGACTACTACTTGGAAAACATATTTTATAAGAAACTACATCATGTTCAAACATTTGTCCTCCCTACCCTTCTCTACTCGATGGCCTACAGTAAGTCCCTGGATCAGACGAGTGAAAAGGTGCCTTGTAGCTTTTCTCCTCCAGCTTTATGAGATCTTCTGCAAACCTGGGGAAAGGAGCTTCAGCTCAGTAACCCGTGAATTTACCCGAGCCAGAGTACAGCCAAAACCTTTCTATCAGATGGATGTCCGTGTGTGTGTGTGTGTGTGCAGATGCATGTGTGTGTGACCGATTAGTGGTTGTTCTAAAGTCACCTGAGGGAAACGACAGAGATTAGTTTTCACAATGCTCCGTCCCAGAGAAACTCGTACACATACGTGCACATTCAAGCACACACAAGCACGCACACTTGCACCAGTGACACCAGGTAGATTGCTTGTTCTCCCCATTGAGACCAGATACACTTGAGGCTACATGGTGACTTTGGAGCAGTGCATGTGGGTGTGTGAGAGCATCCAGTGGGACTTGTGTAGGTGGTAGTGTCTCTGAAGATGTTTGTGTGTTTGTGCCCTGACTGGCTTTTGATCTGTTCCCATTATTCAGAAGGAAAATTCATCTCGCTATAGACAATTTCCTCCCATTTCCGAGCTTTTACAGACAAAATAATCATGACACAATGCGGTAAAGGCTTATTTGTTTACATCTGAGAAATCCTGAGGCATTACAAATGATGTTATGTCATTATGTGTTGTGTCTGTAGTAGGGCTATGTGTAAGCTCAATTTAGCAGCAAGCCCCCAGATATTTGCAGTATAGTACAAACCGAGCCGATGTGAAATTAGGTTATTTGTCAAAAGTCTGAGGAAAACCACAAAAAACATTGCAGACACATTTGGGAAATTCTTAAGGTGGTTGTTTATCACACAAAGTATTTTGTTGCACGGCATGAATTATGGTCAATAACAAACAGGAATGGTGTGAGTTAATTTAAAATCACAGTGAAAGTGGTAAAATATTCATTCTGTGTTCTGTGAGCTGTCCAAAAACCCACTAATTAGTCAGGTTTTGACATTAATGAGATGCACATGTAAGCCAATGCAAATTTGGAAGAGCATTAATAGGACCAAAATATACAATAGTGACCAGAAATGTTTGGCTTGTACATGTGGATGACAATGTGTGCATGGAAGTGCGTGGGTGTTCCCAGGAGCGCGCTCTGTCTGTCAGGCAGAATTTGCTGACCAGGCGGCTCTTCAAGGGCAGAGTGAGAATCACTCACACACACACACTCACACACACACACACACACACACACACACATACACGCTCTTAAGGCAAACATACGCCCCTTGTCACCAACATATGTGTGCAGTCAGTACCACTAGAATTTGTAAGCAGCCATGTCATACTTGAGTACCCTGAGAATGTGATTTATGTCAAAACTGGAAGAAAATATTCACCTCACACTGCTGAGTTCACTTCACTATGATGTTGATGAATAACAATTCATCTTAAAATAATTCTTTGCTTCTTTTTTTTCTTGTTCTACCTTCTCTATTTTCTATTTGGATTTTTAATTTGATGACTTAAACCTGCAGTAGGCAGAATGTTTCTGGCATCATTGGGCAAAAAATCCATAATAACCTTTCAGCATATTGTAATACAAGTGTTCTGAGAGAAAACTAGACTTCTGCACCTCCTCATGGCTCTGTTTTCAGGCTTTAAAAAATCAAATGGCTAAATCACAGGTCATTTCAGAGAGAGAGCGTTCCTATTTGCTGTTCATTCAACAGAGGCAGCTGTCAATCACTCGTTAACTCCGATCAAACTAGGCAGCGCTGATCAACGTTTCATCTGAGTTTGTGAGTGATTGACAGCTGATCGGAGAAGGCAAGTCTCCAGCTTGGCTCTGTTTGGTTGTTTTCCTCCAGTCTGTGAAATCTTGCAGATGCCATTAGGAGCACAGGAGGACACAGAGGCAATTATCAGATCTTGAATATGATTTTTATCAGATTACCTCTCTCATGCACTTCTATCAAGATAGTGACCGTTATCATATTTGCTCCAACCTGCCTACCCCAGATTTAAAAGTAATTTGAAGGTTTTATGTACATCCTGTCTTTATAAAAGATGTCAAGTATTGTAGTTTTGAAGTCGGGGACCCAACTCTGCCTCCTCGTTTTTCTCCCTGTAGGCGACACAGCTGGTTCCTGCGGCGATCCTGGCATCCCCTCCCAGGGTGCGAGGGAACAAACAGACTTCAGGATCCGTTCCAAGGTTCACTTCAGTTGCTCGGAGGGCTACGATCTGATTGGTTCTTCAGAGAGGATGTGTTTCCCTAACGGGACGTGGTCTGGCACGCAGCCGTTCTGTAAACGTAGGGAGATAATTTTCCTTAATCCCAACCTGTTATAATCCAACACCTTGACACTGATCCAGTTTTATAGATCCACCCATGTACTGCACAGTAAATAACTTAGAGCTGAAGCTCATTGAGATGCACGAGGCTTTTTACTCTCTCATTCTCTCATTTTTCCCCCAGCTGTCCAGTGCGGGAACCCTGGCACTCCCAGTAATGGCAGAGTGTTTCGTTTGGATGGAACAACATTTTCTCACTCCGTCATCTACTCCTGCATGGACGGCTACCTGCTCACTGGCGCCACCACCAGGCTGTGCCAGGCCAACGGGACCTGGTCAGGAATACAGCCCAACTGTACCAGTAAGTTACCTGATGTCTATTGAGGGATGGCTGTAGTAACACTTTATAATAACCATTATTTATAAATGGTAAACTTATAGTTGATTAAATAGTTATTTTAATGTTGACAAACAAAGAAATGTTAATTAATAATGATTACTAAATATTATTAATGCTATAATTTCTGTTATTTTAACAGTTTATTGTTGCACAAATAACATTTTATATACTATATAAACTGTATATATATATTTGTTAAGATTTAGATATTATTTATAAATCTTAAAGAAACTGTTTGTAAAGCATCTATAAATATAGATATTTGTAACACTTTGTTAATGGTTAATAATTCAGTTTCTGGTCCATCTATCTATGTAATGTTTATAGACATTTTACAAAAAATGTCTTAAAGGTTTAAAAATCATTTGGTAATCACTAACCAATACCTAATATAGTATATAAAATTTTATAATTTGTACAACAATAAACTGATAATAAGTACTTTACTAATGTAATCCGAATGTAATTGTCATCATCTCCTATCAGCTACAACACAATTTAGAATTTATAAACTAATTATTTCATATTACACAAACTAATGATAAAATAACAGAAACTATCATTACTAATAATTAGTAAATATTATTAATTATTATTTGTTAACAGTCAAATAACTATTGACTAAGTTAAAGTAACTATCAATTTACCATTTATAAATGATGCTTATTATATCTGTTTAGCCTTATAATTTTGAATAACCTCACATATAAGGGGTCTTGGAGGCTGAAGAGCAGCCTGTCAGCTTTATGTATTACTTACTATATATTATTATTATTAAATCCTTGCTGTGCAAATAACGTCAAGTCTGCAACCCATAAACCTCCTGATGTGTGACTATAAGGTTTTCCTTTCCAGCCTTTTCGCGACCCTATTTTATCCCCGGTTTTAAATTATCCTGCCACAGTATAGGTTCTGAGTAATGAAATCTGCCCCAAATCTTCATGCAGCTGCTACAGACTTTATAGAGTGACATGAATAACCTTGATCGTTGTTTACTTTAGCTAATTTGCTTTTTTGAACTCTGTAAATAACCATAAAATATAACATTCTGTTCCCATATGAAATGTGACCGAAGCCATGGTTGAACAAGTGTTAATCAGTGCTGCATGTTACACAGACTACAAAATCTGCATGTAAAGTGGCATATAACACTAAAAATTAACAGACAGCATGCTCGCTGACAAAATACTTTAATAAACACGTTGTGTCTCAAGGTGAAATTCACTTTGCTTGGGACCCCACATGAAGGAGTTCCAGCCGTATTTTCAGTGACATTCCTGACTTTAATGCACTACACAAAGAAATGAGCTTTAAAAAGTCAAGCAGAGAGGAACAAAGAGAGAGAACTGCTGAGAAACCACATCTCTTCAATACGGGCTCCTGGAAAGAAAGAAAGTTTTTAAGAATCCCCTGACTTAAAGGAAATAGCTTTTACAGTAGATTACAATACATTAATAGCCATGACAGTATCAGTGGGGTGGGTTTAAAAGCATTTAAAGTGCCTATTAGACTATGAAGGACAGTGCTGTGTAAGTGCAGTCTGGGGAATCCTAATGCTCCTTAAAAGAGTCCCAGGACAACCTCGGCCATTTTTAATATCTTTGTTGTTTCACTCATAAGAAGTGAGGCCCATAACTGAATCTGAAGAGATCATATGGACTGTGTGATCTCACAGATTCGCTATGCACTGTGATCTCCACAACTTCAAATTACTTTAGTTTAGTTAAAGGACAAGTGTGTAGGATCTGGCGGTAGCGGTGAGGTTTCAGATTGCAACTAACTGAAGCCTCTCACGTGGGTCGTGTCTAGAAAGTAACCCGCAAACCTCTGGCGAGACTCGCTGCCAGACGACCTATCCTAACTTTAACTATTCAAGGTCAACGCCTAACTTTAACCATTCGAGATCAATGCCTATCGTTAACCATCTCGCAAGAGTTTCCCCAACTCGGGGGTTACCTTCTAGACACAACCTCTCCCGTGTGCCAAGCGTATAGGAGAACTACGGTGTCCGACGCAAAAACGCGACTGGCTATTTGGAGCAGAGTCAGTGCTTAGAGTGTGTGTGTACGAGGAAAGTGAGTGGTGAAGCGAGAGAGAGAGTGCAGCGGCAACAGGAGCGAGTAATGTTATCTTGGCTACTGTAGAAACATGGCAGTGCAAATTGGCAGGCTCCATGGAGAGGACCCGCTATGTAGATATAAACAGCTCATTCTAAGGTACCGAAAACACGATTATATTATATATATATAATATTATATTCCATTTCTGCCAATACATCCCCCTAATTGTTACACACTGTTCCTTTAAGTGCAGTTTTTATAGATAAATATGCAGTTTTAGTGAAGTTATCTCTTGAATCACAGCCACTTTGTTTAGACTGGGTTTGAATCGTATGACTGTTACAGGCTTAATGTTGAACTATGCCATGGGATTTATCTGAGACCTAGACAGTTTTGAAAAACTCTAATAAAGATTTAGAACTACAAAAATAAATCTCTGACTGACATCAACATCAAACTGCTCCTTTGTCCCCGACAGTCGTCTTTTTTCTCTCTCCCTCTTTACCTCTCCTTATATTTGAATCACGTATTTCAAAGAGCATACATGCAGGAGTAATAAGCAGATTAAAATTCCAATTACCTCATGCCACAGCATGAACTGTAAGGCAATCTTAATCTTCATCTCATCTCTTCCTCTCCAATTCCACTTGTCCATCTCACAGTGATAAACTGCGGGGATCCGGGTGTGCCAGCCAACGGCCTTCGCTACGGAGAAGACTTTACGATCGGTCAGAATGTTTCCTTCCAGTGCCAACCAGGATACAGGATGGAGGAGGACGGGTCACCGGTGAGGACGTGCACCCAGAACGGAACGTGGAGTGGGATAATGCCCATGTGTACAGGTAAATTGTTTATTATCATTTAGCTTTTCTTGGCCATTTTAATTGTTGATATATTTTTTTTATAGTGTATATTATAAAACCACAACTTATACTACTTTGTCCAGAAGATGTTCCTGGAACAGCATATAAAATGTCCCATGTGTGCAGGTAGCATAGTACAACTGATGTATTCACAACAAGTGAGCTCTAAATCCAAATTAAACCCTTGTACAACCCCAGCTTTATAAAGGCTGACACAGCAGACTCTGCTCTCCTTGCAGTCAGTGCCTCTGTGAGGGAAATCAAGAAATACAAACAAAGAAGACAATATGAGTCACATAACAACTTGTAATTCCTGTGATTAGTTCAACGGGGTGTCTATTTGCACCCGGGTGAGAATAGTCAAACGGCAGCTATTCGGCTGTTTGCACCCAGCCAAGTTGAATATGCTACTTAAATTAACAATAGTTAGCTAACCGAAGGGTTTCTGCCAGGAAGCCCTTTCTAACAGAAATATTTAGTAGTAGTAATACTATTAGTAATATAAAGAGCTACAAAATATGTGTAGGGTGTATGTTGTGGTGGATGAATGGGTCAAACCCAGGATTCTCACCCCAGAGGCCAGGGTTTGAGTCTCTTGAGCCTATTTTTACACTTAGATTACTTCTTGTTTTATTAGGTTTAGGCAACAAAAGTACTTTGTTAGGTTTGTGGAAAAAAATACATACAGTACTTATTCACATACAGTATCTAATGTGTGCCTGGGTAGGGTGCAAATAGTATTGTTGGCTGCTGACACCTGGGTGCTAATAGCATCTGCCTCAGTTTAAACTGTATCTGTTACTGGACTTGATTGAAAACAGAGTATCTTTCAACTATTTGCATTGGTACATTTTAGTAGCTATGAAATTATAAGCTAATTTTCAAATCAGTAGTTGAAGTCAATGATCTAATCAAGCAGTCTCCCTCTCTCTACAGCTATCAGTCACAACCACGTAGCCAGATATTTTAATTTAGTTTGGCCTGTGGGATTTAATGTGTGCAAGAACCACTTCAGGCCGTAAAAGCCCAAATCGGGTTCCTCTGGCTTATTCTAATGCCACTATTCCATCATATACACTGATGTTAATTATTGCATATTTAATGAGTTTGCCTCCCCGATAGTAAACATGTAATGAGTTATTGTAAAGGAGAATTAGGCTTTTAATGCATTTTAGCCCACAACTGCTGTAAATAGCTATTAATATTTAAAACCACGTCTATTCCTGACTGATCATAAGTTTTGTAATTAAGAATCATTAGACCTTATTTTTAATTTTTTTAATTTTATTTATTGACACCTTTTAATGAGGATGTCCCCTGTTAATGCAATTTTTCATGCATTTTGTCATAAATTATTTTGCTAATATTTGTCAAACACTGAAAACGGCTCTCTACTCGGCAGGATGCAACCTCTCAGCTGAGCTCACACACACACATTCACACAGAGCATCTGAGGACAGGACTGATACACACAGATAAGCACTTTTCTATCACCGTGCTTGCATTGTTTTGAGGTGGAGGCTAGTGGTCGTAAAAAGTAGATGCATAGCGAATCGTAACTTGTTAATCAAAACTTTAGCAGAATCATAAATTAATATAATAAAGTAGCCGGCTGCACTTAAATGAGTAGTCGGCTGTTTGGCCGGCAAAATTTTTTATGATTATGCTGGGTGTGCCAGCTTGAGATTTAGACGGCACAGACATATCGGGGCACACTGTGGCTACGCGGCCGATCAGTCAATTTACAGGACAGTGATTTCTCACCTGCAGCTGCTAAAAACTGGATGATTTTTCTCTCCCTGCCTCTCTGTCATAGCTGTGACCTGCCCGGCTCCCCCTGCCATCAGTAACGGGGTACTGCAGGGCAGTGACTTTGAATGGGGCAGCAGCGTGAGCTACAGTTGCTCACCTGGATATGAGCTCTCATTCCCGGCCGTCCTGACCTGCGTGGCCAATGGCACTTGGAGCGGCATGCTACCACAGTGCTTACGTAAGAAACACACACACTTCAACACACTCATATACCAGCACACACATTGCCTGTTATTATTCTTTACCAACCATCAGTTACAATTGGAAGGAAAAATCTGCATTTGTCCTTGAGCTTCCCAAAAAGTACATAAGTGCTTGTCAGCAATATACTGAAATGGGATTGTGTGTGTTTGTGTGTGTGCAGCCAAGTTTTGCGGTGACCCCGGTACTCCAGTCGGTGGTTTCAGAGAGGGGCGAAGTTTCATCTACCAATCAGAAGTCTCCTTCAGTTGTGCTCCACCTGTCATCCTGGTCGGCACAGCAACCAGACTTTGTGAAAGCGACGGTACCTGGAGCGGCACGCAGCCTCGCTGTATCGGTAATTTGAATTATTTATGTTCACTTTATGACCAGACAAAGCAGGGAGGCCATTATACAAATGAAACTTATTATCCAAATATTTTTGGGAGTGCTTCCTGATGATGATATATTATTAGTTATATTATAGTAATGTGCACTTTCTTCTGTTGGCCAACAGAAACCAGTTTTAGTTTCTCCACATTTTTCATATTTTGAATGCAATCAACTCAACTGCAAGAACTTGTGTTGAAAAAAAAAATGTTTTTTTCATTAAACAAAAGAAGAAAAAGTTCTCAAATGTTGAATGTTTACCACACACAACAACACAAGCAACCACACAACAACTGTGTCTAATAACTATAGCCCATAACTGACAACTTTTTGATTTAAATCAGTATTGATCTGACGAGAGAGAAACTGACCAGACACTGAATGCCAGTTTTATGGAACTTGACAGTTTTCAGTACTTGGAGCGACAGATACATTTCAGTCAGTACCAAAAACCCCAGACCCATGGGTCTTACTCAACCAACTTAAAATATATGTCAAAACTTTGGCGCTGTATTTCTGAATACATTTACGAAACCCCCCCCCCCCCCCCCCGCCTATATTATGCTGCTCGACTAAGCCTACAACTTGTTCAAAATACAGTACAAGGCTTTTAACCTCCACCAAAAATGTATTTTAGATTTTACTGATTACTTTTTAATTATTTTCTGACTATATCATCAATCATTTAACCTCACTCACATAAGCTGGAGCACAGCCTGGTATCCTCAGGCCGGGGCTTCTTGTCCACTTCAAAGTCTGGGTTCAAGTTAAAAGGCGGTGATGGTGGTAAGACCACGAGAGCCCCCAGACTTGTGAATAATACTTCTTAGGAGGTAAAATCAGTATCGTATCAAAGCATAGTATCACAGACTTGTCCCATTGCTGTATGTTTTCTTTTGATTAATATTGTTGTTGCTTATTTTTCATGTGTTTACTTTCCTGATTGACTATTTGTGTGGGTTTATAACCTATGAAACAAATGATTTAGTTTATACTAGCCTGCCAGTTTATTATGACTGGTTTGTGGCTCAGCGGGGAGCCTTCACCGGCGTCTGATGTTCCCCTGCCTAATGATCACGGCAATTAATGGCCCATCGTTGACGGCCACATTTCAGTCTACTCATGGGTTTGCTGTGGAGAGCCGCTACTGTTCTGTCAAAGTTAAAGTTTCACAGACTCATTGGAATAGTAATGAATAGTGACTGGATGCTCATCTGAGACAATCTTGTAAATGAAAAAGAAGCCTTAGGAGGATGGGTCTTAAATGATTCCACTGATGTTTTTGAAAGCATCATTTCAAAATTGGCAACTCTTCCTTATAAAACTGCTGCTTCTCTTAATGCTAGATAGAGTCAACATCTCACGGCGCTAAGCCAACATTTAGTCATTTTTAATCGAACTCTGGTGCGGTTCATTTGAGCAATTGTGAACGCAGTAATCGTATTCTGGTGCGGAACAAATCAACTGGTCCAAGACTGCTTGCGAGAGGTCGACCGTTTCCAAGTCAACCAAAATGCAGGCTGCCTGTGTGGGCATTAGTTGAGATGGACACAGGTAAACGACAGGTTAACATGAGTGGGAGAGGACCGACCTCGACCTCTGCAGAAGTCTGATGTTTGCTTGACATGTGGGCCAAAGAGAACATACAGAATATGATAAATATAGTACACAAAAGCAGTGCCGTTTATGAAGTTAGAGATAAACTGGAGGAGAAGGGATTCATGCTCACGGTAGAAAAGTGAAAAAACCACAATGGCACGGCTGCCACATTGAGTGAACACTAAGGGTTATACAATATCTTTTATATGTTCATATAACTACTATTAAGTCTAGGTTGTGTCGCTGATCATTCATCAGAAAACTACTATAGTTTGGAAATAAAGTTCTTATTGTGATGCTTTCCTTTGAAGGTATCGCACAGTTCAATATATAAACATAATGTGTTTGTACTAAAGAGCTGAATTCCTTGCCTCTGAGAGAGAGGTTATATACGGTGGTACAAGTTCCAAAACAGTTAACATTCAATGTCTATTCTGGCCTAAAAAATAGGGATCTCATATAGGAACCCCTTTTCAGAAATTACAGAGAAAGTTGCAGGCTCACAAGCGAGACACGAGTACACGCTGTAACTCACAGTATTTACTAAAAGGTTTCCACCAATGGGAACGGCCGTCCGACTTCAAACAAGCCGCCGCTATCCGGGGATTAGGAAGAAAGTGAGAAGGGATATTCAGCACACATTACAAATGGTCCCACTGGGTCAGTTCAACACCACATGTGATGCTTAGAGCACCACTTCACATGTCTGATTCAGAGCAGGTGCTTAAAACATCAAGTATGGTAATGAATTGTAATAAATGAGAGCTTTTGTATTGCACTTGACTCTTTGTTCCTTCATAGCACTAGATAAGGCACGCTTACAGAACTTTACTGCTGCTATAAAGTCGGATGTTCCCTGTGAAATAGACAATCTAAAAACAGAAGGCTCCTTCTCACCGGTGGAAAGACGTAATCTATAACTACTGGAACGTAGTAGAAGTAGTTAGAGCATCAGTGCTTCTGCTCTTGCTTTCAGTTCTATATCATGACTTAAAAAACTGAGACTATGAAACAAACACGAACACACATACAAACATCTCTTTTTTGAAGAGAATGTAAGGTTCGGTGTGTGTGCACTTGGGTGATTTATTAGTGTGTGATTGCTGCTGTATGTTGGCGTGTGATGTGTATTACTATGTGACTGAAGCAGAATGAGTTTTGAGCCGAAGCAGCCTGCTCTTTAAATAAGACAGACGAAGAAAGGGGGGAGGTAAGGCGGGTGGGCAGAGAGAGATACAGTGACATGGGAAGATAGAAAGAGAGAGGAAGAGAGCAGTTAGAGAAAGAGAGAGGAGAGAGAGGGCAGTTAGAGAGGTACAGGAAGAACGAGTGAGGTAGAGGGGGAGAGTGAATCTGTCATTTCGGAAGCTGTATTGAATCGAGCTCTGCGTCAGGATGTGCTCTACATGCTGATGTTCCTGCCACACACACACACACTCGCGCACACACTCTCAAAGCTGGCCCTGCTTCGTTTTCTGATAAAGCACTACTGCCCCCTGCTGTCCTGCCGGGATCCATACCCTGCTGTTACCATGACAACAGAGGAGAGGAAAGGAGAGTTAAGGGAGGACATACAATGCTACTGCTAATTTATCTTTCTTTTAGATTTTGTGTGTAATTACTTCCACGCTTGTGCTGTTCTTTTCAGAGCCGACCAAAACCAGCTGTGATAACCCTGGAACGCCGCGCTACGGCTCCTTGAACCGGACCTACGGTTTCAAGGTAAAGTATCTGTCTAAACTAACTATCTACTTTCCTACCCAGGGAGTTAACTCACTAACCAATATAGAAGCTGTCATTGTGGCTTAACAATCTATCTATTCACAAAGAAAAAGAAGGGAAGGGAAGAAGGAGGAGACAGACAAAGAAGAAGAGGAAACAGAAATCTGGGAGAACTGTTGGTCACACAAAGCAAGACATTTAAAAATGTCAACTTGGACATTTAAATTTGTCAAACTTGATTAATACGGAAGTTATTTAGCAGTTTAATCAATTATGAAAATAATTGTCAGTTGCAGCCCTATTTCCCAGAATGGCCTCATACGACCAAACATATTAAAGGGATAGCCACCACGGTGTGACATGGAGGTGGCAAAATCTAAATCATGGGTAAGCGTGTTAAGCCCCAAGGCCATCAGGATGCCCCATGACTCTCTTCGTTTTAATCTTAATACAATACTCATATGCCGTATGTACGGTATATTTATCGAGTTATTGGTCGCTGTAATCATTCCTTCTTTCCCGTCCTTTGTTTACTTCACTGTAAAAGAGGTGAGGGGGGGATTCACAGTTGCAAAAATGCATTCTACGGTTCAGCCAAAGTTTCAGCACTCTGAATTGGTCAAACCAAGTGGACATCTTCGTCAGGTAGGTTTATTGCCGGTGCTGTGTCCTGGCAACAAACCTACATGCAACTACCAAGGAAACACTAGAAACAAAGAGGCAATGTCACTAAAAATGACCGTAATCATGGAAGATAACCACTTGATTTGAATAACTCAAACTGCTGAAGTCTCATTTTAGCTTCGGCTGAACTCGGAATACGAGGACTGTGGATTTTATTCACTATTTCTTATTATTACACGGCTTTGTTGAATACTCAATTGTGATTGGTCAATCACGGCGTTCTACGGTCTGTTATTTCTTAAGAGCACACCGTTGCTATGTAAAACAGACCGTTGCTATGGACACAGTTCTGATGTTGGACTCTGGCGGACCATTTTTGTGTCAAATTATTGATTTCTAGTAGCCGTGTAATAAGCGGGATAATGTACAGCTAGCGGGTCATTGTTGTGAAATAAACACCTTCAACTTAATTACTGTGAGTCATGTGCTTATTGTAATAAGATAGACTTGAAAACATCCTAACCTGCCCTCTAAACATGATGAGCATGTTGGATTGACATAACAACCATCAGTATCTAGTCCCAGTTATTGCTTGGATACTTATAACAATATTTTCTAAAAAATCAAGAATGTTTAATTTAGGAAGTTATAGTATACTGTTGGATGCATTTTGCAGTTGCATAGTCATTGCACATTAATCATCTACATGTCTGTATTGTATTAATTTGAGTGAATATCTAAATATATAAACAAGACATATTCTGAAATTTTGAATGAACAATTTATTGTATGTGGTATTTGTCAGAGCAAATGTTATTCATCTGTTATAATGACTGACCTAAATGACATCTTTTTAGCTTTACTTTGAAGTATTTCAGAAAATGTTAACACTCACGTTATCTTTGTGTGTTTTATCTCATTCTGTCTCTCTGCAGGTGGGCAACGTGGTGTCATTTCAGTGCCAGCCAGGTCATTTGATTCAGGGCTCCTCCTCTAGAACCTGCCAGCCTGATCTGACGTGGAGCGGAGCACAACCTGAGTGCATCCGTAAGAAAATATATATCCCATCATCTTGTTAACCTATCGCCCATCCATCCCCTCTCCGCCTGTCAGACTCTAACTCCAGTGCATCAAATGTCTCCTCCCCCCTCCAGCCCACGCCTGTAAGCAGCCAGAGAGCCCGCTCCATGTGGACGTGGTGGGGATGGATCTGCCTGGTTTTGGCTACACCTTGGTGTACAGCTGTCAGCATGGCTACTTCCTGGCAGGAGGTTCTGAACACAGAGTCTGCAAGAATGACGGCACTTGGACGGGAAAGATGCCTATATGTCGAGGTAAAAAAAAAACGTTTCTGTATTTGAATGTTATATGTCTTTCTAGTGCATTTGAGTCCAGAATAATGAGTATGAGTGAACAGGTAGGAGCGTTGAGTGTGTCTTGCGCAAGGACACTTTGTCATCACACATACTGGGGGGAACTGGCCATCTGGAGTAGGGGGAAATTTCCTGGTGGGATGGTCGCTGCTCTGGCAGCCCTGATAACAAAAAAAAAAGATAAAACAATATCCCACGGTGTTCTATCCTTTCAGCCTGGTAGGATCCTTACAGGTCAATGAATGAATCCATCACATCTCTTGAGCCAACAATGACAGACTGATTGTGTTGAGTTTAAGTTGTGACCTGGCTAACAAACACCTTTATGTGATCATGAAATTACCACAATGTGTGCACGGTATTATGTTTCCATTCATAAAATCCCAACTTCAGTAAAATAAAAGCTTAAATATTCTAAAACTAGGTTGTATCTCTAATAATACTTTTTTGCCTGTTGTACTATATTATAAGTGGGATGATCTCGTAGACTGAATATAAGAAGCGGAAGTAGTCGCCGTGACGTCACCCATTTGTCTGTGGACTGCCGTTTTGAAGCCTCGAGTTCGGCATTTTAGCTGGTGCCATCTTGGTTTCTGCAACCAGAAGTGACACGAGTGGGTGGAGCTAAGTGCAACTGAACGCTGAATAAGATATTTTTAGGCCACCGAAAAGGTTATAATTAACTTTCATGAACTGAAAACACACTGTGAAAGGGTTAAAGTTCTAAGACGAAAACGTGGACAACTCCCAGACCAGACAACGCCGTGGTAGCGACCTGTGAATCACAAGGTAGCCACGCCTTAAAGCATACCCTACTTTATGGTCTATTTGACTCTAAACGGGATCATAATACTAAATGAACAACATGCTGTATTGAAAAAGACTTGAAACTAGCGATTGAGACCATAAACTCATATTTACAATGTTTACTGAGGTAATAAATCAAGTGAGAAGTAAGCTCATTTTCTCATAGACTTCTATACAATCAGACTTCTTTTTGCAACCAGAGGAGTCGCCCCCTGCTGGCTATTAGAAAGAATGCAAGTTTAAGACACTTCCGCATTGACTTCACTTCTCAGACCCAGAGGTAGCCCACTGGATGATCTGAATGTTGGGCATCCAGGGCCAGTCTGGGTGAAATTGCCTTCTTGTAATGAGTATGTCAGCTAATGCTGTGATTGTGACCGATTGACCCTTTATCTGACCTTGTATATACTCACATAGAATACCCACCATTAGGGAGTACTTAAACTTCATCAATACTTTCAAAAACAATCTCACCATAATGTCTTTTTCAGTAGCTTGTTCTGGAGCTTTCAATCGTGTCACACAATCAGCAGATGGAGTTTGCCCAGCTGCAAATGGAATTGCAGCTGTTTAAATTTCCACTTTTCTGAGCACTTCAAGGACTCCTCGTCCACTTTTGGCAAGAAAGTGGAGATTGAAGGTGCCTTCTTGATCTTGAAAATTGTCGCAGACGAAACAATCTCACCACAAGGTCCATTTAGTAGCTCTTCTGTCGTATCGCAGAAACTCCCATCAACGCTATTGCAAATAGAGGTGCATGTTTGCACATTAGAAATGCTTGAGCTTTCATCTTATTCATCAAGATATGTTAACAGAGGAAGTTTTGAACCCACCCAACGATGGAAAAACTGCAAGCTTCAACTTTGAAATTGTTCCACCACGGCCATCGCCCTTTTGCCCCGAGGTAGCCTTTAAAATTGGAGCACTCTCTGATCCAATTTGAGATTCTAGGACAAATACCCTCTCCCTTGCTTGCCTTTACTTGTTGGCAACAATGGCTGCATCTTGAAGTGATGATAGAAGCTGCCCTGAATGGTCAAACCCAAAAGTGCAATCCAATATGCACCACAATTATTGGTCATGAACTCTATTTGCATTGCTTACAAATGGGCTTATTTTGGGTGACCCTTTTTAACCACACTTGTCGCTCATTATGCGCATGTGTGACTAATAGTGACCAGCGCTGCATTCTAATTTGGTCATTTGGTAATATTAAGTGCACTCTCCGCTGCATAAACCCAATGTCTGAAGATATCAGCTGATGGACCAAGTTAAACAAGAGGCAAACCAAAACCTTTTAATACCGTCTCATACTTTGTCCCTACAGCTCTGCTCATGTGTTTTAATGAGATATTATCTCTCACTCTCTGTCTCTCTTGTGTGTGTGTGTGTAGCTGGAGAGAAGAAGAAACCTGTGAAACCAGCAACAGGAACTCCCAGCCCCAAACTAAACGGTCAGTTCTATTACAGTCTTTTTCTATTCCAGGCTAGTACAGTCCTGTCATTCTTTGTCTCTTCTTGACTTTTCTTATCTGTTCTATTTTGGTCCGGTTTAGTTTGGTGTTGTCTGCTATAGTTTAATAAATTCTGCTCTGCTGCTGTCCACTCTGCTCTGCTCTGTTCCACAGTGTTGTTCTCCTCGTGTTTTTGTCGATTTTATTGTGCTTTTACTGCTTTCCATCATAGCGCTAAATAATTTATTTCTCCTCACTACACATAGAAAGGTGAATTAACTGCGGTGATGTTCTGCTTTTCTCCGTGCTGCCGTTTTGTTCAGTCCTCTTTTTGTTTTTCAGATCTGCTCTGTTGTAATTTAATAACTCTTTGCTTCTCATTGCACATGAAGGAGTTATTATAGCTACTGTATGCACAAGTTCCTGATTATCAAAGCAGGAAGCTGCCTTTATATCTAATGAAAAGCCAGGCATGAATTCTTGTTTCATGCACGACATCTGGATATAGGGTTATAGGCAGACTGAACTTCTGTGTATTTACATATTTATTGTATGTAAAACCAGTTAGGCATATGGGAAAAGAAGAGTCCAAATTGACCCTTTATGTATTTTTCTGCAACATGTTTATTTGATTCAACTAAACTGCATAACATATCAGATCTCACTAATACCGTAGCCCTCTGAGACTAAACCATGTCAAACAACAAAAACAAGCATTTAAGCAGTTGCTTCTCCTTTGTTCATGCATATTGTGCTCATGCATATTATCATCTGGTGTAAATGAATAGTTGGTACTAAAGATGGGTTTCTTGTATAAAAACAATACTGAGTGCGTTCACATTCAGGGGGCAAAACCGCGTTGGCAGCCGTTGTAATCTACGTAGAGTTCTCATTGTTTGTACAGTCTTGTTGACTATACTAGACCCCTGCAGAGTCCGACCACCAGATGCCATTATCATATGACGTATTAGTATGAGATTTGTTTCATTATTATCAAATGTTATGAAATGGGTAACGTTAGATCAGACATAAGTGTGATTTGACATGGGGGATCTGTGTCTGACATTCCAGTCAGGGTTCAAGTTACGTGAGCCCCTCTTGATGTCCACCGCCAGACCCTTTTTCTTGATTTTGGTCTAGTTATTAGTACAACCAGTCACACAGCAGCTCTTTGTATGTCGGGCAGGTGAACATTAACATTAGATTTTTTATTTTTATCGATCTGTGGAGCATGACAGCTCGCCATGACCACCCACTGCTTTCCCAGCACAGTGTGACTAGAATGCTTTTGCCCATCAGGCCTGGATCCATAATCTCCTTCTGTTTTTAGCAAAGGCATGTGATCCCCTCGCAATATTAAATATTTTCAATCCATCTTTTCTTTTTTCAGTGTACTGCACAACTCCTTGTCATCTCTGCTTTGCAGCTTGGCTCTGCTAGACATGCCGTGATTTCTTCCCCCTAGCTGTGCGCACATCTCTGTGATGACGTTGCACAGAAACCCGTCTATTGATACTTTAATTTTGACAATTTAGACTGTTTTGAATAAAGTCTAGTCTGAATAAATGTTAGTTATAAAAACATGATATACCTTCATCTAATTGCTATTTGATTCTATTCTAAGTTATTTTTTTGTATTCTGTTGTGTTTAATTTTTTTCTAATCTGTTCTCTTCTATTTTGTTCTGGTCTATTCTGTTTTGTCCTAATCTGTTCTGTTCTGTTTGATATTATATCATCATTTATTATTCTAATCTGTTGTAATCTATTATATTATATTCTAATTGGTTCTCTTCTCTTCTGTTCTGTAGTTCCAGATGATGTCTTTGCTCCTAACTACATATGGAAAGGTTCCTATAATTACCGTGGGAGGAAGCAGCCTATGACACTGAGCATCACCAGCTTCAACTCCACAACAGGGAGAGTCAACGTCTCCCTTAGCAACGGCAACATGGAACTGCTCCTTTCAGGTATGTTGGAATATGGATAATTAGATATACCCTCCACACTGTTTATCCACTACAGTATAAGTGCCCTTACGTGACATGTCATAGTCCTACTATACGTCATGATTATGCTGCAGTACATCATCAACACTAAATAAACACCTCGCCATTCTGTATAATATGGAGCTCCTACCATCAGCACTTTTACTGAGACTCTTTGAATTACATCTTCTGTTTTCTAACGGTGTCGGGATTTCACTACTTTCCTAGAGCTACCAGGCTTCTCTTTAATGTTGTTACTGTATTTACCCCCAAACTCACACACACACTTATTCACGCACACACACACACAGACCTCCCAGGGTCCTACAACAGTGTCAGCAGGGGGTTAAGACCCTATTAAAATACAAATCCTGTTGAAGCTAGAATTGCTTCCTGGAGTTAGCAGAGAGCACAAACACCATATCACAAAGCCATGCAGCTCCGGTATCAAGACTTTTTAATATACATCTTCAGGCTTAAAGGAGCAGCTTCACTGTAGATCAATAACAGCTAAAGCTTAGCTCACTAAGGCACCAAAAGGCCAAGGCCCAGTTGCATAAAACGTGAATGTTTTTCCACTTAAGATTTTTCTTAAGATGTCAAGTTTTCCTTAGCTAAGCACTGTACTCACAGGAGTAGTTCAGCATTTTGGGAAATACACATATTTGCTTTCTTTGGGAGAGTAAAAGGAGAGGACAATATCAATCTTAGGTCAGAGCATTAAGTGTGAAGCTGAAGTGAAGAGAAGTTCATCCTAGCTGAGCATACAGTATAAACTGGAGGCATAAGGGAACAGCTAGCCTGGCTTTAGACCATTTCAACAGAATTGCATTGCTAGGCAACAGCTTGGGTCCATGTTAACATCCTGTTAGCTTATGTCATTCACATAGGTTGCATCTGAAATCGCATACTATGCACTACAAACCCAATATGTGTACTTTTGTGTGAATAAACAGTAGTATGTATCTTTTTGGACACACTGAACTGTAATTACCACGTCACTTCCTGAGAGCCTCCAAGGAGCGTGAAAAGAGGAGATGTCACGTGTCATCAACGCGTCATATATATTTGGGGTACAAGACATGCGTAGTAAAATCTGGTCTGCACTCGCCGAAATTGGGCCAATCGCAACGCACGACCGCAGCTCCAGTTACACCATGCGCATGTGTTATACCCAAGACCCGTGTCCCAGCCTCTTGCAATAGAGAGCCTTGAGAGCCTCCTTGCCGGTTGGAGATGTGGAAACCATGGTAACCTGTGCCAACCTCATGTGACCAATACGACAATATGTGAGAATCAATAGTCTGAATGAATTTGAAATATATATTACACACAGCAAAGTGAAATCTTATACTTTGAAGCGTTATTGATGTTACAGAGCTGTCTGTTAACGTCTGTTATGAACTTAGTACCACATTGCATTGTGGGATATTTATGCCGCTGTATTTGCGTACTATTGGTTTCATACTAAGGTTTCGGACATACTCAAAAAATCTCACATGCTGTTTTAGAGTACTAAATAGCGTGTTAGTATGAAATTTCGGATGCAACCATACACTGCAACAGGAAATGATCTGAGACACATTTGGAATGTTTACATTCACAACTATTAAATCGTCTTTACCCAAAGTGAAAATTACAGTAGGTACATGTTTGAACTATTTCTTGACTTGACACTTTTACCTTTTGTCCAAACATGCTGTCAAAATTCTGCTGTCATCCAGTTTAACCCTTCTTTTTAAATCAATGTATATTTTATTTTATTTTACAGCTGCATTCAGATTCCCTTTCTTCCTTTTTATCTTTACGACTTCCAATTGGACATGATATATGCATCTTGCCGATGCACCAGGGGAAGATGAAACACATGCTTAGCGATCTAACGATCTGTAATAACCCAGCCATTGTATTCTGATGTGTTTCACTCTGTTATATTGCAAACCAGCTGTTTATTCTGTCATCTGTAGGAGTGTATAAGGCTTCTGAGGCCAGGCTCTTACTGCTGATGTACCAGGTGAACTACGCGAACCAGGGGAACCAGCTCAAAGACTCAGCCATCTCTCCAGCCAAAATCATAGATGACTCCTGGACTATGGATGGATTTGTGAGTCTCAGCGGATGCAGAGGAATCAACTTAATTAGATTCAGTTGAGCTGGATTAATTTAGAGGGGTTAAAACAAAATGTCACATAAGAAATGCTTCTTATTGTAGTTAATCAAAATTACAACACGAGTGTACTGACCTCTTTTTGTAAAGGCGTTTTGCTGCAGTGCTGTGAATTTTAATGGACACATTCAGGTCAGTCAGGGTGGGACAGTTCACTGTTCTTTACTTGGCAAACGTTAATGGTATTTGTCAAGCAAATATTTAAACAATACATTAATTAAAATTCAGAAATCTGTCTGAATTCGTTCATGTTGCCACACAAAATGTAACCACTAACCTTTGTCCCTCTCCTATTACTATGTGCCCCATGTTTTCGTCCTCTCTTCCTCTGCAGGTATCAGCGGAGCCTGATGGTTCTAGTTACGTATTCCAGGGTTTCATTCAGGGAAAAGACTACGGACAGTTTGGACTGCAAAGACTGGGTAATTTTCTCTTAGGCTTAATAACAGCGTCACAAAAGTCAATTTGGACTATGAATGATAATTGGAAAAAATCTGATGAACTCTTTGAAAGAACCTCACTAATGGAGGAAGCGATCAGGGAGCTTCTCTTTGCTGGCAACGGTGACCTTTTTGCTCACGCTGAGTCAGCCTTGCAGTGGACACATTCTCACCCAGAGCAAAAGCTGTGCTTCAGATATGAAGTCATCTTACAAGGGCTGAACTCCATTAACCTCCATCCAACGATGACTTCCATCTCCATCAAATAGAGCTGAAGGCAGTCCCTCACTTTGAGTTATCAGTAACTGATCTGCAGTGATGAAAAAACAGACTGCCCAGAAACTAAATGCTTTGGGGATAACAACAAATAAAACAAAATCTGACCACTTCTCCAGTGCATAGACATCCTGCAAGTGTAAAAAAAAATGTAATCCTCCAGCCTCCACTGTTGACAAGATGTCACTTGCAGCTGCTGTGGTGAGAAATGCCAATCGTGTACAGGCTTTTTTCAGTTACTGCAGCATCCCTGCCACAGATATCATATATACTGTAGCCTACAGTACTACTACAACTACTAACAATATAAAGTGCATCTATTACAGGAATACTTTATTTCAGACGCAGCTGATTAGACTGTTGTCAGGCTATTAAATAGGTGTCATCAGTCGCTTTAAGCACCATAGATGTGGGTCAAAAAGGGCCTACTACAACCAATATTAGGTTTTTATCATCTATCCACATGGTAGATCACCGAAAGAAGGTATAAAGAACATGACAGTGACCTTTAGCAACTGTAATTATGACAGACAAAATACAATCGGCCCTATCTTACACATAGACAGACAGACGCAGTTGTCATTTTCCCGCCCAGCGCCCACATTATGTAAGTAGCAAATGTACCTGCGCCCATCTGTGCTCCGATGGGAGTGTTGGTCCTAAAATGAGGTGTGGTCAAGTGATTCTTTTGCGCATCTATGAGGCAGCAGAAAGCGATTGCACCATGGACCAACAAAAACCTGGTCTAAAGTCTGGCATCCTATTTTCCTGCTATTTAAAGAGCACATTATTCCGGCTTTTAAAGGGAATGGGAGATGACACTCTGATTGGTTTAATTCCTGTTATGCCCAAAACAAAACTATGATTAATTAAGAGACTAAATACAACCCCTTTGCCCCTTGCTCCTTACTTTGCACCCAGATTATGCGCCGCTTAACTAGCAAAAGTGGAGATGGACACGCCCTAAATGCACTTGCGCCTTGCACTTTAGACCATGCGCTATAGGTTGTTAAAATAGGGCCCACTTTTTCCCTAAACTTTACCAAGTGGTTTTGTTGCCTAAACCTAAAGACGCTGTTCTGTTTGTGTTCAAAACATTTCATTCAGTTTTACAACGTGTTAGAACGTGTGGTTTTGCTTTCACTTTTAAAAGTGTAGAATCCTAATGACCCACATCTATGGTGCTTTTAGTGACTAATAACACCTATTTCCTATGTGGAAGAACGATGAAAAAAATGCTTCTTTTAGAGAACAAAATCACAGTTCTGATAATGTCAAAGCAATCCCTCTGCTTTTATTGTGTCATCTAATTGTGTGAACAATGACAATGCATTTCCTTGTATGTCGCAGGTCTGAATATGTCAGAGAGTCAGAACTCGCCACCTCCTCAGCTCGGTACCAACAGCAGTTCTGTGGCGATCGCTATTCTGGTGCCTTTCTTCGCTCTAATATTCACCGGTTTTGGCTTCTATCTCTACAAACAAAGGTATCTGCTAAAAAAAAGAAAGGTGTATTTCTGTTGAATTTCAGCAGTAGAAAAGAATACGTGCCTGTCACGGAATTGTTACTTCACCTCTGTTTTTCATTATTGTCATACAAAGATGTTGAAAGGCATTGTAGCTGCCTCGGTGGTTTGGTTGTCGAGGTGCTAAGAGACAGTCAAGTCATTGTCTATTGCGAACTGTGCTGCGAAACAATTCTGTTTAGGAGCTGTTAAATTGGATTTTTCAGAGATATGATTTAAGCACAATTGACTGGTGTTCGCATTGTTAGCAGATGCAAATAACTTCTGTTCTGCTGTTAATATCGCAAGAAAAAGCTTGCTGAAGGAATTAGTTTTGGATGGGCTGATAGGAATCTCACTTGGCTTCCTAAAAAGCACAACAGTCTCTCTAATCCTTCTTAAAGCTTGTTTACTATGCCTCTACTCCCAAGACTGCATTCACTGTTCTCCGCTGGCTACCCAGTTGTGTTAATATTAATAGGCAATTAGAACTATTTTATCACTCTAATGGCGTATTTATACATATTTATTACTATTGTTTTGTTTTTTCCACAGAACCACACCAAAAACACAGTACACAGGCTGCTCAGTCCATGAAAACAACAACGGCCAGGCTGCCTTCGAGAACCCCATGTATAACACCAACGCCAAGGCTGTGGAGGGGAAGGCTGTGAGATTCGATCCGAATCTAAATACTGTCTGCACCATGGTCTGAGGATTGATTATCCTCACTTGAACTAAATGACTCAGATATCTAATGGGACCACAATTGGCGCGAGGCTGCGGAGGGGAAAGCCGTCTGCTTCGACTCAAACCTCGACATCGACGGCAGCGCGGTCTACACATTGATCAGAAAATACCCTTCAGTCCCAGTTCAGAAACCTGAGCTCCCCCGAGCAGAGAGGAAAACTGTCCACCTGAAAACCAAAACCCAGCGTCGGCTCCTTTCATTCACAGCATTTTGTATCCACAGATGGAATCTAAACAAACGTGAAGACAAAATGTCTGCAGCCTTTTGACGGATGCAACACAGCCAGTGTGAACTCACAGTGAGATGTGACATCAAGGATGCAACATACCGGCTATTTTCCATCTCTAACCCCGAGACTCAGCTGGTCATGGACCGTTTATAATTTGATTCTCAACCAGACGCAGCCATTATACTTCGACCTCTTATTTAACCCCGCTCACTGTCTCTAATACCAGTGATTAAGCCATGACCTGCTTGTTCGGTTATCACGATATATCACCATAACCCGATGCCAGGTTTTGTATTTCACACAGAGCTTTGGAGAGACGGACCTGCTCTCAGCTTCTTGCTTGGTGAGAGGGGGGAGCACATCATCATCAGCGCTCTGGTCATGTTTCTACATCATGGAGATAAACTGCACTACAGAAAATGGTTTGATTTGTCCCACGTTGTGTCCCCAGCTGTATCCTTACTGCGAGGAACAGACGCAAAAATGGCCACAGATGGGAGAGTGTGACACTGTGAAGCAAAGAAAACAGTTTCTGAATATCTGACAGTAAAAGACGCTGTCACCAGCAGAGCATCAGTTAACCACACCGACTAGTTGTGAACTGGGAGCCTATTTCTAAAACGACCACGGAATACAACACCTTAGCAACCAGACGGGACAACCTCCTGTCTCCATGACAACCAGAAGCTGGTATTACCAGTTGTCTTTTTCTATGAAAGTGTACTCTAAAACGGCTAATGCTAGCAGACAGTAGCCAACGTTGCTTTTGAAAAGAGACTAACTCCTAAAGCAAAGGATAAGGGCAGCCCCGGAGACGGAGCTATAATCCTAACTGAACTGGGATTAGAGCAAAGCAAAACTAAAAGGAGTCTAAAGGGGAGCTAGCGCTAATAGAACAGATGAGAAGAGACTGACTCATCTAATGGATAAACTGCTCCTTCACATCCAGCGGATAAGAGGGGAGGCCGAGGAGACGGAGACAACCCCTAACTGAACTGGAGGCAGAGCAAGGGAGTCGTCAAGAGGAAAGATGAGATCATGAAAATCCTAACACAGCCAATCAGAGCCTGTCTAACCTGAAATCAACCCCTGAGAGAGGTCAGCCTTCCCTCTACATAATGAATCGGATCAGACAGAATATGGCCTTGAGGAAAGATGTTCCTGATCCTGTGAATTTAAATGGATTGTGATGAGAAAGACGCTGAATGGGATACAGAGGACTCTGGTGGACTAACAAAGACAGAGACTTTGAGAAACAGAGGAAGCTCTGGCACTAAAGCACATTTTACAGGAACACTACCTGTCTACCCACCGAGAGATGGACTATCACAGGGACAGATAGAAAGCTTAGGAGAGGAACTGACAGGATGAATGACCGACAGAGAAGATGACAGGTACACACACTAACAAGAATCTGTAGAGACAGAAAGACAGATGGTATTAAGACACACAGAGGAGGTTCAAGACAAGCAGGGTCTTAAGACTGTTGCAGACCATCGTCCATTACTCCACAGACAGATTTAAGGTTTAAACACAGATTAACAGGTTTATAGACGGAGACAGGAGACACATACATTGACAGACAGGCTCAAAGAAAGACAAACAGGGTCGTAGCCCTACGGTTGTGGACACAGTTCCACTGTAATTCTGCACTCTGCGAGTGCTTATCTTCTTTCTTTGTTATTGCTGCAGAATCTTCTGATCTGTAAATCTATTGCATATATATTCGGGAGCATTCACCACCTATATTTTTGTGCTATATATTTACCACAGGGGAGGGGGGGGGTGGAACTGGAGGGGAAAGACAGATTATAGCAGAGAGTTTTTAGAAAAAAAAAAAAAGAAATATCAGAATAAAAGATATTACAACTATGTGCTGTTCACAGAAGTCACACGCAGTCTTTTGGTTCCTTTGTAACATGGGATTGGTTTCTTTTAATTTCCTGTGTAACGTGAAGTTTCTCTCACCATCACTGTCTTTCCCCCACTGAGGCAATCACGAGTGTCGGTGGTATTGTTGTTGTCATTATTGTTGAGATGCAAGGTTTGCCAGCAACAATCATGCTCTTTAAAGTTAATGTTTCATCACAGATGGCAGATTTCGAAACCATTAACAGCAGAGGAGTTTGTGCTATGGTAATTTTTTTGTTTTGCCCCTTCACTACAACTGTTACAAACACACTACTGTACATGTCCTCCATAACTGCCACCGTTGTGATTCAATTTTAATGACCTGCTGGGAAAAACAGCACTGTTTTTCTAACCTAACTGGTGATACGATGCCACAGAAATTTGCACACCAAAACTCTTGAGCTCAGAGATGTCAACAAACTCAGCGTTGTCACGGCAACGCAGAAACATCCAAGCTCTCGATGGTGTTTGATTATACATGGCCAAACTCTTATCAAGCTCTGACTCTGGTTGAAGTCTCTCACGAGGCCACGGTAAAAGAAGAGACACACATTAAATATAGTATTAATAATAATAATAGTGATGTTTGCTGGTGAACTGCCCAACATGACGTTTTTTTGGATGATGTTTCGACCCTCGTGAAAAGAATTTGTGTGCAAGTTCATGTTTGTAATTTCCGTCATACATTTCCAGATGTTTTCAACGGGTTATGATCTGATTTAGTTGCAAAATATACAGGTTTTTAACCTTGTTTGTTCATAAAAACATCTGTAAATCTTAAAATGATCATCTCCACAAGTTCACTTCCAGGTTTGATATCACTGGGTCTTGGTTGTGAAGTTTCTCCCCGTGTTAAAGATGTCTCACAAATCAATACTGAAATGTCTGAAATCACATTAATTCTGTTTTTTTCTGTTAATTTGCTCTTTTACTGAAATCCACATCAATTATAAATTGCCGCACATTATTTTCAAGGCTTTAATTTTAGGTTTTAAACAAAACATTTGTACTGCCTTTGTCACTTCCTAAGTATTGCACAGCAGATTTTACTCACGGTGTTTTTGCTTGTGTACAAAAAGGCCTTGAATGTCATTTATTTGAGAAACACTGAAGCTTTAAGATGGACTGAACATTTGGGAGAAGATTTAAGATTTCACGTCGACAATTGAGTAAATCAAAACACATAACCGAGGCCGTTGAGATTCAATATTCCTCCTTGCTTTTGCTTATTTTTATTTCTTGAAAATATAGCCTTATAATCTCAGCTCAGTGTTGCTTGGCTTGGTAGTTATTTTATGGCATTTCTGATGGTTTCATGTGCAAGTGAACCTCTGCTGAGCGAGGAAATGTCTGATTTTCTTTGGCACCATGCATAACATCCATATAGTTTTGTCATATCGTAAGAGTTGGGCCTGAAAATGCACCGTATCTATATTAATTGGTCCCCACATGACAGGAATACGTGCATCAATGAGCATGACTCACTGTTTTTCAGCTTTGGTGCCCATTTCGAAAAAAAAAAAAGTTGGTTTGGGTCCCACACATGATAAATACCAGTTGTTTTTTAATGAGTCTGGGTGTCAGGGTGAGCGAAAACATCCACTTTGCTTTTAGAACCCCTGCTGTCGTGACCACAGGCGCCGACCGCAACCAGCCGACAGAAAACTCCTTTTAAAGTCATTACTGATTTAAAAGCAATGGTGGCCTCGGCTTCCTTGTTTGTCACTGCTGCGACTGTCCCGCACTGCATCGCTATGGTGACATTGTTTCTTATTACAGTTTGGATTGATTGTTGCTGCTGCTGTCGTCGTCGTCGTCGTTGCTGTTGTTGTTGTTTTCTTTTCGGTATGGATCTGACACAGTGCCTACCAAAAACCATCATCTACACACACACACACACACACACGCTCTTTCAAACACACACACGCACCTGCTCCAGCGCTCCCCTTCATCAGAAGTCATTTTTTTCTAAGCTTCAGTCTATTTTGCCACAAGCTTTTCCTACTGACTGACCGCAATAAGACCCACGTGATTTGAAAGACTTAAAGCTGTTCCTGCCCTGGGGACATTGGAAATATTCACCATTTGAAAAAAAAAAAAGATGAAATATAGAATAAAAAAGTGTTTTGTACAGAAATATATTTTTATGATGAAATTATTTGTAAAATGTATGAATCTATTATGTAAATTTTCAATGCAATGTAAGATTAAAAAAGGCTAATTGCTTTTGTAAAAAAAAGCGTGTCTTCCTTTGCTGTGTTTTTACTGCAAATGACTTTCTGTAAACTGATATATGGTGTAACTGATTTATTACAGGCATAATAAACATAACCACCTGAACATGCTGTCATTTATGAGGAATGTACACCAAGCTACAGATTATAAATGGATTAAGTCTTGTAATGTGGAATTGAAAAGTTGTGATTGGAAAGCTAGTTTCAAAGTCGGGGAGTACCTCGAAGGTGAAAAACTGCAGGCACAAAGTGTACAGAAATATATATATATATAATACAGTGCAGCTATCTCACCTTGAGATGAACTCCCTAAACTTCGTCCATTCATTCACAGTAGAAGTTCTTATCGTTGGGAATTATATTTTCCACTGCACCTGTGACTGCTGGTCTTACTTTCTGCAACAGAGGCAGGTAATAGAAACACAAAATGTTGAGTTATTACAAGAGATGTTTCAAACTTTGAGGGTTGAGCTTGGAAGTGCGCCTAAAGCATTCATAGTGTAAATCCATCAATGAATGAATGATGCTTACCATGTTGTATATTTATAGACAGAATCACATACTGTAGGCATCAAACAACTACCAACAAACAGGCACTGTTGCTGTCATAGGTGACCTGAAGAGACTCCAGTATCTAGCAATAATTTGCTGACCCACCAGCTACTGGTTTTAGATGGCAATGAAAAAGCAATATTTCACATTTTCTGTCACTGATACTTAGAATTTGATGACTTGCTTATGTCCCAAGAAATCTAACTGGGTTAAACAGGTCCTTGGTTGCCCCTATTAATGGATTGCAATGCTGAATTTTCATCAGTGTATCCATCAGAATGGAGGCCTAAAATGCACTTAATGTGGCACATTTTCATAATACATATGACAAAGTTACAATTGAAATGAAAGCTTTTCTCTTCCACCTTTTGAAACATAATTCCCTCTGCATACAGTATTTGTTGTTGAGAAATAACACTTTAATCACTCACGCATCGTGGCATTTGAGAAGATCAAGCGCATAAATGTTTCTTCACAAAATAGATTAAAGGTGCAATGTATAAGATATAGCCAGAATTTTAGTTTAAAACATTACAGTATCAACAGAATGTGAAGAGGTTACAGTGTTGACGTTATATCAAAGACGTCTATGTATTGTGTTGCAGGGATATCTACTGAAATGAGCATGCTAACCGACTATAGCCCCGACCCTTCCTGGCTTGTAATACCACTTGTACCTCAAGAGGCGACAGTGAGTCAATGTAGCGTCCAGTCTGCCCTCAGTCTATCATGAGAGGAAGAAGAAGTAGAGCTGCCCCGAAGGCATGTCAATCACATTGCAGGTACAAGGTCCCTGTACATTTAATAAAAAAAAAATCTAAATGTAAATGGACCGTACAGCTAGTGGCAGAGTAAACGCAATATAGGCCGATGCCACACGCAAAGACTATAAGATAGCAGTGTTATTTTGACCGGCAGCAATTTCGTAGAATTGTGCATATTCTCGCCCAGCTGTTAGTTAGTAGTTGGCTTTTTATTTTATAACTGATGTAAATGTATATTTTATGGACCTAGAAGAGGTGAAATGCTGGCCCTTATTTGTGTGGAGCATGTGGCCAGATTTTACACATTGCACCTTTAAGGTTGCCGATCAACAAGGGATCCAAGCAACTGCGGTCACATTCAGATAAATTGTGAATTAATTAAGTTTTTACATACCATGGGAGAATGGATTTCACTGGGAGCTGGACAAAAGCTTCACTTCTTATTATTAAGAGGAACAACTTTTTGAAAATGGAGCCATGTGTGACCTTTACTGACCTCTGTTGGTACCCAGTAGGAATTGCATCAACGCTATCTGAACTTTTTTCACATCCCTCCTGCCTCATTGAGTGATGACTGCTCTGGCTGTAATGGTAACAGTCTCACTATACAAATGAAGTGGAGAGACCTGTTGGAGGAGGTATAATAAATCACAAAATTACTCTGCAACCTAAATGTACGCCCACAATAAACCCAAAATATAAGCCTTCCATGACCTTCCTTGGTCTATATTTTTGGAATAACAAGCCTAGGGGATTTAAAAGCTAGAATTACTACTGTTGTTGCTGTTTTTTTATTGCCATGTAGGTCTCCAAATCCTGTGTTGTAAAAACAGATTGGTACAATGTTTTGTTTCTGACCTTGGGAACCACAGCTGAGAAAACAGTCTCACCACAGAGTCCATTAAGTCTAGCTGGTCTGGAGCCTACATAACACAGTCTTCATCAACATGGACAAAAGCCCTGAAAGTGTCTGGAAAATCTGTGATTTCTTGTCAATTAGGCAAAGTGCATCTGCAGACGAAGATAATGTGATATGATTATAATTTCCAGAGTAGGCCCTATCACCTAAATGGACCTTATTGTGTTGATTTTCGGTTTTACCAAGTTGCATTGCTAGGCACAATGGCAGCAAATAGTGTGTCATAACTGCCTACTCATTTACATATATAACTCCAGAAAAAAAGGGTAGGGAATGAGTCCTTACCCCAAGTGAAGGAGTTTAAGTATCTCGGGGTCTTGTTCGCGAGTGAGGGGACGATGGAACGTGAGATTGGTCGGAGAATCGGAGCAGCAGGGGCGGTATTGCATTCGCTTTACCGCACCGTTGTGACGAAAAGAGAGCTGAGCCGGAAGGCAAAGTTCTCGATCTACCGGTCAATCTTCGTTCCTACTCTCACCTATGGTCATGAGGGTTGGGTCATGACCGAAAGAACGAGGTCGCGGGTGCAAGCGGCCGAAATGGGTTTCCTCAGGAGGGTGGCTGGCGTCTCCCTTAGAGATAGGGTAAGAAGCTCAGTCATCCGTGAGGGACTCGGAGTAGAGTCCTTGCTCCTTTGCGTCGAAAGGAGCCAGTTGAGGTGGTTCGGGCATCTAGCACGGATGCCTCCTGGGCGCCTCCCTTGGGAGGTGTTCCAGGCACGACCAGCTGGGAGGAGACCACGGGGAAGACCCAGGACTAGGTGGAGAGATTATATCTCTACTCTGGCCTGGGAACGCCTCGGGATCCCCCAGTCAGAGCTGGTTAATGTGGCCCGGGAAAGGGAAGTTTGGGGTCCCCTGCTGGAGCTGTTGCCCCCGCGACCCGATCCCGGATAAGCGGTTGAAGATGGATGGATGGATGGACTCCAGAAAAATCAGGAATGGTAATAGTCTGCTATTGAAGGTCGTGGCTACAAGGCAACACGCAGATTGAGGTCAGGCATTGACCTTGAATGGTTAAAGCAGAGGTCTGCAACCTGCGGCTCTGGAGCCACATGTGGCTCTTTATCCCCTCTCCAGTGGCTCCCTGTGGATTTATAAAAATGGAAAAATGAATAACTGTTTTTTGTTTACATTTTCATTTTTATTTATCATTGTTGTAGGTCTATGGTACGACGATACGACGGAGTATTAGGGCCACATTGAGGCAAAAATAAATAAATTGGAGATTTCCAGAATAAAGTGACAATATTACAAGAATAAAGTCATAGGTTTCCGAGAAAAAGTCGTAATATTGTGAAAATAAAGTCATAAGTTTATGAGAAAAAAAGTCGTAATATTATGAGAGTAAAGTCATAATATTATAAAGTAGTAATTTTACGTATTTTCTTTTTTTCTCGTAATGTTATGACTTTTTTCCTCGTTAAGTTATGACTTTATTCTCATAATATTAAAATTTTTTTTCTCGTCAAGGTTTGAATTTATTCTGTAAATCTCAGATGTTTTTTCCCTCAATGGCCCTAATACTCTCTCATACATTTGCACTTTGGCCCTCACTGCATTAGACTTATATACTATATACTTAGACTATAAGCTGTGTTACCTTCATCATAATGCTCAAATGTTTTGCGGCTCCACACAGATTTATTTATTTATTTATTTGCCTAAAATGGCTCTTTTGATAGTAAAGGTTGCTGACCCCTGGGTTAAGGTAAGGATAGGTTGTCGGACAGCAAGTCTCACGAGAGTTTATTTTTGCAAGTTTTCGCAATTTGCGGGCTACCTTCTAGTCACGACCACTATCGAACTCGAGAAGTGTCACTTCTGGCCTCCATCTTTTGTTTGGCTGGTCACCACTGGTCGCGTGTAGAAGGTAAACGCTTTAAAGTCATCTTAACTGTGCAGTTGATATTATTAGTGCTATATATTAACAGTTATATTATTCTGTCAGGATACAATAGTTTTTAGGGCGACTTAAGAGTGAAATCCTTCTTCGACATGGTGTCAGATAGCACTGACAAGGTGTTGTACAGGTGTGTTTATGAACATTTTCTGGTTGTGCAATGTATCAAATATGTCCTGTATATAACATTTAATGTGGGCCAAATGGACACCTACAGTTGCATGGTTAGCTAATGTTAGTTGAGTGCTGTTGGTTGGTTTGTAAGCAGGGAATGAAATTAGCACCTTCCAAATACAGGGTCAATGTTGGCTGTGATAGGTAAAAATGTCAGGTCACCTGCCACCATGGCACATTCCTTATATTAAGAAATATTATTTTCAAAAAGCAATTCCTAAATTAAAAATAGTCAAGAATTAAGGTTACATGATCCAGATTTCGGTCTGTTACCACTGACTCGGTGTTTACTAGGGGTGGACGAAAATATGGAGTATTGCAATATTATGTATTATTATACTTTATTTTATTTGCAAAGATATGCGTCGTCTGTGATAAATGCAAATGTAGATCCTACAATTCTGATTGCATAAAAAGTCAACTTTGTTTTGCTCAGATTGTATACACATGGTGGTGTGTTTTTTATACTATGACAGTTTTCCTAAAATTAGATTTCAATTTTTTTTTCGATATATTGTCTTGCTTACAGTACTGCGATATATCGTGATATAAATTGAATGTAACCCCTGTATCATGATACGTAATGTTATCTCCAGATTTTTTGCCAATACACAGTCCTAGTGTTTACAAGTCTAAAGCGTTCTACATAGATTTCAGAAGTGGCAGACAAAACAATTGTGTGGCTAGTAGAAATGTTCAGTGACCTGCCACAGTGGCATGTGAGGAAAAAACTTAATTTTAGACCCTGATTGTAAGTAAAAGAGACCTTTGTGAGGAAAACTGCTCACTGACTTGTTTTTTTACTCTCATGTATATTTACAGGTTGGTAATGTGAGGTGATATAGGACACATATTCAACTTCGAAAGTGGGTGGAGCTGTTTCTCAAGGGGACTTATCATCAAAATGGTGAGTCCCTTTTGACATATTTTCTGTTATATATATATATATATATAATGTAACATTATCAAACACATACAGTAGCAGGGTTGGCTAACGTTAGTTATGTGCTGTTGTTTGAAGTTGAAGTTCAGCTCACCAAAACAGTTGATTCAGGATTATGTTTTTCAACCGAGTGAACAGGATCAGGTAAATGTAAGCCTGGTGTAAAGTAAAACTGTGAAGATAAGTTTAAATTTATACCACAACCCTTAACATAGAGCTTTTACTCACTTATTCACAATGCACTCACACCGCTTCCCCTCTTCCAGTTTGGCATTTTTCATTAAGAAGACAGCCATCATGTTATAATTGACAAAGTTCAAGTTCTGTTCATAAAATTAGGCTAATATTATCATTTTAAACACAGCCCTCAAGACAAGTACTTGTCCCAGTTTAAAATGTAACTTTTTTATTATTAAAAAACATAATTTAATATAATGTAATTTAATACACTTATAAATAGAACTAGACTGATTAACACATCAATCCAGTTAGCTGAGCTACATTTACTCTTTGCTTTTCAAACAGAAAAGTGGAGCAGCGCTGCCAGTAAGAAGTTAAGAGTAGTGGAAATTCATGAAAATAGGTCTGAATGAAAGATGATTGCCTATATCTATCACCCTTACGAACGCACTCACACAAGTTTTTTTTGTAGAAGGTAGGGGTCGGGTAGATTGGCTCTGCACATTTTCTTTGAATAATTAGAAGTAATGTTGAGACTTTGTGGGGCTGCAGGGAGCGTGTTGTGTCTCACTGTTAGAGGATATGCTGGCATGTGAGTTTTTTTAGGCGGCCTGCCTTAAATAATTTGCCAAAGAAAGGATTTCAAACGACTCCTCCATGCTTCTTTTCTACCCTCTTTTGAGTGGTTACAAATATATATTTTCTTGCTTCTGTTTTTCTTATCTTCAGCCATGAACGCTATGACAGAAGGGGACACTAAGTTATAAGGTTGTGTTGGCTCCCATTGATTTATCTCATTTTCTGATGTTCTCATTAGTCTAACCTGTGGTTGGGCAGATGGACCTAAACCTTGTGTATTTTTACTATTGGTCAGTAATGATATTTACTATAATATTTGTAGAGCTATTTGGATTTGATAATCAGAAATGGTCTGTGTGCTGTGCTTTTTGCCTTATATTCTATTTGCCTTACATGGCCACTAGATGGTACCAGATGACCTCTGTAAATCTTTGAGCAATTCAGCCTGCATGATGCCTTACATTCATGGATAGAGAAGATTATATAGAATAAGGTTTAGTCATTTTATTCAGGAAATGTATCTGATGAACCAAAGAAAACCTGACCTGGAATTCGGACATATCACGGTGTTCTTTTTTTTGTTGTTTTTAATGATTCAGTTTTCAGTAACTAATTGATGGTGTGGTTTTGCCAGAGCCTGGATGAAGATCAACACTCTTCATCTCTCTGTCCAACTGGGGCAATCTGGCCTGTTTTTCTATTATCTGCTCCAGATATGAGTAAATTAGTTTGTTTAACATCAAGATGATTAGAAACATCTTTGAAGAAAGTCGAGTGGGAAAAAAAAGAAGAATCTTGGTAAAACTTGCAGTGTGTTTGATGTGAGCTATTGATTTTTCTTTGGCCTTACTGCGCAGCATGTGATTAGTAGATGGAGACAGCCGACCCGTGAAAAAGACCATGACTAGGATAGCTGGGAATATGTTGATTTTCTGTCTTGCAGCACTTTGAGGTATAATTTGTGTAAATGTAAAACATTCTGATGAGGTATTATATCCGATTCATTGAGATTTAATTGATATAATTCTCTCATTTCAGATTTCGGTCAGTGCTTACTTTGCTGAACACATTTTAGAGGCCATAATCTCAGTGTTGTGGTGGTTAAATGAGCTCTGCACTCAAACTCCCCAAACTGCATTTGATTGTATTGTCCATGTATGATCAGTAGATGGCGCCAGCAACCCTCTGAACTACTTTGTCAGTGTTGGTACTGTGCAGCTTTAAAAATGCAAGTGTTGATGTTCAGTAACCAAAAGTTTGTCTTTGAGATGATTTTTTTACTCAGAATGTCCAAATAATATAATAATAATAATACAACTGAATGAGTTGACAAACAAACAAACACATTGAGACTTAAGTATTACAGAGGATGGGAAAACAATAAAGCTTACAAGAGATAAGCCGAATTATGTCAGGTTTTTATAATTATTTCCTAAAAAAATGTAAGCTATTAGTTGGTTAAATATGTTTTATTATAGGTTTTAGTAAGTAGACGTTTTTAAATCAAAGTAGAGAGGGATGATGGAGACACTCGCAGACATTCCTGTGTTAGTAAAACTTGCAGCCATTTCCCCATATTAAATGCGAATGCTTAAGTGTTTCTCCAGAATAGAAAAAACAGTAAAACAATTGATGCACCAATGTAGCACTCTTTGGTACGATGTGCACATTTGCATTGCATTTGTATTGGCCATACAGCATGTCGTCAGTAGATGGAGCTTGATGACCTTTGATACTTGACTTATAGATTCCTGTACCTGAGTAGAGAAAGCATAAAACAACACAGATAGTGTTGGTGAACTTTCGTGCATGCCTTTTTAGATGAAGCACACTTTATTTATTTCTCACTCAGGGATAATGAGAGCGTAGAGAACAACAATGAGCCAAATTATGAGTTATTTAAATGAACTGGCTCCTTTCTTGTAAGAATTTTTTCTATAATTCTTATTCTGTCTGCAAATGTGGATCGAAAAATAATTTACTCCGAGAAAGCAGTTTGGTTAATCGGTGTCTGTCACTAAGTATTATTTTTAATTTTAATTTGGTATCACCTTGCTTAAACCCTTTTTGATTCGTCTGCCCTCTCTCAAGCGGTGACAGCGAGGGGACAAAGAAGAACATTCAGTCCGCCGTGTGTTAGTCAAACTGGGACAAGCTGAGGCTGCAGGGTCCGTGGGAAAGGATAATGATGCAGTGAAGCTCCTCGAGAAGTCCTTTCGTGTATGAAGCCCTTGTGTAGCCATGTGAGTGTAGAGGAGAGCGTGTCGAGAGGGTAATTGCGACAAAGACAAAGACAGGGACCATAATTTGTCCCCACTGCTGCACTAATGGAGAAAAAAAGGTGGTTAAGGATCAGGTTAACAGATTTAAAGGATGTGGATGATATTATATTTAGGATATCCTAGTTTGTTTTGGCATTTTGTTGAAAATGAAAGTCTCCAAAAAATTGTAATAAATTATCGTAACCTGGTGAAAGTAGTAAATGCAATATTTTTATATAATTTAATAATTAACATTTTAATAATTAGTATTTTAAGATGCATCGCTTGAGCATTCCCTTCTTCACCACTCTCTCTTGCAGTTCCTCTGTGTGTGTATGCCCAATATATGAAACATACATTCAAACATAAAACACATGACAGTACAACATGTTGTCTTCTTTCACTGCTTGCATGTTCTCTCATCTCTCTTTCTTGTAATCACTGAAAGAGTCTCTGTGCTTTCTTTGCCTGCTGTTCCTGTATTTTATCTTGGAGTATATCCTGGAATCTCAGCTTTCTTCTTTGTGCTTTCTTTCTCCCAGAGACAGTGTGCAGCTTCAGTAGTACCAGAATAAATATGTACATACATGCCAACACAAACACACACACACACATACCCCAATCAATAAAATCAGTGTGAATTGCTGATGCAAACAGTATATGGTTAACATAACCAATAGCCCTGAGAATCATTAAGAAAACGAGGTACGATTTTTGAATATATAAAAAATAAGAAACAGACCAGTACTTCCAATTTTTTGGGCTAAATCACTTCAGAGCTTTGAAACTCCACATTTTCTAGATTTCCAGATTAAACGATCATCACTTTTCATTCATTTGTATACCGTCATTGTTTTTTTTTCCCAGAGCTATTTTATCATCCTCTCATTTGAAACTGGAGCCTCCAGAAGTGTTTCTTCCGATCAACCCAGCTTCCCGCAGTCTTCCTCATGTGACAGAGAGCTTTCCCAGATTTCTCCAGCTTCCTGTCTTTGACTGCTCTCAAATCAATCTGGGATTAGGCTTGATTACACGGATATCCCTTTGGGACGCTTTATTTCAATGAATTAGTCGAGTGAATGAACAGAACTGCAACAGAACGGTATTTTGTACCAGCCGCATAAATTATGCATAGTCTGTGGATATCAACCAGCCTTGATCATCTTTTTTTATGGTTTGAATCCAGAGTGAGAGAAATTGTTAATTGCCAGCCTTGTCACATGTAATCTCGGCTGTGTTTGATGTACAATGGGGATGCAGTCTATATGTTGGTTATTTATTTAGTTGGTGATGGAGATGCTGTGCATGATGAAACGGAGACCTAGATAAAATGTTTCTGTGTTGTTTTATGTTTTACACTACATGGTTGTTGCTAGAATAATGCCAAGCTGAACAAGTGAGAAAATTCATTGATTGCACACAAACCAGGGACTTTGTGCATTTCCCCATGTATTAATAATTTGTGTCCGTGCAGCATATATACATCCTATATGTATTTTATGTATTTATCTTTCATCTGTTCCATTCTCTTTCTATGCCACATCATGTGCACAGCTCATGTAATGTTTCACTGCTGTATGATTAAGAAATAATTGTGCAGCCGAGTAGAAATAACGTACATTTCAATCCTTAAACAAGCCTTGTGCACTTTCAGTTGAATTTGAGGGGCTTCATACTGAGTTATAAGCAGTGTTAATGTTTTCTAATTGAAGCTGACCACACAGATAGTGTTCGTGACAGTGAGAAAGGTGTACATTTAGCTTCATAGCTGGATAGTTAATAGCTGTGGGCGGCGCAAAAGCAGTTATACAAACACATATTTTTTTCCCATATGGAAATAATTCAACTCAGGGCATAATTAAATTCATACGCATTTCTGAGTCATTGTTAAAAGCATATGAATGTTGAAATATGATTGATAGAAGTGCATAAATCTGTGATCAGCGTGCCCCGAGAATCCAGTGATTCCCAGGGCTTGAAATATTTAAAAATGCAAATTGCATGCAACAATTTGCATATGGCAGTATTTAAAACCAGTGTCCTTGCCTAAAGAGGGTTTTTGTTGTAGACAAAGAGAGGGATTATGGGTGGACACCCACCCGTGTTTTCATCGCAGCACCATTGGTCAAGTCCGATTTCTGTAAACAATAGGCTACTCAAGAGGCTTGATGGTGCATTTAGTCAAACATGTACAGCGCCTTGAAGTGCTGTGACTAAATGCAAATTATCATCTGGTTTAGAGGCTTTTGCACTAAATATAATCCTCATCTTCTTTGCCCTTGAAATGAGAAAAAATCAAGGAAATGAGAAACTTATATTGTGTCTAGATGTTATATGTACTGTTTTCCTAGAGATGGATAGATAGATAGATAGATGGATATAATAGATAGATAGATAGATACTTCTCATCAACAGAGGTAAAGTTAAGTGCTCAACCTACAGTGGTTGCTGTGACCAATCGATTAGCATGACATGCTCAGCCATGTCCTACAGCGAGGGGCTACAATGTTAGATTAAATGCCGGCTAGATCCTCATCAGGAAAAAAAATCAATGGTTGTTGTTAAGGGCGCATAGTGTCCGAGGGGGGTTGGGAATGGAGGGTTGTAGAGTCACTTTACATGGTGTGTCCTGGGCTGTTTGCACTGTGGCGCCTGCTTGTATTGACCTGGATAGGAAGCCTGGGTAAGGAGGAGGAGGAGAGAGAGAATTTGTCACCATAGCTCTCCTTCACTCCCAAGTCACCGTTCACTTGCACTGGCTTTGGATTGCTTACTAATGATCATACGACTCTTAAATGAGCAAAAGCACCACAGGGAAGGTAAAGTGGAATGTGCTGGTGCAATTTTCCATACTTGTCATCTCAACCTTATTTCAAATTAGTATAGAGTATAAGAGTAAGTATAGAATTCCTACACTTGAACTTTATCTATACTCCGTTTCATGTTGTTTTACGGATATACAGAAGTTGAATTTATGGCTGTCGCAATAAACCGCAATATAGACAAGCCAACAGCACGGTATGGCAAGCAACCGCCACAACCGCTATGTTCACATTTTTTATTTTTTAATTCTCTGCAATGGGAGTGCCGCATTTTTACACTTTGCTACAAACAGCAGCAGCATGAGGAGGCGCTGAGCGTCTTTTGTGCGCTGAGCGCTGCACGAATGGTGTGTTTTTTTCTGGTCATCGAGAGTTCAAAGATTTTCAACTTTGGGTAAAACTCTACAATGACCAACCGTCACATGCTACATGTAGGCTACGAGTGCTGGACAACAACAACAATGGAGGATAAATCAATACACATAGTATTATAATAACTTATTATATTTTTTATGTTCTCACATTCACATTTTATATTTTAAGCTATTGCAATGCAAGCAGTACTTTTTTCCTCATTTTACTCACAAATCATTCCCATCTAAAAAAGGATCTTTCATAAGTGTTTACTGCATAATCAGAGTTCATTGGTAAAAACATACAGTTTGCTGCATGCTGTGCACAGCTGGACATTAGACACATGGGAACACATTTCTCAGTGTTTTGGTGAATTCATTAGACCATTTGAATATTATTTATTTACTTTGTTGCACAGTTTTGGAAAAAAGGCTGCAATTTCCTCATTTAAACACAGTAGAGCTATGCATCCTTGTCGTTGTCTCAAGTTTAAACTCCTCCTGCCTTAAAACACAGTGCAAAAATCTTCTAACAGTCTACTTCTGCTTGCTTTGGAACTTGACCTACAGTGTCTTTGTTGTCCAGATGTTGAATTGCAGATGGTTACAGACAATTACAGAGCATTCACAAAGCAAATTTGAAAGGTTTGAATGGTCATTCTTTTCTGAGTTATTGTGGTGCAAGACCCGCAAACCTCACAAAGCTACTCTTAATCTCAGTTTATATTAGTCTAAAAAGATCAATTAAGAATTGTTTGAGGTCTATCCCTTCTCTCCACATTAAAGAGGCATGGATTAAGGATACTGATGAGTTAGGGGGGAAAGGGTTAGGTAGGATCAAAGCATGCTCTATCAATGCTAGACTTCAACTCATTCAGTTTAAAGTCATCCATTGGCTGCACCTTTTCAAGACCAAACTGAACAGAATGTTTCCTTCTGTCTCTGCTACCTGTGATAAGTGTAAGTAGGGTGACGGGACCCACGGTCATATTTTTTGGTCTTGCCCCAAACTCAAGAGTTTCTGGGACGGCATTTTTAATTTGTACAGCAACATATACAGTAGACAGCTAATCCCTGTAAGTCTCTCTGTGCAGGCTGTTCTCATGCATTGTCCATAGCTATACCTACGAAAAGTAATGTGCTGTAATTCATAAATATCCCATGAAATCAATTTATATGTAATCTACGTAATTGTGAACCAGGAAGTATAAAGAGCAACAAATTCCGCATAGGGAGGAGGTCGAAGTGGATGGGTGAGTTAGAAAACTTTCGCCCAGGAGACCAGTGTTCGTACACTGTTTGAAACCAGAAGTCAACGTTGATTTGTTTGTCACATAACTTACGTACTTAAGTTATGCCACTTCCGGAGTTATTTTAACCCAAACCACAATCTGTTCCTAAACCTAACTTAGTAGTTTTGTTGCCTAAGCCCAACCAATTTGTTTCCTGTGAAGACGGAAGTTTTGAGAAGGCTGGAGTGGAAATTGATACATGTTGCTGGACGCACAAAAAAATGAGGATTAACTTTCCGTAAGATATCATATGAACCATTGTATGAGGACACGTTGCTCTATGATATTGGGTTGCTCATCTTTGACTCTTACCCCTGCATTACAACAAGCCCTCATGTTTGATAAGGCAGGGTTTCCACATGTGTATTGCAAGCCCAGCGGCCCGCCGGCCCTAAGTTGATGCCCCGCTGGGCCTAAGCATTGGAGAATTATGTATTTTTAAGATGTTTTTTAAACTAAAATGTATTATACAAGTTGCAAACTCCTTTAAGGAATAACTCAGTGGGTAGGTTGTGTGCTTAACGTTAGCAAGTGTCAGTGTGTGGTTGAGAGAGAGACAGACAGAGACAGCGAGGGAGCGTGTGTGTGTGTTTGATGGACGGACTGCGAGTATGAAGTCAGCAGGAACATTACAGCTGTGAACATAGCAGTGCAGTGTTTGCACAGTTCAGGCTGTCGGTGAATAAATGCTACAACTCCTCAAGACACAAGCCAAAGTTCCCGTGTGTTGCTTGGCACAGTCTGTTTACTGAAGGGGTTTGCTTCGAAGTTAGCCACAACTTCGGCTCAGGCTCACTTAAGGTAGGCTGACCTTAAAGGTGGCCCAGCGCTATTGTCATTATGACAAGCCACTCCTCCGAGTTTTGCTCAATGACATGACCATCCCAAGTTTCTTAAGATCTTGGGACCCTTATTCAACATATTAGGAGGGAGAGCTGTCAACCTGGGAACTAATTATATCAGACTGTATTGTATTGTATTGTGCTTTGATCGGCCAGAATTTCAGTTTTCTAGCCTTCGTCTTGGGCCTTCATAGACTCCCGTGGTCCTACTTGTGGACATTTCAGTCATCGTACAGATTGACATGAATATGTGCACTTTTTCTGTGAGCTGGCAGTTTGTTCTTCTGGTTTTGTTCCACTCTGTCATGTCTTATTTGTTTTGTTTTTTGTATTATAAAAAAGGAAAAATTTCATAAATAATGTTTGAGGTTTGAAAGAGACCCAATCAGTAAACAGCGGGGAGTGGTTTAGATGACGTCATGTACTGTAAAGTGTGTTTCGTCCAGCCACGGTGAGGAAATTTCTCACCTCCTATTAACTACTGATAACATGCTTAGTATTTTGCAAATTAGTTTTTTGTAGTTGATGAATGTGGGAACTGAAAATGAACTGAATAGTTGTTGTTTTTTAATAAAAAAAAATAAGAAAACGGCGGTGGTTAAGTAATGTAATCGGTTATGCACGAACACCGTGTGACATCAGTAACACCGACTATACCGCAGCAATCCTAGTCAGAAGCTGATCCAATCATCTGCAGTGTACTTTTGGTTCACCACCATTAACACCCTTAATGCAAGTAAATGCCTGTTGAGTCTTACCAGACCACACTGAGCTGAGTGACATTTATGGTCTGGCATGTGTGAGCATAGTCTCCTGCAGCTACAGTGTTTTGAACACATAAGTCATGCGTAGTTGTTGCGCTGCCTGTCATAATGTTGTGTCATTTCAGCAAGTAGACACAGCCAGCTGGGAAGCACTAATTAGGTAGCATTAAAACAAAATAAACAAATCAATAGTAATACTTTGTAGCTTACTGTCTAGCCCAACTGTGAATGGAGCCATTCTTCAGTCAATGCTTTGAACATGTTTATTCCTGTAGTCTATTAAAAAACAATGTAGGAGAATTTGGGAGAAAAATGACTGTTTAATGGGTGTATTTACTTTTTTTGCCCATTTTGCACTTGCCTGCCAAAACTGCTGTCCACAGAACAAAATGAACAATCAGCAAAACATCAGTAGAAAGAGAACAAAGACAACAAATGACATCAAAAAGTTCAGCACTGGCAGCTTTTTATTTGTTGCTCCGCTCTACAGGAATTATATGGACTTCTGTTGATGCACTGATTGTGTTGCTTCTGTGACAGTAGTTCCCTTCTTACTGGACCACAAAACTCAAAATAGAAAAACAGTTATTTAAGAGCTTCTGGAGGTGGCGTGACCCATAGTACAATCTGACCTCTGTGGTGTAGAAGTCAACACAAAAGGAGACATTAGAATTCCCTCAGGTGTCCAAAAACGACTCTGCAGTGTGTGAAGTCTTACCATTAATATATGAAATTCAACACAATTAAATAAAACAATATTTTAAGATTTATTTTTAGATAATAGCAATTAAACTAGAGCTGTAACAATTTATCGATTAGTTGTCACCAACTGTTTTGATAATTGATTAATCAGTTTGAGTAATTAAAAAAAAAACAAAGAGTCAAAATTCTCTGATTCTAACTTTATAAATGTGAATATTTTCTGGTTTCTTTACTCCTCTATGACCGTAAACTTAATATCTTTGAGTTGTTGACAAAACAAGACATTTGAGGACGTCATCTTGGCCTTTGGGAAACACTGATCAACATGTTTCACTGTTCTCTGACATTTTATAGAGCAAAAACCTCATAGATTATTCAAGAAAATAATCAACAGATTAATCGACTATTAAAATAATCGTTAGTTGCGGCCCTATTAAACCGATTTTGTCAAAATATGTCACATAAAAAGCAGTCTATTTTGACTTAAAATTGATTTGCATTGTAATTAAAGTGCATAATACTGATATGCTGATGAATACCTTTCAAATCCAGCATGTAGACATTATGAAACAGGATTGTCTACCACCTGTGTGAATGTGTCTGTGATGGATAAACCCCTGCGATACATATTGTTTATTAGTATAGTTCTTTTAGTAATTAGTTTTATACATTTTTGTTGTGTCAGCACTATATTTTAAAATGACGTCCATTATATATTTTCCGTTTTTGTCTCTCTCTAACTGGCGGACATACAGGACAACACCAAACTATCCAGTTGAAGGTACAGTCCACTCTTTTAATAAACCCTTGAATCATTCTAATAAGAATAATTTGGGATTTGTGAATAATTACTCAGACCCTCAACTCTACTATGTAGGTCTACTTTCAGGCAATCACACACTTGAATATGCGCTACAAAATAGTGGGAACATATTTTCATCATCTCACAGTGTATTTTTCTCATACGCTGCTCCACACACCTCGCACTCCTCTCGACTCCACGACTCTCAAGGACAAAGAGGGAATGACTTCACTGTTTTGCTGGTGTGTGTCTCGTGTTTCTGGGGCAACAGGGAGATTACTACTGCTGCAAGAGCCCTAGGTGCTGCTGGTGATGCCAGATAATTATGCATAAACAAACGAACCTCCAGAAAAGGTGTGCTGCCAAGGCTCTCAGGCTATATCAAATGGCAGAAGTGAACCAATAAGAACACAAAATACACTTTCTGCATAATTAGAATTTTGAATTAGTGGTTGAAAAAAAAAAAATACAACTAAATTATTCTGAGGCCTTAGCACATTTTTCTTATTTATTTTCTTTCTTTTAAAAATACGGATTTGGTTGAAGGTTGTTGATTGCATGTGGTGTTCACCAATCTCCTTTTATTACAGTTACAGATAAATTAACAGTCACCCTAAATTAGGCGTTGGGTGTCTATACAAGATAACATAGCCTAATAGATATTGTCTACATTATAAAACTATATATTACATACATTTATTACATTATGTCTCCAAATGAGTGAATGCTGTAAACCCTGTTTATAATTATTCAGGTGTAAAGGGGTTGTTGTTTCAGTCTTTTTAAAAGCTTGTAGATTAATTTAACTTGTATTGTTTTGTCATTTAACTGTTTATTACAACTTTATTAATGAAGCCATGTTTTACAGTACAAAATAGAAATGTAACCAATATCTATAGTTCACATGAAGCAACACATTACACCCAGAGATGTAATTTTCCTGGAGAAAAAAAAAGAATTTATTTAGAAAAAACAGATTTTCCTCAGCGTGTTATCTGTTTATTGTTGAGACCGCCTGTAATTTATACAGCAGGGCAAATTCACAACTCCAGACAAATAGATAATACATTACAGTAATAGAGTGAGAGAATAGAGTGCTTAGGATAATACAAATGTGATTTTCTTTTTTAGAATTGTTTAAAAGAGTAACTCATAATGATAAGAGCTCCTCATGGTTGACATGTTTGAGTTATCAAACAATCAAATGTAATACTAAATGTTTCTGCTTGATTTAATTTAATCTCCCGCAAAAAAAAAAAAATCTGCCATTTGCCTTTTTTTCGTGTTTTTACTGGCAATTAAGGTCTCACAGTATGCAAGGAGCATTTAGACCTGCGAGTCAACTGAAACTGCTGTGAAGTGCTTGTTTACAAGTGATTTATGAGTCTGGCTTATTACTGTGAGATTTCATTGATTTGTGGAAATTGCCCACCCCCGGTTATTGTGTGCTTTTCACAGTAGAAGTCGGGAGGTTGGTCAAAACTGATTTACTTAATGTTTAATGAGTTGTGTTATAAATCTTGCAGTCACAAACACGTAGACGGGATGTGTAGTGTATAGGTGGAAGGGAAGATGCAGTAACACATCCGTACAAACAGACAGTGGAGAGTTTTGAAAAACCTTAAAATCATCTCCCTCTTCTCAGTACCCAGCAGTTTGTACCCCCCAATTTCCCTCGCTGACTTCATGCTTGCCTTGTCCAGAAAAACTCTTCCCCTTCATCGTAGCGTGGGGGATCTCCAGAAAAACCAAACGATAGGCGGAGAAGGACCCGCTGGGGTGTGGGATTGCTTGTAGAGAAGCACCCGAGCGCTCGTCTGCAGGATTTGTTTGACTCGGGTAATTGAAAGTGTTTTAAACTATTATAGCAACTGGAGGGCTTGTTTAACTGTCGAGCTGCCAGTCAAGCGGGTGGGCCAAAAGCCCGAGCCCGTCAAGCCCTGTCAGTCAATGGAAACGAGAAGTGTCGGCTTAATGGATTTCTCCACACCGCTCCGTCTACGCACCCGGCAGAGCTAGGAGGGAGGGGGAGGGAAAAAAAATAAAAATCAATGCATTGTCATGTGTGAGTGTGTGAGCCATCAAACGACCAGGTGGATTGGAACTGTATTTGCCTCGTGTCGATGTTGAGATGCAATACTGGGAGTGAGCATGAGGTGTTGAGGTTTGAGTGCATGTGTGTGTGTATTTGTGTGTGTGAATGTCTTGCCTGTATCTCTTACACCAGTTTGTGTGTGTGTATGTGTGTGTTGCAGTTGCCTAAGAGGAGCAGGCTTTTCTGAGATAGACAGACGTTCTCTAGCTTGTCTCCAGGGGCTTTTGTTGTGATTTGAGCTGTAAGAGGGGTCACATCACCCTCAAAACAAGTTTGCTTTTCATCCCGTCGTCTCTCCACAGGTGAAAAACTGCCTTTTGTCTGTGAATTTGTTCTGTGGTTTTTCCAAATGTACACTCATCAGCAAGACAGACACTGCTCAATATTACTGGCCACAGTGAATCAGATGTTTGTATAAGTAAATATCGTTATACATTTATCTGCATGAAACAACCAATTAGTTTTTACGACTGGAAATTAAACAACTATTTTGATAATTGATCTATCGTTTAAGTAATTTTCCCCCCATTTTCCTCAATTAAAATGCTTAACATTCCTCTGGTTTCAGCTTCTCCAATGTGGAGAATTGCAGGTTTTCTTTGTTTTAAGTGATAGAATCTTTGGCTTTTGCACTCTTGGTGAGACAAAACAAGACATTAGGAGACACACCTTGGTCTCTTGAATGGACTTTTTCACAGTTTTCTGATATTTTATAGACCAAATGATTAATCAAGAAAATAATTAGCAGAATTATAAAATTTGTAGTTGCAGCTCTATAGATACTCGGCCTATGACTACCGTACAGTATTTTCAGTATTTACCTCATTAAACCATTCGTTATTTTTTTGTAGGGATGCACCAATACCGATACCTGATTGGATATCGGGCTGATACTGACTCAAATAGCTCGAGTACCGGTGACAATGGGGCTGAACTATTCAATTCAAGTCTATGTTTATATACTATATACTGTAATTTTAATTCCTTAAGTTTTGACCAATTTGTTGCTGCATTAAAAAGGTTTACACTTGAATTGTAATTCAAGTGTCTGAAGACACTTTACTAAGTTGCTGGTGTACGAATTATTATTTTAATATTAACCAATTCAGTAAATTTATATCTACGTATTTATTTGTTACATTTTGTTTTACAAAGTTAAGAGGGCAATGTTTAAGTCAAGCTTGATGTTGCCTTACACATAAAAGAAGGCATACAGCTCATTAATTAAACACTCTGATCAGTACTCGGTATTGGCTGATACCAGGTATCGGGACTGATAAAGTCAGATCGTTGCATCCCATCCATTTTTTTTAAACATTTTTAATCCTACGCAATATCAGAAAACTTTTGAAAAATGCCCCTCACAGTTTCTCAGACCCTGCGGTGATGTCTTCAAATAGCTTGTTTTCTCTGATTAAGGTTCCAAAACCTGAAGATATTCAGTTTGCAATGATACAAAACGGAGAAAAACAGCAAATCCTCACAGTTGAGAAGCTATAGAACCAATAACTTTTGTGGCATATTTGCTTGATAAAGAACTCAAATGATTAATTGATTAAGAGAGTTGTCATTAATTGACTTCCTGTTTATCACCTAATTGTTTCAGCGCTATGACCACATAAAAAACAGCTTTTCTGCAGTGTGGAGAGAGCAGTTGTGTATGATGTAGTTAGTAATGTTTGATGTCAACATGTCACACAATATTGTTGCTTTAAAGACACTATTAATAGAGGCCATTTCTGCCCAACACTGCTCTGAACAATTGCACTCATTAGTAGCTGTGATATGTTTTACTAACCGCAGAAATATGAAATGAAAACCACAGGCAAGCAGACAAAAGATGTCACATTTAACCGTTCGGATTTTGGTCTTTCACAGGGTAATTTCCCAAACTTGCAGTCTAATCCAAACTGGTGTGTGAACGGACATAAGTGGTTGGCTGATGGATGTCTTTCCAGTATTTGCAACGCCTGCTACAAGGCACAACACGACTAAAGCATTCACACACAGACACCTTGCACACAACGCCCCCACCTCGCCTCAGAGATGTATTTATTTTATCATTTCTAGTCTTGGTCGCAGCGAAAGGCTGTCGTGGCACGTACCTTCGCTTCATCTCAATACCACCTTGTGTGATTTATAGCCGGCGGATCCGGCTCCAGCGCCATCATTTTTAACCGCCCCGTCTTTTATCTCCACCAAATGATCGTATTAACCACCGCCTAAGACTAACACAAGGCAGAAGGAGATGTCTGTGTTGAGCTAAACCAGACTACCCTCTGAAAGGCATCAAATCATTTCACCATGTTGAGAGCGAAAAGTGGTAATTATTTGTAATTGGGGCTTCAAATTTTTCTCTCGCTCGTCTCTCTTTTGCTAAATTGGATGATTTCCTTTTTTTTTTTCCTTCTGGAGGGATGATAGATACCTCAGAACCTATGAGGGGGGCCAAAATTGAAAACAGTTTTTGTTCCATTTGAAATGTATCATTGTTAATGTTCTTCCCTTTCGCATGCTTTCACACACGCACTCTCTTGTGCTCCCTCTTAAGTCCTGATATGTTTGAAAGACTCATTACTATGCTGCTACATTTTCTTTTACGTATGACTGCTCTGTGATATTTGTAGCTCTTCTTTTATTTATGTGTGTTAAAAAACGGACACACATCTCTTTGCAGTTTTGTTTGTAATCCATCTATGCAAGGCCAAAGAAAACACTAGATAGTCAGTGTTTCCACAAGCATCCCCCCGACAGGATGGTTATGAGCAATAATGTGGCTAAATATTTGCAAAGTTGAGTGTACAAAGCTGTGTGCTGTCAGTGGGAAGATTTCTAATGTTCATTCTTACGGGATGCTCTGAAGATTAGTTGGCAGCGTGGTGCCAATCCTCTCTTTACAGGGTTTTATGTTTGAATCATTTATTTTGTTGCTCTTCCTAGGGATGCAACTAAAGTTTATTTTCATTATTGATTCATCTTTATTTTTTTGATTAGTTGAAATTAGGGTGGTCCCCAACCTACAGAGTTCTTGGTAGACTAACACTTGCCTAATCGATTAGTTGATTTAATCGACGGATCTGTAAAACTGAGTTTGTGCACAAAGAATCACACAAAAGCACCACTTTAAATCTTGTTTTTACCAGAGATGTGCTCATAAGTTTCTCAGAAATAAGTCATTTAGAATGAAAAAAATGACTACTTTACTAAAGACCAAAACGATTAGATTCGACAAATTGACTAAGAGGGGGCAGCCCTAATTGAATTGTTGGAAAATGGTGAAGAATCCCTGTCACAATTATCCAGCGCCCTAAAGTGACGACTTCAAATCACTTGCTCTGTCCAACTGACAGTCAAAAACACAAAGATTTACAATTTACAATGCTATAAAACATGGGAAAGCATTTTTGCATTTGAAAAGCCTGAACAAATGACTTAAAAGAATAATTGATTATCAACTTTGTTGCCCATTATTTTCCTGTGGGTCGACCAATCGATTAATCAACTAATCGTTTAAGCCCTTAGATCCTCCCCTTCTCTCTAATTTCTAATATTTGAGTACAACACTAAAATAATCACTACAACTCTATGAAACGAGACTCTGCAAACATGTTGTATTCGCAGTAACATTTTGTACCAATAATCCCAGTTCTGTCTGAACGATGCAGAAGATGGCCAACAGAAAATTTTAATTACAGTAAGTCAAACAACTTATTACAACACACAAACAGATGGTTTCGGAATTTGCAATGCATGAAATGTACATAAAAAATAATTACTGTGAATGCGTCCATGTTTTAACACTTTCATAAATAATCAAATTATTTTCCAGGATCTTGAGTGGGAACTTGCTCTTTTTCCAAAAGCTTAGGACAAAAAATAATTGCTGTATTGCTCATCGTCCTGTGTAAAAGACAAGAAAATGAGTAAACGGGAGGAAGAAAGGGAATGTGTGGCGAAATGGAAAGAAGACAGACAAAGATTTGACATAGTGCTGGAGGAGTATTTCCTTCTTGTCTCGCTGAATGAAGTAGTGGTGTCTCAGCAATATTTTAATCGTGCTCTAGCATGGAGTTGCTGTTGTTATTACATGTGTGTGTTCCTCCGTTTCACACACACATGGAGAGGACTTGTGAACAACCGACCTTGTGTAACGTTTTTAGATTATAAAGCTGAAGCTTAGAGGCAGACAGTGTTCTGCACTGGTGTGAAACTAATAGTAAAGAACACAGAGGTTCTACGCTGAGTAATCCAATTTGACCTTGTCTTTGAGAAGACGGTCCATTGAATAACATTCTTCTAAGTACGGCTCTGGCAGAACATCTCATGACCCACTTTTTAAGGGGGTCTCAGCTCACCAGCTGAAAAACACTGACATTCAGAGACGAAAAAAAAGACAAAAAAACTTTGTAAAAACCTCTATGAATGTAACACTAAAGCATTTATCATCTAATATCGGATGATGGGATGATACAAAAGTTAAAAGAAAACGGCAAAGAGAAAATCCCCTTTTTGAGAAAAATGGGAATGGCTCTGTATATTGGATACACCGTATGGCTTTGTGGACATCATCGCCTCTCACTCTCCATATGCTCAGTCTCACTTTTTCCTCACACTGTACGACTGTGTGCGGCTGAGGGTAAAGAGCTCACTGTGTCCTGCCAGCAGTGGAGACATCAAAAGGGGCTATTTGGCAGAAAGTTGGGGGGCCTGAGCACATAGGATTGCAGCAGGAATAACACAGGGTGAGATGTTATTATTATAAGGCTGATTTAGGACTATTATGGAGAAGCTCTGTGGGGGTTTCGGCGCTAACCACCCTGACGCACACACAGAAAGCACACGTACATGTGGACCTCACTGGTGCACATTCATAAAAGCAACTTAGAAAATATACACAATGACAGCATAGCATATGTTGTCGGCTCGGTATGGAAGAAATACTGCAACAAACACATACACATGACTTGGAGGGAGATAGATTTGTACACTCAGGAAGGAGGGGTGTGAGGTTGTCTGACGGCGAGTAAATCACATGTGACAGAGCCCAAACTCGGCCGAGGTGTGTCTCTTGACATGGTGTGATGGGGCGCGCCCTAATGCATTACCGTCCACCAGGGCTTTGTGTATGTGGACGCCCATATGTGTACGTGCGTGTGCAGGCGAGCATGTATTCCTGTATGCATCTGGGCCCTCTTTACTGCGATGTTGTGAGCAGCCAATCATTTCTTCCAGTCTAATTAGCACACATGTAAATTCAGGGTAACCGTGGAGCTCATCCAGGGACAACCAACTGCGACATGGCAACTGTTCATGAGAGGGAAGGGGGGGCTCTATGTTTGTGTGTGTGGTTCGCTGAGTTTACACAAGATAATACAAAGTGTAAGAGGGGATGTCCACCACTGGTGACCAATGACGGCCATTCTGTGTTGTCATAAGCGCTCGTGTTGGACCCCCACTGACACTAACCGTTCGACCGACCACCAATGACCCTGTTCAGGGCGCCATCGTCACCACCAGCAGCCACCAAGCAGATTTCACCCTCTGCTGTGTCAAACATACTGGACACAGACCAAAAAATATAATCTTGAGATGAGTCAGCGTGAACGTTTCAATGACCGCATGACACACTGCAAAAAAATGTAAATATTTCTATAATGTCAAAACAAATTCTTCACTTGAGCAGTATTTTTTTTTAAATCTGTTTATTGATTTTGAAGAGCGGTATAAAAAAATACAGCAGTATTTGACTTTAAGCCTTAGATAAATCTTTGTTAGGTTTATCTCAAATAAAAAAAAAGCCCCGTTTAATGATTTATTCAGCTAAAAGAAATGTCGCAATTCTTCCGTATCAGACAATGTTAAGGACACACAACTGCAAACAGGGGTTGAGGGGGGCTACGTATCACACCTGATGTGACAAGACAGTGTTTCCTCGTTGGCACCTGGGGGAGGGGCAGGAAAGGATGGAGGGACGCTGGATCAGAGGGGATAACGACAGGAAGAATAAACACATGAATAAATAACAGCAAAAGGCAAACAGAGCCCAGCCATCAGTCCGATTTGGCTGAGGCTTGTCGCTCGCTTGTTCACTCACTGCTGGGAAATTCACGGTAACTTGGTTTGGTCGAGGAGGGGAAAAAAAGAAGTCTCTCCGAAACATTGGACTCACCTCGATGTCGGCAGCCAAATGCATGTGGCAGATGTCAGCATTCAGATATTTTTCTCCACATAGTGTTGGACTGCAGCAAGGAAGGAGCTGTGGGGTGCTGGAAGTGTGTTTGTTTATTTGTAATATATCTGTGATGGGTGTGGTCGTGTGAAAGAGGTCACAAAAGGACAACAATGGAGAAAATGATCAAATTACAACTGCAAAAGGGGAAATTTTCTTGAAATACTGGAAGAAGTTGAAGTGGCAGTAAAAATATAAGTGGTGAAAGGAGTGTGTTAAATTTTTTTTAAGATTTCTTTTGGCATTTTCGCATTTATTGGACAGAGAAAAGTGTGGAGGCAGACTGGAAATGGGTGTAGAGAGAGGGGTTTTCATGCATCAAAGGTCCCTCAGCTCGAATTCAACCATGCAGGGCTGCAACTAACGATTAATTTAATTGTTAATTAATCTATAGATTACATTCTCTTATTAATCGATTAGTTGTTTGGTCTATAAAAAGTCAGAAAATGGTGAAAAATGTTGATCAGTGTTTCCCAAAGCCCAAGACAACATCCTCAAATGTCTTGTTTGTCCACAACTCAAATATATTCAGTTTACTGTCATAAAGGAGTAAAGAAACCAGCAAATATTCACATTTAAAAAGCTGAAATCAGAGAATTTTGACTATTTCTTTCTTAAAAAATTATTCAAATCGATTAATCGATTATCAAAATAGTTTGCGATTAATTTAATGGCTGACAAATAATCAATTAATCGTTGAGGCTCTAGAACTGTGGATGTTGCGGTTACTTCACGTTCGGCTACCGAGGCGCTCCTGAAGTGTTAATTTAACTGTAAGCGTGTAAGAATCGGTTGAAGTGAAAGTGCTGAAAGGAGTTGAAGATTCATTTGAAGTTCAAGCACTGAGAGAAATTAAAGTTGTGATTAATTGAGCTGGAAGTGTCAGCCGATCACTGAGAGTAGAGCTCTCACATAACAATAAGAGATGAAAGCAGCTGAGGAGTAAAGGGTTAAAAACAGCTGAGCTATCAGTTGAAGAGTAAGAGTTATAATGTATATTGACGTCACCACTGAAAGCAGTTAATTTGTCATTATATTTAATTATTTCACAAGTAAAAACTAAAATAATTTGTATATTTTAGTGGATGGGAAGCAAAATATGCACTAAGATTTAACATTTTAGATAATATTTATTCATTTTCAAACCTGTAGATCCAGAGAACACAGTGTATATATATGTGTGTGTGTTCATGTTATCAACATTCACTCACAAGTTAGCAGAAGCAAGTTTTTTTCCAGGATCTCCCCGACAGTTCAGGCTCTTGTATGTAACTCCCAGAGGAGAGCTATAGGGATCTTTTTCTCTGGGCTTTATCTTTGCTCACAAGCAGTAATAAATACACATCTCATATATATGTGTGTGTGTGTGTGTGTGTGTGTGTGTGTGTGTGTGTGTGTGTATTTGTGTGCGTGTGTGTGTCTGCATGGCTGACTCAAAACCGACCCTTTGAAGTGAAGTAACGATGAGGGGAAGTTAATTACGTCCCATTATGCAGGCTGGGCGCGACCATGCACCAGTTAAGGCCATGTTTTTCCCTTTAATTAACTAGAAAGCCAAACGCTCGCCTGTCAGGGAGCTGCTAAAAGAGCATTTCAGAGGAAGAAACCCTCGGGGCGCTGATGAGAGGGCGCTAGGACTGGCCACATGTTAATGGCGAGGTGTTAGCATCTTAAACCGCGTTATCACTCGCCACTCTCAGTAGTTCTTGCGGAAATGTGCAAAGGGAGATCTCGGGGATGGTCTCCAGGGGAAAACTAGCAAAGCTCCCTGACTTTGAGAGTTGATGCTGCAGCACTACAAAGTGTACAGGACTGGGGGGAAGTTAAAGAACTTTTTTTTAAAACTGCTTAAAAAAGAACCGAAAGTGCCTGAGCGGTAACTTCTTAATTAGAAAGTCCCTTGGATGGCTTGTGGATATGTAGCCAAACTGGAGAACTTTGGGACCTTGATTATCATCTCCAGCCTGAAATTAGTTTCTCCAGTGCAACACCCAGGTTAAAAAATCGCTCCATCAAAGCTGCAGATAGATGAACTCGCAGATGAAGAAAGTAAACACATTTTAAAGTTTCAGTCATCAATTTATTTAACCCACGTACTTGTGTGACTGTTTTTTTAAAGAGTTTAATTTAAAGAAGGAAAATATTTTCAAATATTCTCAACACACGTCTAAACACGGACGCAACTTTTAAAAAGAGCATACACATAAACAAATATTTCAAAGCTTCAGAATACATGTCAAACTGATGCTTGGGTATCATAATATATACAAATGTATTAAAAGGTTAGACCCAAAATTCTGGAGTATTTTTGCAGCATTCTTTTCTGAAGGAGCTTTTAAGAATGGCAGGATGGTTTAATGGAGTTTAATGTGACAATTAGCCAGCCAGTGTTTTGTTTAGGGCCGCAACGATTAATCGATTAATCAGACAAAATACAACATGCAGTAAAATGAAAGACTAAATATGGACCAGACTTTTGTTTTGCTCGTATAAAGTGATCCGTCGGTAGTCGTTCTGTCTTTGTCGTGATAAACACGGGTGGTTTAAAGATTTTCTTTTTGTTATCGGCTTGTTTTTCGGTTTCATTAGTTAACAGTCGATTAATCGATTAATCGATTAGTTATCAACTATTAAATTAATCGCCAACTGTTTTGATAATCGATTAATCGGTTTGAGTAATTTTTTAAGATAAAAAAGTTAAGATTCTCTGATTACAGCTTCTTAAATGCGAATATTTTCTGGTTTCTTTACTCCTCTATGACGGTAAACCTGAATATCTTTGAGTTGTGGACAAAACAAGACATTTGAGGACGTCGGCTTGGGCTTTGGGAAAAACTGATAAACATTTTTCATAATTTTCTGACATTTTATAGACCAAACAATTAATCGATTAATCAAGAAAATGATTGACAAGCTAATAAACCCTAGTTGTGTTTACTTATTTACATTATTCTCGCACTGGCTGATGTTAATATTTATTACATTAAGTAAAGCACCTACTTGTGGTCAACACTTGAAGTCAATTGTAACCTTGATTATATGTAGATCATTTTGTCAACAAGAGCTGAGGAAGTGGACACCACCTGAAAGTGTTTGATCATCTAATTAACCAACCTGTCATCGTTTCACGATGTAAAATAAAGCTTCCTGGCAAAAGTAGAAATCAAACCCCCTCATGCACTGACACCTACCTTGCAGTGAGCTGCACACTAGCTCGCAGGTTTACAGTAATTTCCTGTCTTTAGCAGACAACAACTGAACATCTTATTTTGAGCCCCCATGTTGAAACTTCACGGTGAGCACGGTTTGCCATGTTCACTCACAGAATATACACATGCGGGGTCTCGTAATGTCGGTTGATTTGAGAAATGACATGATTGCAAAGAATTAACTTGTCAGGTGCGCCTGGTGCAGGTAACTAAAACTAGCACACTTTAATTGGTGTGTGTCTGTCTTGTCTTCGCTGTGCTCGGTAGGATGGCGATAGTAACAGGCAAGCATGTTTCTAAGGCGAGCAATTAAACAGAAAGTGACAGCATGAAATATGATGATTACTGTTAAACAAAAGGAACATTTATTGAATTGAGTAGATAACTGGGATAACTTTTTATTTTTCTTGCTGTTATTTTGTTCACTCAGCTAATGCTCTCCGACTATTATCAGTCTTACAGGGCCTAATTCTTCCTTTTTCCTGACTGCTAATATTTGTCTGATATACAGCTAGGATTTTTGAGGGTTCCTTATAAGTGTAATATCTTTCCTCAACTATTGCATTCATTGGGGCTGTCCTCGACCAAAGAAATTCTTAGTCGACTAACACTTGTACAATTTTCTTGACTAATCAATTAGTTGATTTAACTGTTGATCTATAAAACTGAGTTCCTCCACAAAGAATCACACAAAAGCATCACTTTAAATCTTGTTTACCAGAGATGTGCTCTTATGTTTCTTTGAAATAAGTCATTCAGCATAGAAAAACTGACTAATCGACTAAAGAAATCTTACTTACGACTGATTAGTCGACTAAGAAGGAGCAGCCCTAGTATTCATCTTTGCCTATTTTGAGGAGTCGAGTTATCCCCTCAACTTGGTATCACATTTAATGTTGAAGACAATCAAATCCAGTCAAACCACTGATGAGTATTCTCATTATGAATCATCAGTAAGTAAATATTCTTGTTTTAGACGCTTACAGCAGAGAAGAGAGCTGATCTAACGCCACAAATCATATGAATAAAGGCATATATTTTCACCAACACATGTACCCTGCTTAAGATGAATACATAATTCAAGAAGTCTTCATGCAAGGAGGTTAATTAACATGAACCACGCATGCAAGTGTTGCCATTATACAATACTGTGCACTACCAAAGGGTGGTGCTAACCACAAACTGAATTAATCCTGTGTTACACACACATACATTTGAATCCAGAATATATATGGCCACCATAAAATGTATATATATGTGTAGTCCACATTTATACATTTTATATGTATTGTGTGATGTTTTAATATATGTGATTTAGCAGCAGCAGATTTAGCTCATGCCACACACATGTGGGGACACACACTCTTTTTCTCACTCTCTCCACATATATTGACCGGTCTGGGGGTCAATGACTGCGCGGATGACAACTGAGTTGTTATTAATGGCCACTGCGTTCCAATATATCCGTATCTGTGCTGGGAAAATGGTCTCGTAGCCTGCCCACGCTCCTCTTCCCCCCCACACTGGGCTCCAGCTGTCTGGCTCCACTGTGTAAAAAGATCCAGGCTTGTCTCTCTTCTTTATCCCCTCATAACCTCTTAAAACCATGGAAAAGCAAGGGGGGAAATCAATAACAAAGATGCTTCTGGAAGTTTCAACTAGTTGATGAATGTTTAGGGAAGTCATTACAGTGCAACACATTTATTAAGTGTTCTGTATGCTTCAGTGAGAACAGGAAAAGTGCATTTCAAAGGAATCACACACTTAAGTTACAAGTTGAATTTCCATTTTCCCATCCTCTCCCAGTTCAGTAACTTTCCTGTTGTGACTAGGATTATTATGTATTAGAATACCCAGTGAATTAATTCAGTAAATGGCAGCAGAAATGAGGGCAGCCTTTGATTGTGTGTCCTGGATAGAAGAAGCGTGTTTAAGTAGGAGGAGGGCCGGCAGCTTCACACACTGTCCGCTTATTCCAGCCAGCCGTTTTCTTCTCCCAGTATTCAGAGTATAGCCTTCTCTTCCCTCTTATATCTCATAGCACCAACCCCCTCCTTCATCTGATCATCTGTAACCATTATGTTGTTTTTTTCGCACCTCTCTATCCTCTTGTGACTGTCGGGATGACTGCAGCCCTGTCGCCACCCTGACTGCTGCTTTTACTCTCCGGTGCCTCAGAAATCATGAGGCCAGTAGTGATGCATCCTTCTCCCTTTCAGTTTCTCATTCATTGATTCAGTCTACCTTTCTTTTTTTCTTGCTTTAATTCGGTTGTTTTGTGTTTGTCTCCCTTTTTGTCCATCCTTTATTTCCTCGCTTATACCATGCCTTGGGTGAAAAATTCACATTTATTGTCTGTTCTTTAAATCAAATCAGTGAAGATCTAATTAGAGCCTTTTATGATTTGATGATGTTGCGGCTGTATCTCATCTGCTAATAAAGAAACGCATATCTGTCTATGGTTGTTGTTTACTAAATAATATGAAAGAATGTTGCTTATAAAGCTGAAACTATTTTCTTTTTTAATATATCGCATATCTAAATTGAATATCTTTGGGTTTTGGACTGTTGGTTGTGGTGCAAAAGAGACATTTTCTGGACAAAATTATTCATCAATTAATCAATAGGGCTGTCATAGATAACGTGATACTGCGTTAACTTTGACGTGCAAAATTCCTTTTAACGCCACTAATTTCTTAAACGCATTAACACAACTTGTGATTTTTAGGCTGTAGCGGGGTCAGTTTTAAAGCTAGATGGCCAAGGTCATCTTCAAAGGGATCCCTTGACCTCTGACCTCAAGATATGTGAATGTAAATGGGTTCTATGGGTACCCACGAGTCTCCCCTTTACAGACATGCCCACTTTATGATAATCACATGCAGTTTGGGGCAAGTCATAGTCAAGTCAGCACACTGACACACTGACAGCTGTTGTTGCCTGTTGGGTTTGAGTTTGCCATGTTATGATTTGAGCATATTTTTTATGCTAAATGCAGTACCTGATATTTGTAATTGTTTTGTGTTAATTAATTTCCAATAATAAATATATACATACATTTGCATAAAGACAGCACATTTCCCCACTCCGATATTGATAAGAGTATTAAATACTTGACAAATCTCCCTCTAAGGTACATTTCAAACAGATAAAAATGTGTGATTAATTTGAGATTAAATATTTTAATGGATTGACAGCCCTTAAATCAATAAAAATATTGGCAGATTAATCCATAATGTAAATAATCGTTACATTATCCCTCGTTCCTAATTTTTCATTGCAATTTTACTACAAAACCTGAGAAAACTGTGTCACATTGGTTATGGTGTATAAAAAAGATTTGAGTAGATTATGCAGTTAACCACCCTTGTGGTGAAAATCAGGGATTTTTCCTTATTACTCACTCCCTCTCCCTTTTTTTTCTCTTTTACACTCCAAGACACACACACACACACACACACACACACACACACACACATATATTTCTTTGAAATACACCAAATTAGTGGGTAGCAACAGCACTACAGCAGTGTGCAATCATTTTTACTCTTCTTTGTTATCATTCACATTCTCATTTCATCCTTTACAAACAAAGCATTTCCTGTGTCTTCTCGCCGTCTCTCTTTCTCACTAGTGTTTCCCCTTGTCGGATCCTCTTTCTCTCCCTTACAGCCTGCTCTGACTCTTCTTTTTAACTCTCCATCTTGGTCTATTCTTCCTGTCTCCTGCCCTGTTTCTATTTCCCCTCACTCTTTCAATCCTCTCAGCCTCCCTATCCTCCATCCTCCATCCCCCCTCACTCCCGGTCTCTTTCGTGCCTCTCTGTCTGTCTCCCTCTCCGGATGGGTTCCGGCTGTTGAAGCTGGTGGGGCTGGTGGTCGGTGTGACGGCTCGGCTGTCTGGTGTCGTGTGCGATCAGGGCGGACGTCGCGCGGCGAGGACGATCGGAGCTGAGCGCCTCCGCCTCACCGCGGGTCACCTTTCACGGGCAATTAGTGTCGGAGCAGAGGCGCGCTCGCCGCTTGTCGGCCCTGCTTATTGTGAAGATCAACGGCAATCAGTCTCCACACTCCACTCTGCACTCTCTCCCTCTCACATCTCTCCCTCTAACCCTCACTCTCTCTTCCCCCTGTCTTTCTTCGTTGCCTCTCTATCTCTTTGAGTTTTCCCCTGATGTGCTTTTGCAGCTCTCTGGCTAATGGCTGCTGTCTGGCAATATGTTATCCGACTGTTCGGCTCTCTCTTCATTATACACTCGTTGACTTATTTGCCACTTCTGTTGAACAAAAATCATATAATCAGGGCTCCAGACTAACTTTCTAAACTGGTTGCACTGGTGCGCCTAACTTTTTTATCCTTTAGGTGCACCAGCACCTAATTTAGGTGCACCCAAAATGTTTCACCTTGCCTTTTCGAGCTGCGATAACAAACGTTTTGTCAGTTTCCATAGGCCTACACATTGGCAATTTATTAACACATTCTGTATATGGTTGTAAACAGGAATTAAGGTACAGATAAATGTTTTTTTAGTAAGATGAGGCCATATCTGCCAAAGATTTTGGAAGACACTCCACAATGCTCCTCTTCTTCCTCTCTGCACATTATTTATTTCACTTATTTTTCTCTATAGCTGACTGTGCAGGATGCTTCTTGTATTCTCAAGGGCTTTTCTACATCTTTCTTGTTTTACTCTCACATCATCAATCTGTGGTCATCCCTGAGTCAAAGGTTTCTATTTTTACCTAGTGATCCCATATTAAGGCCACAAACTTTCTCAGACCGCAACATTTAGAAGTCATTGACTCTGTGTTCAAATCATCCCGAGGCGGTAGTTCTCTAAGATGTTATCACTTGTGAGGGTCAGTCTAAGTTCACCGGAGGTCAGTAGCAACTAGTGCTCGGCAATATGATTGAAATCAATATCACAAAAGTAGAACTCAACCAATATTGTCACGGAGGTATGTGTTGGCGTACAGTGTTCACCCGCCCATTTTTTTCACTTCCGGTTTGAACACAATTATGTTAGTTCTTCCATCAGCCAGCTGTGCTATTAGGCCATATGATTAGGCAGCTACACTGCAGCAATCGGATGGCTGTGTAGACAAAGGTCCGCACTACAGAGTTGAAATGTATAAAGAGTTGTCACTGCAGGCCACAACAATACTATAACCAAAGCACCGGTTTTCTACTATCTAGCTAGCTAGTTATCTACCTAATGGCACTTCCGCTCTAAACGGAAGTGAGAATACATCATGACACAATGCGAAGGCAGCCTAGTTCAGACAAAGGATAAAGGGAATATGTCAGCCGATAAATAACAAGAAATTGCAGTACAGGAATGCCAAACATATGTCTGCTGAATAAACTGTATTATGCCATCGCTGTTTCTAAATTACCTCAACCTTAATCAACTGTAAAATGACTCTCTTGGTCATAATTCTTCAATAGGGAAATTTACTGAATCCTGACAAAAAAAGATTTAACTATTGTCGGACGATACATCATTAACAGATTTTTGAATAGGTCTGAAAATGCCACGGGAAAAATTTAACAAGGATATTTTACAATGTAAATGCATATCATGAGATGGCAATTATATGCAAAATCACATATAGAATGATCAAGCTGATGTTCAAAGCAGCTGTTATGCAATAAATGATGCAACTCTAGTAAGACAAGAAGATCTTGTAGTGTTGTGACTGGGATTTATTTTGCAGATATCAGCAGTTGAGCTTGTTTGAGTGTTGTTGTAACCACATGGAATCCAGACTTCAAGGTTGTGAGAATCTGCACTTTACTGAAAGCTATTTTTCAACAAAGATGATGTGTGTCATCGTGTAACCACAGGCCTGGTGTGTTTGTGTGTGTGTGTGTGTGTACATCGCCTGCAGTTGACTTTGTGCAAGCAAAGTGGAAATCTTGGATGACATTGTGGTGCTGTTTTGTCAAGGCCAGTAGGAGATCCTGATCTGAGAATGACCTTTTCGCTTTAATGTGGGCATATTTGTTTGAATAATGACTTTTTCTTGTATGCAAACAGTCACATAAATCTGTTTCTAAAAGACCAACATTTTATAAAGTCTCTCAGAATCAGTGCACCAAATGTAGTTGCATTGTCAAGCTTTTAATCTTTGAACATTTGCTTCTGTTGCTTCTTTTGATACCTCAGATCTCTTTGAGTAGGTTTTACTTGAATGAGATAATAACGATAGTTTTGAGCAGGAAAAAGCCAATAGCTGATTAATCGGCCGATATCAGGAGTTAATCACATGCACACACATATTTGCAGCAAAACTGGCCCATCAAATGATCAGATATGACCCATAGTTGTGCTAGGCTTGCATTTACGATTAGCCAAATTATAATGACCATGTTATAGCTAAACAGAGACAGCATGCTTTCGGCAAAGCAGCAGTTATCTTCAGTGTAATGCATTTATTATTTATTGCGAAATTACTTAGTAGAGGTCGGTAGTATGGCATAATAATGCAAGCAAATAACACAAAAATTACAACAAATATCATTTTATGGACATATTAGCCTCAGTGCAGCTATATTTTGCACTAAAGCCCCAAATCTTACATATACAGACATATATAAATATTCATATTATATATGTCTTTATTCTTGATCACAGCCTCTTTCAGTTAATTTATTTCACTACCTGCTGAGTAAGCAGGTCTTTTGTTTGTTTTGATGAATTTCTAAGTCACCTAAGGGTGTTTTATTTACTGTAGCTAAGTAGGTGACACAAAAGGGTTTTGAAGGCAGCTCTAGAAAAAAACGTTCAATTCATTGTGCGAGAGTACGTTGTGTGCAGGTGCATGCAGATAGAGCAAGCAGCAATAGTAAGTGTGATTCTTAATATATATATCGTGTCCTCCATACATACATTATCCTGTGAATTTAGAGTGCTTGTGCTGTAACATTTCTGCCATTTTGTAACGCCCACTTTCCCACATTCAGCTATAAACACAGAAGAGGAAAAAATCAAGGAAAAAGGGCAGGCTCATTTGCATACGGGGGCTTCATTAGATAAAGCTAAGGACAGCGAAGAGTGCATTTTCAGCCACAGTGATGAATAGCTGCTGCATCACAAAGTCGCCTCAAAGTAGTCTCGTCGTAACCCTCATTTGCATCAGTGCCTATTTTTTTATATATTTATTAACTCACTTAATGGTGGACACTTACCGTTATTCCCGTGTCCTCTTGAGAAACCTCTGCTAGTGTTCTGCAATTTAAATAGGCTACCTTTTGATGGTGTTAGAGAGGCTGTGATTTAAGGAAAGAAGTCAGTTGTGATGAGAATGGCGATCAGGGAACCTAAATGTGCGTAAAAGGTGTAATTACATGATATTTTGATAGAGAGCCACTGGTGTATAAATTATAAACTTTGATTTTAATCCCGAGAGACATTTCCCTCTGAAAGATTTCATGCGTTCACACACCATCTTACACAAATAATAACCTCAAAATTGCTGAATACTACAGTTGTACAGTTGACTTGGATTGTCTGTGAGCAAATAAATATGAAATTCATTTACTTTCAGTAATTGTGTCAAATAGTGGGATTAAAAGTGTCTGCTCCTGTCCAACTGTAAGACCTCGATTATGATGAGAAATAAATACAGCAAACTACTCACACCAAGCTTGGTTGTGAGTAGCTACTCGCCCTGCCAATTGAAGGAGGGCTTGATTAGATTAGATTTACTTTACTGTTTACAGCGTCAGAAGCCTCACTGAGCAGACACAGTCCTTATTTAACAGGGCAACAATACAAGTTAAAGGGACAGTTTGGGTGTTTTGAAGTGGGGTGTAAAACATCCTTATCCATAGTCACTGTATTACCTACAGTAGATGGGGGGTCGGCGGGCCCCCAGCCGGCTTGGAGAAGCAGACAGGAGTTACAGCACGGAAGCAAAGCAATGTGCTGCTGCGGACGGGGCCGGCAGCAAAACACATTCCAGCTACATAGAATAAAGGCTATATATAGAATATTTTCTGAAGGGGAACTGAAAGTGAAACGTATCTGTACTGTTGTCATCTGAACCTGCTGGCTTTGAAAAGAGCATAGATCATTTCTGTTCAGTTCCACGTTAAGGAAAGGGCTGTTTTATGGTAAGATAAAACAGTGAAAATATTAAAAATTTAGTGCACACTTAAACAGATATCGATTTCTGTTTTAAGTGGGCCTTTCTTTCACGTAGGGGTAGGGAAAATAATCGATTCAACTACAGTATGTATCACAATTTTGTTTTTATTTTTACGATTTTTAAGTAGATTTTTCTTAATGCTAGAATCAATATATTTGCTTAATTTGAGTCTATGCGGAAGTAGAAGGAAGCTACTGCTTTTATTGTTGTAGTGTGAGTAACGTGACGTCATATCCGTTCCATATCTGTCATCCAAAACAAACCACAGCCACGTCAACGAGATAGTACAAAACGGCGGAGGGTCTGCGTGGATACGACCTGCACCCTCACATTTTAAATCCAAAAGAGTAAACAATACACATACAGTAAAGTATGGAAACACTTTGGGGTTCACACATCGCCAGGAAAAGCACAGCTGCCAGTCATGAACAGCTAACGTTATTGTACTGTGGTAACATGCGGTCAAGCCAGCCGTCGCTCACATCTCCGTGGTCAAATTGGCCGACGCTTCAACTGTAGAGCACCCATATACTGACATTTATGTTAAATGCATTCAAATGGCCCCGATGGAGCTGACAATGGATGTATAAAGAGAACGGAGCTGACGGGAGAGCTAGCGACAGACTTGGCGAAGTAAGCGGAAGTAGACATGTTTGAGATGAGTTAAGTTGAGTTAAGATTTATTGGATTATTTTCATCAGAAGTATAAAACATTATATGGCCCTTATATATCATAAAGAAAATACCAATAAATTGTGAAAGAAATGTTTTTATTCTTTGATTTTGGGGTTGCTGGAAATAAAATTAATTAATAATGCCTGACAATGACTGAAATATTTGACTTCAGGACATCTCTGATTACATACATGCTGAAAATAAATCATTTTTACTGTATTAATTTGTATATTTTCCAAATTAAAAGTCCCAAGAAGTGTATGATTTAACTTTTTCCCCATGGTCTAGTGTTAAAAAAGTTAACAAAAATCGCAATAAGTCGTACTATCGAATCACAATACTTGTAGAATCACAATACATCAAATCAGCACCCGAGTATCGTGATAGTATTGAATCGTCCCAGCCCTACTTTTAGGTGGCTAAAATATGTTTTGCTGCTGCCCTGTCCACAGCAGTACATTGCTTTGCTCCTGTGTTGGTAATCCTGTCTGTTTCTTCAAACTGGGGGCGCATCGACCGTCATCTACTTTAGGTCATACACTGACTATGGATAAGAACCTCACATAACCCCACTTCAAAACACCCAAACCATCTCTTTAGACATGCATTTTACATTAGTTTAAATCATAACTGTACAATTGTACTACTACTGCCATATTCTTTGGCCTAATCAACTATGATTGTGAGTTATTCACTCTGTAGTTTTCAGAAGAAGCTTCAATTATCACCTTAAAATCCAACCTCTAACTCTCAAACCTCCTTCTTCATTGATGGTCAAACTATTTGCTAGATACAAAAACCCAGAAGAAATTGAACTTCATCATGAAAGGTGAAAGATATCAAATTCTGCCTTATAACAGGTGATCAGCACTGAAGTCAAATTCCACATGAATCTAAAGTCCATACTCTTGGGATTTCACATCTATTTTTCTTTAAAAAATGAATGTGCTCTCCAAGAAAAAGCAAACAGTAAACATGCTAAATAAATCATATTTTTCTCTTTCCGTGCCTCCCTTCTCTTTTTTACCCTCTCTCTTTTTTATTTATTTTTTTATAAACGGACCCATGGGCGGTTGCGTCTCCCAGGCCTCATGCCATGCTGTCTTTTGAACGCAAACCTGTGCGGATGGGCCTTGAACGGCTGTTTCATCTAGTCATCCAGGGCCTGACGAGATTTGACTGGTCCAGTCCCAAGTGAGTCCTGCATCTCAGCGGCTAGCCATCACCCTCCATAAACAAACCGAGCCTAAACAATGTCAGATGTTGGCTTGCATTTAAACGATGGTCGCTCGGGGAGGCGGGTGGGAAGGGAGGGAGAAATAAATAAACAAACACACAAAAAAAAATCAAGAGATCATGAACTGAAACTAAAAAATCTCAAGAGGATTGTTTCTGCCGTTTTAAAAATCAGATTACTTGTGATAGTTTGAGCTGAAATTGCTGACACACTGATGCAGTATCATTCTCCTCTCTTTCCGTCTTTATTGGTGGGGATGTTTTAGCTGTTTTTTTGTTCCAAGATTTGTTGACTCTCTTCACACAGGAAATCTGTTGCCCGGAAAGCTCTTCATTATTTAGCAGTAACACACATATTAAAGCTCTCAATAACAAGCTGCCAAACATTTTGTCTCCACGATAACATAAAAATGCTTTAAACGTTCTAAGGCCCTATTAAGACCTGGTATTAAGATGCGTCTTGTACAGGTGCGAATTGACCGAAGACGCATTGAGGACGCATTGAGATTGGATCTTTCAGACCACATTCGGAGGTTGTCTGGACCACATTCTTTTAGCAGTGTGTATGCGAACGTGTCCTGGGCAACATTAAGGACCATCTACCCAATTGACGTGCCGGTGTGTGTAGAGTATGTGTGCATTTAGGTATCGTGCTGCCTGAGCGCACCGGAAGAACGCTCAACCACTTTTTTTCTCCAAGTGAGGATATAGAACGTTTGCATTTTGCATAATCTGGTTAAATTTCATATACATTTTTTAAGCGCTTGAAGATCCAATCATCACTGAGGCGTAAGCCATGTAAGGGAGCCAATGAAAACAAATGGAATGGTCAAAGTTGTCATATTAACATTTAAAGGGACTCTGTAAGAATCAGAAATTGCTTGTTAACAGTGACACCTTTGGCCATTAAGTCAACGACAGTCAGCATCCTGTTGCACGCAAGAGACTGAACGTGATTGACAGGCATCATGTTGATTAATGTTAACATTAGCCAGCTAAAACCACAATATCACTATATATTTGACATGTTTGGCAGTAATGTTAGCTTGCCAAATGAAGGCCCAGCCGATGTTGATCCTAGTGTTAACTTTTCATGCTTCAGCCTCCCGACCGTGGTCAGAAGGAACAGGGGAGACACCGTAGTTTTGGACTCCTGGTTCATCACTTCCCTCAGCAGCAGGAAAACAAGACATGGGACACCTCTGTTGGTCTTGAGGAGCTGCAGCATTTAGACGAGCTTCACTAGATATATCTTTGTTTTTGTTGGAATCTGAATTGTGGTGGGGGCTGGTGGTTTCCATGAACTCCATGAACATTAGCTATGGTTGCGCACTGTTAGCCCCGAAGGCACTCTCACGAGCGTGCATGACGTCACATCCATTGGATTTTCCCAGAAAAATGGGCCTGGGTTCTTCACATTAAAAGCAGTCTACAGGCTGATAGAGGAAACTCAGAAAGTCGCAGAAGCTTTTTCCTCAGTCTGTAGCCAGCTAACTGCTTCATTTGCTCGGCACAAGTATGTACATGAATTCATTTAAAACAGCAACTTTTTAAAAGCAAGGCATTTGATCTGTGCAAACAGAAATTATGTAGATGTAGACTACTTGTTTATTTGCATATAGAGCGGGGAAGTGAGATCTGATCACAAGCGGTCATTTGAGATGCATGTGAGACCCATTCTAATGCCAGGTGTGAGCAGACGTACGGTCCACTAGCGATCGGATCACCCAAGACATTTTAATACCAGGTCTGAATAGGGCCTAATGTTCTAGCCTACATGGCTGCTGTTCATGGCTGCTATACATGCAACAAAGGTCCCCAGCTGGACTCAAACTAGGGATGTTGCAGTTGAATGGTCTGTGTCTTACACCTTTATGCCATCAGGACGTCCCACCACTAATCACTCCTCTTTTTCAGTGTCTTAAGTGAACCTCTACTTGGCCCTAATAGCCAATATCAGACACACTGCGAAGATACTCAAGCACAGATTGTCTCATAACACCAACATTCATGGTTCTCTTCATTGTACCAGAACCCTAGGGTGAAGCTAAGCCAGCCTTCAGGACTGCAGTGCTGTAAATCTTAAGTACCGGCCTTTTTTGAAAGGAAGAGGGAGGGAAAAATCGTCCCAAGAGCTTGCAGGCAGGACTTTAATTTCTAGTCCCGGGCGCTGATTTATTTGATTTTTGAGGAAGTTTTGCTAAGCGGGCTAATGAGAAGCACAGTGCTGTTGAATGATTTAGTAGGGAGATGGAGCTCATACAGAGAGAAAGTCTAAAGACAAATTCTCTTTATATTCCCTAATTGGTGAGAGGAAGAAGGAGGTAGTTTAACAATAAAAAATGACAATTAAAAGAGGGTTGCTTACTCTACTAGTGCTGTATGTTTCACAATTAGACGGGGGGAAAAAACAGCAACAGTGAATCATGTCATGTCTTTGAAAATGGTTTTATGGGAAACTGTTTGTTTTTTTTAAAGAAATAAACACCGAACTTCTTAATAGATGAACCACTGTCAGTAGTCTGGTTAGTGGCAGAAAGTAGAGCACAAGTCAGCAACATTGGAGGCCTGTCGCATAGAAAGACTGCCAATTGGAAAAAGCTCATATCAGGAACTTGGGTGAATAAATATTTTAAGTGATCTTATGGATTTTTTATAGGTGCTTTTGTTAAGTTTCAAATGGAAAATCAATGCTTGAATATATTAGCCTGCACACAGAAATCTGTACTTGAATAATTGAAGACATTAACCTTAAGCCAACTTAAACCTTAACTAAAGTTGTTCAGCTTGTGTAAATACAACAATATAACAAACGTTTTCATGTGGCAAACATTCAAAAATGAATTCAAGTTTACACATTTTATGAATTATAACACATTATATACATATAATTAGCCGTCAATCGATTAAAATATTTAATCGCATGACTGATCATAGTTGTAGCTTTTATTCACACTAAACTGTACACTCACTGCTACTGCTACATTCACAGCTAGAACTTTACTGACAACTTCATACACATACTCGGTCCGTGACACACATGCTCGCTCCCTCTCTCTGTCTCTCAAACGCACACTCGCTGGCGTTACGGGCCGCTGGGCTTGCTATACACTGGCTGGTGGAAACCCGTCTCGTCTCGTCACCCCAAAAACACATGAACTTTCTAGTAAACGAACACAACATGCGCAGTGGTCTCTGTCTGTCTGTCTGTCTGTCTCTCTCTCTCTCTCTCTCTCTCTCTCTCTCTCTCTCTCTCTCTCTCTCTCTCTCTCTCTCTCTCCCTTTCTCTCTCTTGTGCTCCACACAGCAGCTCCGCTATGACGACGACTGCACACCCACTGACGTTACGCCGGGCTTGCAGAACACTGGTGGTAATTAAACAGGGTTTTATTGCCGATTAAAATTTGAAATGGTAATACTAACCGCAGGAAATTTTACTGTGGTTTATTGTGAAACCGGTAACGGTTACATCCTTACTCAAATCATGACATGGCAAACTGAAACCCAACAGGCAACACCAGCTGTCAGTGTGTCAGTGTGCTGACTTGACTATGACTTGCCCAAAACTGCATGTGATTATCATAAAGTGGGCATATCTGTAAAGGGGAGACTCGTGGGTACCCATAGAACCCATTTTCATTCACATATCTTAAGGTCAGAGGTCAAGGGAACCCTTTGAAAATGGCCCTGACAGTTTTTCCTCGCCAAAATGTAGCGCAAGTGTGCAGCGTTATTAAGTATCCTTCGCAACAAGCTACTAAATTGCTTGTTTTTCCAATAATAGGGCTATTTGCATCACTTTTTTTATTGTATTTGTCTCAAACAGTCGTTTATCTTAAGCACTAAAGGAAAATTATGTTTGATGGAAAATATTTGATATGCATTTTGACAAGAACTCTCAAAGATTAACGCTATAAATGGTCCCATTACTCTCTTTTGCCATTTGAAGTTGTACAGTACCATGCTAAAAGGCAATATTGCTATTGCACATCATAGTTTTAGACTATTCACAGAGAAAAAATGGCAGTAATGTTCTTTGGATTGTTTAGGTAGATGAAATCATACAGGGGGAAGGGGGAAATACAGATTGGTGATAAGAAAGATGTCTATAGAGGTAATGTGAGTTTTGACAAATTTGACATACATACAGAATAAATTGAAATGTACTGCTGGCTGTTAGGTAGTGTATGTAAGGCTGGCTATTCTCAAAACAGGTTTTGATTGTAAGTGGATTTGCTGTACTTGTAAATACGAACTTTGACCCCTTACAAGTGTAGCGGAAGGAGGATTAGGCTCATGTTTATTCAGCATGTGTAACAGCCCCTGGGACAAATCACACTCAAGAGTGGCTGTCGCCCCTGGAGACTGAGAGAACCACCTAAGGGTGTGGAGCTAAATATGGAAATTGCAAGACATGCTCCAATATGCATATTCACTAATGTGCAGTTCCTCAAAATAAAAACAGCTCCTCGTTCACATTATCCACCCCTCCGTCTGTCTTTTGCAAATACCACAGCGTAAAAATGTAAAGCTGCCATTATCTGAGGCATGTTCCATTAATATGTAAACCCAAGTCATGTTTTTTTTTTCTTAAATTTCATCCTTTTTCCATTTTGTCTGTATGCCTGTAGAGTGACTGAGAGCTGTGTCTGTGTTTTTTGCCTGCCTACCACAATGCTCTGTTTGCTCAGGTCTGCTTAACTGCAGCTGAAGTTGTCACTGTTAATATGGGTTTGTATTCAATCATCCTGTCAGCTTCTGAGAGGCGTATGAGTGACAGATTTAAGAGGCAGTCGAACTGGAGGCTAAACTCAACGAGGGCAATTTCTTTCCTGTGAACGTAAGATCTCAGACAGACGGGCGTTAGCTGCCGAAAGTTAGACAACACCGTCTGGTCCAGTAAACGCATTGACAGTGATCAACAAAGGAGTGTTGTCTTACCTTTTTTTTTTTTTTTTTAAATTGTCTTCCTGCGGTCTCAAAGACCAACTGCTCAGGTTTTTTTTTTTCCTGCATTCGTCAAATGTTCACTGTCTTTTTTGTGTGTAAAGCTGTTGAAGTAAATGAGATTTCCCAAAGAGCTGTGTTCGCGGAGACGCGCTCAAAGTGATATTGACATGTTGTCAAGCTGGTGCCTCTCTCTGAGGACGTCTTGGGTTGTTGACGGGCCCGGGCTGCGATCATGATTTTTTTCCCCTTCTGCCGTTGAGTAATTTCAGCTTGTCTCCCAGAAATGATTTGTTGCTCCTATTTTTAGTCCAAACTCCAATCTTCTTCAGTCAAGTCAGTCAGAAGTTGTCTAGAAAACACCTGCTGTGAAGTTCCTTGGAGATCACCTGTCTAAAATCTGGTCAGTTGAGGGTTTCTTGATTGAGCTGAAAATGATGATCATGGCAGGGGATTAAGAGGGAAGCAAGGTGAGGTGAGGCTTGTTATCTGGAAATTTGACTAAAAGATTAATGAAAGATTTCTTGTTGTTCAGTGGTCTTTAAGCGCCACCCCACTCTTTCTGCTTTAAAGTAGATATTGAGAGTATCCTTAATGGGTCTGTCTTGGGGAATAGCAAAGCAGCGAAGGTGCCCGACAACACTTTGAAATGCTGAGCTCAGAAATTAGGTTATCACTCAAAACACAGGCAGTGGTTCCTTGAGGTAGAGATGCTCGGTTGTTCAATATATTTATATTGCTCTGGTCAGTCAGTGGAAACATGCACCTACAATACAACATAATGTCTAATGGCAGTTTTGACAACAGTTGGAGGGATGTAGCATCTTGAGGCTTTTGTAAATGTTGGCCGAAAAGGGGATGATTGAGTGAGCGGGGAAGATTCTTAGTTTCACTACAAATGTGTGTTTTCAAGTATCGGCCTGATGATTTATAATTGAAGCTTGCATTATATGATTGTAGGCCACATAGACAGTGCAGCAAGCTGTACACACAACATTGCAATATTAGTTGATATGGAGATTGTGTTAACCTATGTACACCCTAAAGGAAATGGAGCATTAGCATTCATGCATTTGGAGTTGTTTCTGGCCACCCGAAGCATCCAAGTCCAATATTCACTCTCCTTTAGCTCTGATTTGGTGTCCACCATTTCCTGAGGGAAATATCCTGCTCTTTGGACGCTAAATGCTTCACTTTGTTCACCCGGTAGTGGCTATCTTTGTTAGAAATTAATGTTTAAGATAAAAATTTGGCCGATACTAATGTTTGGTTGTTGTTTATCAAGGAAACAATCATCATCAGACATCTTCATTCTAAGAAAATAACACTCTTAAATTAATTCAGCCCTTCATTCATATCTTGAATGGGCACAAATTAATGAAACACGCTTTAAAATAACCTTTCACATGAAAAATAACTGCTTCAAAAAAAACCTTCGCATGTATACAACGACCTAATCAATGACAGGAATATATTACCTAGCCCAACAAAAACATTTTGTGAAACATAACTTAAATGTAATTAAACAGCACAACATTTAGCTAGCACAAAATGCATGCAACACAACACATAAACATCGGCCACTGCCATCGGTGAACAACATCTTATTTGCTGATAGGCCGATTGCAGTTAACAAGGCGAAAATTGGCCAATACCGATTGTCAGCCGATAAATCGATGCATCCCTACTTGTTTCAACTGTATTTATATGTTTCATTATCCACGAGTGAGTGCAGGAAAAATGCCCATTAAAAATGTCAAGAAAGTATAACATGACCAGAGCTGCATGTTTTGATAGAATATGGCTTTGTGAGACATTTTTCAAAACCAAAAAAAAAGTGTCTAAAATTACAAGACATGCCCAAGGCAAGTCCGTATTGGTGGCTGACTTTGTCACGGACCTGTATGGGAATCATGTTATAACAAAGTAGGAATATTTTCCTCTATGAAAAAGATGTATTGCCTTCGTGTCGCAACTACCCTCAGGATGAAGATGCACAGTCAGAGCCCTGCAAGGTTGAATGGTCGAGGTCATCAGGCAGCTGTGTGACATATTGTCCTGATGTTTGGCTGTATGGGCACCTCGTGGGCCTTTTTCCCCCCACATCTACTCATCCCCTCTTGAAAACACATGAGGCCACACTAGCTCAGATGATGAGCTTGTGGCTGTTGACCATAAAAAGAACATCAGGGCAATGAGCCACAAAGAAAAGAAGGAAAAGTGAAAGAAGGGTGGTGAAAAGGGAGGTGGGTGAAGATGGGGGGAAAAGAGGGCGTTGAGAACAGGTTGACTAAGACGAAAGTGTGAGAGAGAGATAAGAGCAGAGGATAGAATAAAGAAGAGCATGGCAAAGAATAAGGCAAAGAGAGATGGAGGAAGCGAAAGAGAGATTGTGCGCTTTGGGCCAAATGGGAGTTCCACTGCTCCAGCTGTGACCATAAAACAGCAGGTGGACGCCATCATTAGGGCCTGGCAGATAAAGCAGGAATCCCAGAGTCCCAGCTCTCTCGATGCGTCTCTCTTGGCGCCAGGCACTCGTCCACGCTAGGATCATGCATTGATGCCATGACATAAAACATGACTCGGGGAAGTAAAGGAAAAGCCGTTGAATTTAAGAATGACTCAACCTCAATGTGTTGCATTTAATGTGACTCGTGTTTTTCATGTGAACTCCTGTTTTTATGTGGTTGTATTCTCAGTCTGCTGTTTGTAGTTCTGGTGGCATACCTAATTATTTATCTGAGATGCCTTAATGAGGTGTTGTTTGTTGACTTGTATTTGAAGTTATTATTAGACATTGGCTTAAAAAAAAACTTCAGCATTTTGGTGTTTATTTGAAAACCATTTTTTTCCACCTAAGCTTTTTGCACTGTTCTTGTGTGATTAGAAAATCTAATGTATAAACAAGTTGGCTCTAGCAGGAATGTTTTATAATTCAACACGTTTTTATTAAGCCCTGGTGATATTTTTTCTAACGTTCTAAAGTTTTCTAAATGTATTTTTTTTTGTTCTTTCAACAAATCATTACATTTTCTGCACATGAGATTTAAAGGGCATCTACTGTATTATGCTTTTGTTGGGGCAGGAGGGTGAAAAGAGGTGCTGCAACACAGCAGGTATGAGAAAAATAAAGCGTCCGGATGTGACCACTTCATCCTCCACACTGCGATTGCCTCATTAACGTTATGGTTCCCTTATAGCATTGGGTTTAAATCCGAAGTATTGCTAAATTGGCGCTTTTGTTTTTTACTTTGACACCAAATCCTCCGCCATCGTCTCGTCTGTCAACTCTCTCTCGTCCTGTGTGTGTGTGTGTGTGTGTGTGTGAAATCTGACTCCTGCTATTCTGTGCTGAGACTTTCACTTTCAGTTTGTAGCGTCCATCTATGTATCGATAACACGGCACTGATAGGAGAAAATGAACTAAATGGGTTTTATTTCTATAAAAAAAAAAAGCAAAAGACGGTGGGGTTTTCGGCAAGTCATGTAATCGGTCTGTGCCCGAACAACGACTACCGCGGCAGGCCTAGCCCTAACAAGAATGTTACAATTCAACACTTTACTCTTATCCTTAGTGATCCTTTTTTCTAAAGTTTTAAAGTTTTCCAATTGCATCTTTTGGTTCATTCAACAAATCATTAAATTTTCTGCGTATTTGATCTAAATTTTGTCTGTATTTGTGAAAATGTGACTTCCTTTATTTTTTAAGTTAGAAAAGAAAGCGGTACCAATCTTGGTATTCTCCACTTTTGTCCATCCTGTTCCACTTGATGAACATTTTACATAACACTTGGATTATCAATGTACCCTGAGCCAGGTTCCCATACATGTACATCTCTTTTTACATTTTTACATATGTATAAATGGACATTAAGTTCAGCTTTTGGTATTTTAATAGGGACTTATATAATAAGTAATTATCTGAAATGTTTGCAATATTGTGCACTCCTCCCCTTCCCTCTTCTTCTGTGTTTTTTTTTTTTTTTTTGTTCAGTGTAAGCCGGTGCAAGAGTTTGGAATTTAGCTGGGAGTGTACCTAAGAGCTGTCATCTGGGATGATAGTTTGATGGCAGATGAGAGCTGCCATTGCAGCACCCTCCAGGTGCCCTCGGGGCTAAATGGATGGCTGCAACATGGCACTTTTAGAAGGTGCTTCTTCGCTCTGATTTGTCTTCACTAGCTGTGTTTTTCCTGCCATTAGCAGACATGTCTATTTGCGATGCATCGGCCTTTTAAACTTTTTCTGTGTCCCAACTTGTCACTGACCTTTCACTGTTAATCTTTCCATGTTCCTGTACATAGACAGAATCCTATTTAATATTCGCTGTTTGGTAGAAGTTTAAATCCTCATTTGAAGTGATGAGTGACACGCTTGAAAACTCTTCACTCCATGCCTAATGAGAGATAATTTCTATCTGAACTTCTTTGTTTGCTCATGTTGTTTTTTTCCCTTTTATGAATACAATATATTCATTCAATTAACTAGTGTAGACAGGAGAAACTTGTTAAATTGAAATCTACTCAATCAGTGCTAACAACCACTCACTGTGAATCGCTGTGATGTGGATGATCTTCCTGATTCTGTTGTTTTGGCTTTGGCAACTCCTGATGCATCTTTTGAGTTTTTGATTGGTCTTTCACTGGAGTTCAGTCTTTTTTTCCTTCCGTGGCCTCAGCGGGGAGCGAAGTGGTGTGCGGAAGCATGTCATCCCCTGATTTCCTTTTAAAAAGCCGACCCCGATGCTTTTAAATGCATCATCAAGGCAATGGGCTGTCCAAGTCGGTTACAAGTTAACCAAATAAACACTGACAATGAAATTAATAATGCATATTGTTTGCGAATGCCTCAGCTGGATGATTTGACTGATGTATGCAAGGATGGTAATTTATTGAAAGTAAATTCATGTAATTGTGCAGCGGAACTTGATGAAGCAAAAGAAGGTGTCAGCACGGCTTCCATCATCATCAGAAGAAAGAAATCATTAAAGAGCAAAAACAAATCCAACTTCAAAGGACGGTGCAGAACAAACACTTATTTTATGGATGTGTTTCATTTAGACCAAAGTTCAGAACGGCTGTTATGGTAAATATGTCAGATTTGCTGTTGGTTGTTTGCGGATGTGATAGTTTTGGTTTATTTATTTTCCTCCCAGTCCACAGGGATGTAAACACTCACTCTGCACATATCAAAGTAGTCAGTGTAAATTTAATTTGAAGATGAGGGTGAACAAGAGCTAAAATGTAGTTGTCATTGTCGAGACACATTTCAAGGATGAGGAGCTCAACCGACAAGACGATCCCAGCGCCCAACTTGGTAAAAATAGTTTACAACTGAACTGTCTGTATAATGATTATGATGTCGGCAACGTGACATGATGTGAAAATGATGCATTTGGCTCACTGGTTTCAAGGAGAAGAAGTGACAAACTAATTCTCAGTGTTGTACCAAGAAGTACTTAGAGTCAAACAACTCGGAAGCAGTCCTGTCTGAAGTGTATTATGGGAATTCATGCAGTTAGGGAATTCATATTTACTTGTGTTTGTGCTTTATCTTGCTAAAGCTCAAATCAAATCAATGTGGGCCTTTGCTGACCTTTGTGGTTCCTTACTCTCTTAGGACAGTCTTTATCCCAAGATATCCTTACAACAGTGTGCCTGATATAGACACACAGGCTCACTCTTAATTCTGTCCAGTGTGTGTTCTTTGTTTTGACCTGGAAATCGTTGTATTACATTTTGAAAAGAAAGAAAAACAGCATTTGAGTTGTGTCTGGCTTCTGTAATTCAGTGTATTGCTTTTAAAACTGAATCTATATGATGATTGAGTTATAAGTGATGGAAGACCAGTGTTTTGTCAACACATCTCAAACATGAAACTGCAGCTTTTCCCCTGCCATTGCCTTGAGGGCACCACGGTGACCCCCCTGCCCCCATAAAAAAAAAAAAAAAAAATGTATTTTATAAATATTTTATTTATTTTTATGTGCACTCGTTTCATTTCGGGTCAGTGGGAGAGACTTTACTGCATTTCGTTGACAGTTATTGTCGCGCTGGTTTCTCTCCTCTTTCTCTCCTCTCCTTTGGTGTTTCACCGAGGGCGGGGGGGGCACACATGGGGTGTGTGCGAACTGCGGACAACGAGGCAGCATTCAAACACTCGGCAGTCCGCTAACTTGTTGCTCTCGCAACCATTATTAGCTGCTCTGTTTCAACAATGTTAGGCTGCAAAAACGTCTTAAACCAAGTAAGAGTAGAAGAGCTATGCGTAAGGAAAAGGCCGCTAGCTGCTGGGCTAATTTATGCAGTGTAAAATGCCATAGGCTTTGTGCTGTATTCATGTGGTGTTGGAATAATCAGAAAAAAATATTTTCAACTGGGAAAATTTGTGCGAACGCCTTACTATCCCAAAGCAACCTATGGGAAACACTGGACTGTGTCTCCACTCCAGCGTCAGAGTCCACATCCAACCAGCCCCTGTCTAACTACCACACTTTTACTTTCCTGCGCCTTACATGTATGGCATACTACTTTTTTGCATTGTAACAAAATCCAATGAATGTAAATTGCTTTAGCAAGTCAGTTGCATACAAATTTAATTTGAAGCACAGACAGGGTTGCATAAGATGCATGCAGGTGTAGGTGCAGATTTTAGTTTTTTGTCCTACTCTTCCTCACCCTTGCCTTTCTGAAAGTGCTGTGCCTTCCTCCTGGTAGGATATAAATGAGCCTTTAAATACCAGTGACCTCAAACGACTCACTCACAACTTTAGTCACATCTGCACTCACATCAAAATGGCCTAATTCTGAAAGGACCCGTCAGACAGGATGTGACAATGGATGTTGAATATTAATAAACTACACCATATGTTCTCGACAAAATAGGATCCATGCATTATTTAATGTGATTCGCTGTGTCAGCCGTTAATTAAAGCTTGTTAAAACATAATAAAAGACTGAGATGTTGGACATGATTAAAGAAATTAAAGTGTGTTGTAAACACAGAAATCATACAAAGGGTAATGAGATAAGAGAGAATAAATTATTGCCAGTATGAATGTCTTTTACATTCTGTGTGGGCACTGGTAAGAGAGCTACTTCTGACCGATATCTGTTCTTTGTTGTATAGGTTGCCGATGGGACGTTTTATAAACTATCGTCATCTTTGGAGCTGGGCTCCGATAGAGGCCGATGGCTGCGCAGCGTCCAGTACATCACCGCTTTGCATGGAGGCTCCATACACAAAGTGAAGGTAATGTGTACCTGAGATAAGTTATATTTAAATGAATGTTAACATTATGTAAGACAGCTTTATTGGTTTTAATGCATACGTTCCACACAGTCTAAGAAAGTAAGTGTGCGTCCTGGTTATAGTTAAGTAATATAATCCTACCACAACAACAGAACGTCTCTCCTGCCCGGCTGCTGTCAGCTCTGTCATCTGAGAAGTAAATCGCACAGGACGACAGTAGAGGTGGTCGTACTAACGTCTGGTTCAAAAGTAGTTTAGTTGACTTCTAAGTCGCTCTGCTCTCCATTTCCATTGCAGTTAGTTTTGTAGTTTAGTAATTTTACGACAGGACTCTGTTTTTAAAAGTTTATTTCCTGCCATGTTGTTAACCTGCATTGCTCTGTGTACAATGACGCAGCTAAAAAAGATAAATAAATAGTGCAGTGATTTGACTAACAAAATGAGATTCCACTCAGCAGCTGATGATTTGAATCATCGACACTACACAGCTCTAGTGTGTATGTGTATATGTCTGAACGGATGGCCTTGTGCATATTCAAGTTTTGAACCACTCATCTAAACCAGAGCCAACATTCAGTGTCTTTGATGAATGGCTTGTTGGGACAAAGTATAACGAAATGATAATTAATAAACCGAGCCTGCTCACATGACAGCCTGACTTGGTTGACAATACAAGCCAGTTACAACCGAAGTGACTTGTTTCAAAATCCAAATCCAGATTCGCTGTGTTCCTCTGTCAGATGAAGAATTTGAACGGGGAGAGCAAAATCACCCATCAGTTTTTCTTCTCTGTCTTTTGGCGTGTTAATTTGATTTCAAACCGCCAAACATGGTGTCATGGTTTTCTGACAGGGCCTTGGGAGAGAGTTTATCTCATCATTAATTAAATATCATATTTCCCTACATGCTGCCTGTGCTTAATTAGGAAGAGGGGGTCATTTTGGAGGGCTTATTAACTGGAACAAATTTGTTAAAGGAAGGAGACCGAGACAGATAAAAGAGAGAGGGAGTGAGGGGAGAGGAGCGCCTCTGGGTTCAGTCGTCCCTGACAAGGCTTGGCTTTCGTGATTGATAACTGCACCAGTCACGGCTCGAGTCAGACTGGGAGAGATGAAGGAGTAACTGGGGAAGAGACAGAGGGGACGAGAGGAAATCTGGGAGGAAGGAGAAGGCGAGGGGGTGGGGGCTGGGAGGAAATGATTGGAGACATATGCTAGCTCTCAAGCAAGATAGAGTTAGACAGAGAGGAGGGAGATGTAGGACGAAGAGGGAGGGACAGTGAGATATGAAAACAAAGAGAGAAACAGAGAGAAGGGGATACAGGGAGATGCTGGAGATTGATTGCAGCACTGGGCCACATCACAGAGACTTTATTTATCGTATCCCAACGTCTCACCATTCACGTGGTATTTTTAGAATTCTAGATATGATAGCTGAACAAAATATGTTTTTTTTAAGTGTTTTATTGTCTTAACTTTCATCAAAATCCAGTGAATGTATGCACTACTGTGTGTTTGCATGGTAAAAGCCAATCAGGCATCGGTGTCAGATTCGTGGGGGACGCTGTTTCCCATTTCCCTAATTCACTGCGACAATGGGTTTGGCCGGGCCGGTAAAACAACAGATGTTTTGCTCGAATGTGACACTCGGGTTGCCAAAAAATTCCCAGCGGCAGTGCATGTGTTTGGATCTGACCTAGCACAAGTTTTGGCAAACGGGCAACAGCAGGGGACGATATGACTTTCGGGCACAACAGACTTGCCATCAGAAGTGAAGTCAGCCATTCTTGGGGAGGCCCTGGTGTGAAAGGAGAATTTAAGTGCTGGGGGACCTATACATACTGTAGGAGGAACACTTAAAGGTGCAGTGTGTAGGATTGGAGTAAATATGTTTAAAAAAAAGAAGTTATTTTTATAAAACGGTCACTATATCCTGACAGTAGTGCATGAGACAAGTAATCTGAAAAAAATCATGTGCCTCTGTGTCCTGCGGTGTTTTGCACATTTTGCAGACCGGAGGAAAACAACCAATCAGATCCGAGCTGGAGGCTGCCGTCCATCAAATATCAATATTACTGTAATGCCTATTTCTCATCTCAGATGTTTTCAGAAACATCTTGTAGTGTACTGTTTAGCTGTAAAATGAGAAAGTTTGTGAGCCGGCAGCCATGTTGAGATCAGTCAAGGAAAAACCAAGCACCGCCCACCAGCCGGAACACGGCCAATAGGAACGCTCGCTCTCTCTGAAATGACCTGTGATTGGCCAAAGTCTCCAGGCATGGGCTAGATTTTTTAAAGCCTGAAAACAGAGCCATGAGGAGGTGCAGAAGTCTCTCAGAACACTTGAATTACAATATGCTGAAAGGTTATTAAGGAATTTTTGCCCAATGATGCCAAAAAGATTTTCCTTACTGTAGCTTTAAAGTTCAAAAGAACAATATGGTCTCCCTCAGAATAAATTGTGGAGGTATACGTTTTGACACAGAGCTTTGTACATCTACAGGACATATTAGTTAAAGACCATGAAACAAAGTCAGTATGGGGAAAGATGGGGTTTTAAGGTATTTTTTCTGCATTTTTTGCTTTATTGGATAATGATAGCATGGCGAGAGACATAAAAGGCTGCTGCAGTAAGGACTCAGACTTGGTACAGGGTGCGCATGCTCTACCAGGTGAGCTACTGGGGTGCCCCGGGATAGTCTTTTAAACCTTGGTCAACAGCTCTATTACCCCAGTGTTAAAGTGTGGTGCCTGAGCATGTGTATACTGGGATGCCACTTTCCTACGAATCCGTGGAAAGAGATGTGTATTCAGTGTTCTGTGAACCATCCACTGATGTGTGCTCCGTGCAAGAATGGAAAAATACCACCGAGACAGAACAGTTTAGATGTAATTCATTATTACAAAGAAGCAAATGTTCTTTTTTACATACTAGGCTCTTTCCCCCGGTGTCCAGTTCTTGGCATAAAAACACAGTTTGTGTTCTCAGCATGTATTGCATGACAAATACTATGTTCCGTAGAAGACTGCCAAGTTTTCTTTTCATCTAGGCAGGTCTTGAGTAGTGTTACTTGTCATTAAGTCAGATTTTCCTGCATGCCATTTTTGTCAGTTTTCAAAAAAAAAACAACAACAAAACAGATGTGCTGATAACTGGCATAGATATTGTTGAATCTAGAGAACAAAAAACTTCATTAGTCTGAGCAACATCATCACTTTGCTGCAGTGCAAACTTCTGAGAGCCATTAAATCTTGAGTGGACTGTCTTTGAAGGCACAGGCAAACACTGGCGCATTGATTGACAGGGTTGGCCTTGCCTTAATAGAACATAATTGGGCAATTTTGAAGGGTCTCTGAAAAATGACCAAATAATAACACATGACTTATCTTGAGACTTGTTTTCTCAGATAATTGTGCAAAAAAGCATCTGGCACACCATTAGTTCCATTTTCACATTAGAATAATAATCCTTTTGAACTAATAGACTCGCTCAAACGTCTGTGCTTGGGTGGTGAGGACCGTGAAGGGGGTAAATACTGTATGTTCCATCCAGAAAGTGCGGAGAAAAGGTAATTTGGGGGGTTGAAGGAACAATAACAAGATGTAGACTTTCCTGAAATTCACCATGGCACATGAATTGAAAGTCTTATTTTTCCACCCCTCATATTTCAAAGTCATATATTAGCTACTCTAGCTGTGACGTTTTCAGTTGTTAAATGATAGAACTCATTTATTACCTTTTTTAAACCAATCAATGATAGAATGTGTATCAGGGAAACATTCAAATGACCAATGCTTCATGTTTTGAGCAACAAAATGGCTTGTCACTGTGACTTCTTTATAAATGCATTATGAAAATCAACACTGAGAGATTATACTAAATTGAAATACAGTGTGCGACCTAAAACAAATCCATCAGTGTGATGAATCAATCTTTTTTTAATCAATTACTGATGTTAATTGAGCTGCAGACGAATTTTCCTGCAAGTACCAAAGTATGTTCATAGAAAAAAAAAAAAAAAACTGGTCTTGTACTTTGCCCTGCCTTCTTACCTTTAATGTGCAAAACAATAACGATCCCCAAGGGGACCGTTATTGTTTGGGTCTTTCTTCCAATGAGAGATTGCACCAATATCACGTCTCAAATTAAAGGATAATTAAAAAATGTTATTTCAAAGTTATTGCCGTCCATAAAACTTTGATTAGGCAAACATTAGCCACATTAGGGCTTAATGGCCATTGCCCCTGTGATTACAACAACAATTTTATGTACTGCACAAAGCATATGAAGAAATGAATAATTAAGAATGCAGAAAAAAAGGGGTTTTGAACAGCAATTATATAGCTAATGGTGGGTTGTTTTTAAGAACAGCTTGTGGTAGGTAAAATGATTCTGTGTGATTCAGCACAGCAATATTCTCAGAACCCACACTATGCTGCACAATGACTACAAAGGACAGAGAGAAGGGAAAAGGTTTCCACTTACATAAGCCACAAGGAATCTTTCAGATTCTTACAAAGAAAGCCCAGTTAGTTCCAGACTTTAGGTTTATTTTTTCCATATATTGTATATTTTCAGTGGTATTGTGTCTTGAACATAAAGATAAACATTAGAACAACTTAATTACTGTATGTCAAATCTTGAAAACGTAAATAAAGGAATATTTCTCTGCTGTATAGCCACTGCTTTGCTCTTAAAACACTGGGCTGATGGTAATTCTCTCATCATAAACTTTCTAAGTTCTGATAAAAATTAAACACGCAGCTAGGGCCGCAAGTGATTATTTCTCCAATTAATCAAATTATCATTTAGTTTATAAAATGTTGGAAAATATACTGGTTGTAGTCAACAAAAACTAAAGACGTTTTTTTTTTCATCAGTGTAATTTTAGTCTAATTTTTGTCATGCATTTTACATTTTCTTCTGTCTAAGCCTTTTGGGGCTACAGCTGTTGCTATGTTTGTTGTGTACGGTTGCATGGGGACAAGTGTTGTTGTCAATTGCGAGGTTGGTGAAAAAGGCTATCCATCACCGCAGCTACCTGTGTTCTCCCCTGCAGAACAGCTGATCATTCGGAAGCTGGATTCACTCTTTTGTTCACTAAAATACTCTCCATTGTCTGGATATAACTTGAGAGAAGAAGCTAAAACGTTGGAGAATGTAGTGATATTTCTTTAGCCAAACTCTAGAGGGAGATTTAGATGGATGACTGTCGACATTAATCCCAGAATTTACTCATTGCTCGTGATAGTTAGATAGACGGCTGAAAAGTCAAGTTAACGCCACATCCGCAGCACTTGATAATGTCATGTTAGCTTATCTTTTTTTATGCATTTTTGTGACGTTGTGCTGGCCCGTATGTTTTCCTAGTTTGTCCCAGCTGTTTTGTTGCTGCTTCTTGTCTCATTCTCTGTGGATTGTAAAAGAATTCAGTCCTTTAATCTGTTTCTTCCGGGAACCAGTTATATTGGATAACATTACTGACGGAAACAAAATGTTACTGAATGCAAGATGCTTCTTATTGCTGCAAGATGCTTTATGCTAACAACAAATGTTAAGGGATCGGCAGCTAGAGAGCCATAATGCCCTCCATTAATGGCCCGTTCCTTGACCATTGCAGCACTTTCAAAGCTAGCTTCAGGAATAAATGGATACAGGGCGTCCAGCAAAAGTTCAGTCGCACTGTGCAGCGCCAGTTGGATCACTCCAATAGAAAACAACGCAATCAAACTGATTTTATTGTTGACGCTCGCATGCGTCGCATTCAGTTAGGACACGGACACCGTAATATCATTGAGACACGCAATCCCCTTCTCAAAAGAGACCTGATAAAACTGTGTGGCCACAGGGGGCCACCTACAGGGGAGATTTGGTAGCCATAGAGTCCATTTTTATGGCCACAAGCCATCGGGCCATGGATAATGTCGAACCCTAATACAGAAGCTTTGCTGATCCCGGACCGCCCCTATTAGCAAACTTTCTGTTGCTACTGTTACACACAGATAGACCCATTGCCGCCACTGGCCACCACCCTGCTGTGACTCTCTACAGTTGCTGACTGAAGGTCCGTCTCCACTGGAGCTGCAGCTTGTTCTGTCAAGCAAAGCAAGCACCGCAATGCTTTCTGTGATTATGAGCATGATGACCAACATGCAGCAGGAAATCAACAGTAGTTTGTATAATTGAGAGGCTAGACCACTGAAGTGAGTAAACCTATTTATGACCAAGTTGGGTCCTTCCATCACTCCTAGCCAGATCAAGATCTTTACAACACAAGACAGTGGTGCGCTGTTCACATGGAAAACACAACCACTTCTTTCCACAGGGCCAAAATCAACACAAAAGGTTCCTTGTAGTTTAAGAAATGATAAGATTTACCACATGATGTCTGACTGTTTTGACCCTTCACATGTACACAAGTAAGAATGACCCCATGATGAATATCAGCCGTGCATGTATGTCAGTGTTCCATTAAGTTTCTTTTCCATGTGATACCATAAGAAATCCTAATGTAAGCAGAAATTTAAAACCGAAATGTCATCATAGCAGCTTAAACACAACTTATGTTCACAGCACTAGTGGTAATCAAGCTCTGTTTGTCATTTTGCTCAGAGAGATTTACAAGCACGCTTTGGTAAAATGAGATGAGTCGTTAGCGCCTAAGGTACTGTTAAATTCAATAAACATTCCAGCCATTTTCATAAAACCAGTTTATGGCAGCCTTGCACCATATGCTTCCTTCCCCTCCCTCCGTCTCTGCTAAAGGTTCAGCATGCAAAAGAGGCTGAGGCTTCAGTCATCTTGTGCACCACTGTTTATGTTTCTGATAGTATTTATGAGCTGTGTCAGAGCAACGTAAAGTTGAGGATTAACATTTATTACTGTGACGATATTGCCAATCCATCTCTGGGCATGTCTCAAAACGGGAATGAATGTTTTTTATTAGATAAGCAGGGATGAGCTCTTTAACAGGGAGGGAAAAATAATTGCAGATTAGTTGGAGTTAGTGTTTATGGTTTAGCATGGTCTTTCATATGGAAATAGATTTGTGTTTTGTTTGACTTTTTATTAATTTGGGGGTTCATGAAATATTGTATTCTATCTTACTGTATATAGACTTCTGAGTCAGCTTCATTCACTGAAGAAGACCATGAGATGCAGTTGAAAGCTCAGAAAAACTAGTAAATGGAGCCTTTGAGTTAACATTATTTTCCAACATAGGCTTTTTCTAAAGGTCACAAATGGGCTTACAGTACATGCTCAAATAACTTATGATGCTATATACTTTCTAATTCTAAATACAATTTTAAAGCTTGTTTTGATTATTGTTGATTTCAAAATGTAATATGGGCAATATGATGCTCACCTCAGGCCACAAAACGGTTCATTGTCAATGTCCATGCAATATTTTTGCATTTTGATAACGTGTTAAAGTTCAGCTTTGGCAATATGTTGGCTACACTCCAGATCTTATCATGGAGATTGCTTTTGAAATCGTGTGAACCATCAGGATTACCAAAGTCAAATGTGTTTAACCTTAACAATTAAAAGCCGACTTTCTTCCTTTAAATAGTTGAACATGAGGGATTTCCAGAGTGGGCCTTATGGAGGGCAAAAGCTGGCAAAAAACTGAACATGAAAAACTGTCTGTTGGGTTGCCTCTGTTGAAGTAAAGCTTTGTTACAGCGCTCAGTTTTCCACACTGTAATCTGCAATGGAGAGAAATAATTTTCTTTGTGCCCATCTTGGAATGCATTATTAATTGTGCTTTCATGTTTCTTCATGATGCTAATAAAGCAACAATGCTCTTCCAAATCACCTGAAAAATGAGTCCAAGGACAACGGGCATTGCACAGGAAAGGCGTGGCTGTCCACTTTGAGAAACGATGGGACTCAACAACCAAGATTAATGGAACTCAGATGGCTTTTAATTAGTGCAGCTGTGCTCATTAATTATCTGCCCACAACACAAATGTTTTTATATTTGGGGAAAGTGTTGATTTATTTGATTTTGTTTGCCAGTGGATCTAGATGAATGGCTCTTCGTTTTGGATTTTGCCAGCACTAAAAGGAAAGGAGAGCAGAGGAAGTCTTCCCCAGTTAGCCAGCCTGTTACAGACATAATGTAATGGATGATGGGGTGTAATATGACAGCAATCAGGAACACTAGAGACCATCTTGCAATGGGATCACACCTACGCCAAATTGGGCCAGTGACATAAAGTGGGGGGCACTGGCCCCTTATCGATACACATGAGTATCGCAATATTATGTTTTGTGATACTGTATTGGTTCTCCAAAACACTGCGTTGATTTTTAGTTAACCTCTTAAAAATCCGACAGCCCACCATCAGGCCTGGCTGCTATTCGATCTTTTGGAGATTGTAGTGGGTTCAGTTTTAACATAGAGTGAATGCTAGCATCGTATGAAACCAGGAAACCTAAGCGATGTCCACAGCCAGATATATAGACACCTGGTAAAGTACTCAAAACTGTGTGTGAAGCGGCATACTTTTTTTCCAGTCTCTGCTACTATTGCGAGCAAATTGTTGCTATGGTCGAACAAACAAACAAAAGAGTGATGACTACAGATGATGAACAATCAACAGACGCCGTTTAGATCTCAGGGAAGTGAGATCCAAAAACATACCTACGACTTACCGCTTATCACCATAGGTGCCACCAAAGAGAACGAAATGGAGATCAAATATGGATATAAGTAGTTTTCAACTGATGTCACTATAACAATCACAATTTGATTCAAATAAGATAAGTTGTTATGTGTGCAGTGTTGTGTATATATATCTTTTTAGGTCAAATCTGTGACCCAGCCGCAGAACAGGACCGTTTTGAGGCAATAACATAGATTGAGAAACGTGGTTATATATGTAACAATTGGTTGTTAGTGATGTAACAAATGGTGTTTGAAGCTGGTGGTGAAACTGGTGTTGAAGGTCTCACAAGACTTTTTTTAGCCTTGTTTGACCAGACGTTTCTTGTCCTAGTGAGGGAAGTTGATATCACTTTTCAACCATTCGAGAGATTTGAAGAATCTGTAGATAAGGTTGATTTGGTTTGTCTTTTTAACCTAATTCAAAACCTTTCAGCCAGTTAGTCGTCAACATGAACAAATATTCCATCTTGTGTCTGTTTTCCATCCTTCGTCTCTTCTCTCTTATCCACTCGCTCCTCCCCTCACCCTCCAGTTTCATTTTTTTCCTCATGGCTGCAGTAAATTCCTTTGAAACATTCATCTGAACATGAATGAGGAAAACGCAATGGCAAGAGCAGAAATTAAAATTTTATTATTTACCGCGCCTGAGTTTGGGAACGCAATTAGTATCTGCACTGCGTGGCCCAGGGATATTTACTGCTTTGGCCTGTCCTTTCTTTATTGTGGTGTTTCTTTCATCCCGTCTAGCAGACTGTGATGCTATCACTTGCTCATTACCTCTAGCAGCCTGAGACACAGCGGACAATTACACCATTTCCGAGGGTCCAACATGTGAACTTGAGGATGGACACAGAGATGATGCATCATGCAATGATTACATTTCAAGACACTGGCAGGAGAAATGCAATCATTACCACCCCATAGAGAGTGATTTATGGTACAACTATACAATGATTTTTTAAGAAAGCATGATTTTCTCGTAGAGTTGATGTGTTTAATGATCCATAGATGAACATATAGGCGAGTCTATAGGAAAAATATGTTATATTTTGTAACTCTAAAAGAAATGTTGGGCCTCAATGTTGCCAACCTCCATGTATCTGGTGACAAAAATGGTTTTAACCATTTGAGGTTGTAGTGAGTTCTAACCATTTTGTAACATATTGACTGTAAGATATTTTGCCTGGTCGCCTGCATGGTGTCATTTATTACAGACTTTTTGCACAAGAACCAAAGACTTACTTACTTTTCTTAAAAACACAAAAAAATATGATCCCACTCTACAAGTAAGCAATAGCAAAGTTGAAAAGAAAAACTTTCCCATTCAGTCTGGTTGTTCTGCACAGTTTTTATTAGCACTACTTTGTACAGGAAGAGAGACACTGGATCACTTCACAGCTGCAGGGCTCTGTTGACTGTAATCCACATCTTTCTAAAGAGCTATAAGCACCAGTATGTCCGGCTTCTGCTCCGACCACACTCGCCAGACAAAGAGATAATAACTTCATCCCTAGTCAGTCTGCTGACATGACTCTGGTACTATGGTAGACACAGTATAAAAGGCTTTTAAGTCCAAAACTTGTGTTTATTTTTCCCTACTTGCCTCCATATCCTCATACAAAGGTTCATATGATATCTTATGAAAAAGTTAATCCGCCTTGTTCGTTCGTTTTCCTACGAATGTTCAGCAACGTGTCTTTTCAAAATAAACTTCCGTCTTCACAGGAAACAACTTTTTTTAGGTTTAGAGCAGAAAATACTTAGTTAGGCATTGGACAATATCTACTTAGTTAGGATTAGGCAACAAAAATATAAAAAAATATATGCAAATAATTTTCAACAAACGTCCTAAAATAATAACATGACCTCAAGTTTTAAACTGACGTGAGATTGATTGATGATTGTTTCAAGTGGTTAAGTGCCTGCATCTATCTGCTACGAGGAATAAATTGATAATACAAACATGCATGTGTTGTTTGCATGAGTTGTAGCTGGTGACACATTCTCTTTTGTAGTCAAGACAGATGGTACAGATAGGTCTAGAAGGTAACGGAAAACTTGCAAAAAGTATTGCGGGACAATCTACCCTAACCTTAACCACTCAAGGTCAGTGCATATCCTTAACCATTGGATGGGTGCATTCTCCGTTACAGAAAACATTTCTGTGTTTCCTGCACACATAGGCATGATTCTTACAAGAAATTAACACTGCTGTTTGTCAAGTCAGTGCAAGTAATTAAGTTACGCTTACTGTTGTTATTGATGTTTGGTTTGTACATTTTTATATGCAAAGCATGGATATTGGTAAGGTTTTAATGTGAAATTTGCTATTACACATTGTATACTCAATATTATTCAATAAGGGAAATACCTGTTTATTATGATAAAACACCAGCAGCAAACAAAACAAAACAAAATGAAACCTTATTTACATACAACATTCCCTAAGCCACTGTTTTTCTCATATGTGCAATTAAGGACAAAGCTGCAAGTGTTAATTTGCTTGATGTGCACTTCTCGCAAGCAGCCTGCTAAAACAAAACACCACCAACAGCAACAGTATCTGCAGCTTTTTATATTCATTCTGGTTAACAAACACTTCCTTGAACAGGGACAATGTTGTTTCCCCCCTCTCGCATATTTTTTCTTTCTGTTCCTAGACATAATATGCATATGAACATTGGAGCCTGTCGGATATAGGAGATCAGACGAATCGTGGCGGGGGATCAAAGGGAGCTATCTGATCTTGTAAAATCATATTAAAGCCCGTTGCCTCATTCCAAGACACCACGTATTGATCACAGAGGAGACAAGTAGGAGTGTTTGGTACTAAATAAAAACCGGGGGCTGAGTGAAATCTGCGCATGCTGGGGGGTCATTAAAATTGCATGGCACTCTATGTATTCCACAAACAATTGGATGGTTAACTCGAGGGCAGAGAGCGGAAAACAAGAGGAGCGCATGTTCATAATAGCTTCTCGCATCCCTCCCACTTCCCAAAAAAATCCCCCTTTTCCTCCTCCTTCCATTCACCCTTCATTGTATTTATTTCCATTTGTTGATGGCGCCATTTTCAATAAGTGCGGAAGACAATAGGCAGGCAAAGTATCAGTAAAAATAACCCTCCTGTCAAGGTTGCAGGGCTGGTTGCTTCTCAGATGCTGTATTGCAACTAGGTATATAGAGTGATTTCATTATACCGTGCGGGCGGCGCCGTTGTTACCCAGTTTGACTAATAAGTACTTTTCAAACCTGCCCCTCTCCTTCCCATTCAGCAGGAGTGCTCCGGTTTCTCTAGGAGTTAACCTTCACACACTATCATTACTGTCACTCTCCGCTGAAACTTCACAGAGCTGCTCACTTTCTGCGGAGTGTGTGCGTGCGTGAGATGAAACTCGCTGTTTGTCTTTAATTCCTCTCAATTACAGGTTCCCCTGATGTTGAAGCTGGCTGGCTGTTTCTGTGAACTGTTTCTAACATTTGTCTTATAAAAGTGAAAGCAGCCTTTTTAGATTTAAACTTTTAGTATTCTATTTTTTCATTTTAGCTCTTAAACTGTAACCGATGGGTCCATCTGCAGAAACTCATGGTGTGCAGCCAAGCTTTGTTGAAACCCTCAGTGTCTAACATTTAGGAGGATCTATTGGTTGAATATTGAATATAAGATTAATAAGTTTGTTATCTTTAGTGTATAATCACCAAAAAAAAAAAAGAAGAAAAATAAGATTTTTTGTGTTTTTGTTACCTTAGACTGAGCCGTTTATGTCTAAATACGGAGCGTGTCCTCTTCACGGAGCCATCCGCCATGTTTCTACAGTAGCCCAGAACGGACAAACCAAACATTGGCTCTAGATAGGGCCATTCACGTTTTCACGTTTTTGTGCAAGCCACAGTAGTTGGTTGGTTCAGTTTCAGTTGGTTGCAATCTGCAACCTCATTGCTAGATACCTGATATTTCCAATACTCTTGATTTTGAATATTCAACATGTATTGTAGCTTCATTTAAGTTTTGGAACAAACAGATATATTGAATATGTATTAGATATTTTTTTCAAAATGTAAAGTTACTTAAAGGGAAATTAACAGAGTAATCAAGAATTTACAAAATGCCCTTTTTTTCATTTTAATCCTAGACGTGTATCATGTGTATGTTCAAGTAGACTTCCTTTATTTTACTGAGATAACTTGAATGAACCTGAAGCAGCAGTGGAGACAGGACAGTACTGTATACAATGCTGTCCAACATCAAAACAAGTTAATCAATCGGACAATGCTGAAAGGAGAGAGTAGCAACAAAATCAATTCACTCTCGTCAATATCACTTTAACAAGCTTAAATCCTAAATGAAAATATACTGCTTTGCAAGCTGCAAATACGAGTCAGAGGCCAAAAGCATTACAGATGCTCTCTCAAACAAAATGTACAGCATATTGTATATATATGTATTCTTGGGTTCACTTTCTTGACCTCTCCCATACTGCCAGGTGTAGACGAATACACTGTATTTCTCTTATGTGGGTCTCTTAGGGCTTTGCGCTACCTGAAAAGCTTGTACCATAATTCCTCACTGCAGAAAAAGAAGAACACATACAATAAATGCAGGTGTCCCAGCTCTTAAAAGTTGGACTCTGTGAGCATCTCATAAAACAAAATGTTCAGTGTGGCCTTTTATACTTTTGTATTGTGTGGAATCAGTTTTTAAAATATGCCGTCAGTGGATAAAATGCTGTACCTATTTAGGACTTTTCCAAAGTGAATCTGATCTGGCATCAGTGTCACTCAATTCCAGATAACCCTTGTGTACTAAGCTTGTGATATTTTTTTATTTGAATGCGTCTATAGTGACTTGTCTTTGTCTGATTGCCCTCTTAACATATTATATGACCTAGCTGCCTCCATAACAATGACTTCACTGCATGCAGCATTATTAATGTTTATCACATATTGTCAGCATGAGCTTTTATCGTCGGTAGTTCTAAGAATAATGCAGAGGAAAGTATTAAAGGGGAACTTCACTGATTTTACATATCAAAGTCTGTTTACAGGTCTTGGGAAGTACATTTGTCAGCGTTGGTTGGGGAAATTTGAACATGGAAAACAAATCTGGGGGTGTGGAGCTAGAATGAACTGAGCTTACCAGACCTCTGTAGGCTACATTAGCTGCTACTATTATAACACATCCGAATCTGCAACCAAATTGTCATAAGTTAAGTTGCATTGTGGGTAATGTAGGTGCCAGGTTTTGACAAGGCAGAAGAATGTGTGGAATAAAAAAGAAGATATCTCTGGTTCTGCTGCATCGATTATAGCACTATTTAACTGTCCAACAATGTTATAGGTGTGCAATCATAAATTGGTGTAGCACTCTAAATGAACATTTATTGAATTTAATGGGAGTGATATTTTGACTGGGAGCTTACTGACAAAAGATTTGAGTTGTTGAATATAATGGGTGAGCCCTAGTGGATAGAGTGCAAAACGCAAGTCCTTTAAGGTAAGAGTTGACATTCACGTTGTTTGGTCCTGTTGGGTCGTGTTTCCATACCATTCAAAGATAATATGATAATTATGTATATACTGTGTATATATATATATATATATATATATATATATATATATAATATAATATAATTCCAGTCTAGACATTTTGTGATACTTTAAGTGTCTTCTTGTTTATGCCCTATTTATTTATTCAAACAGAGTAAAAGTAATGTGTTTGTCTTTGCTGCGTCACAGGGAAAGCATGTAAAGCTGTTAACAAAACAAACTACATCTACATTGATGATAATACAGATTTGAGCGGCCTTATTACGTCTGAAGTTAAATTGATGTTTTTATTTGGTGAATGGCATTCAGGGCAACGCTGATGTCACACCAGTTTTCCCTGTCCATGCACTCTATCATGGAAAAATGCCGTCACGTTAAAGACCAAAAAAATCATCCGTATATATGTTTCATGTTTGATATTTTCTCAATGAAGTGTGGTCAAGAAATTGACATTAGTTTGGATGCACATTGCTTTAGTTTAGTCTGGTGACATATAGGGGTGGGGATCACCAGAGGCCCCACGATACAATATTATTGGGATTTTAAACATTTAGCGATATGCTGCGTATTGCAATAAGATATATTGTAATTTATTACCTATTTTCAATTGCAAATTATGCAGTTTGTCAACATCTGTTTTCACTCGAGTTTTCATTCACATATCTTGAGGTCAGAGGTCAAGGGGCCCCTTTGAAAATGGTCATTCCAGTTTTTCCTTGCCAAAATCTTGTTACGTAACTTTGGAGCAGTTATTTAGTGTTCTTCCCGACAACTCTAGTCTAGTTTCATATGAAAATGTATCTTCACTCTAGCTTTAAGACTGAGCCCGCTACAACCTCTGAAATAGAGAATAGTGGCTGGACCCGCCGTCAGATTGTTAAGAGGTTAATAGTTTATGTAATAAAAGATCGATACTTAACGTGCGTGTATCGATACAATATTGCCACGTAAAAATCGCGATACTATGCTGTATTTTCCCCCCCCACCCCTAGAAATTGGTGTTATAATAGCTTCTTAATGTTTTTCCCGTCTTTTCTGTTTCTTTTGTTGTTTTTTTCATTATTGCTGTCTTTCTGTATTTCTTCGTTTCTACTGCGCCAAACACTTCCTTTCCCTTCTCTCTCCCTTCTTCCACCGTATCAATCATTTCTCCCTTTCCTTTTTAGTCCTTCTTTCTGCGTCTCTCATTCTCCCTCACTTTCCACAGTATGTGTCATTATCCATCCAGTGTGACTTCACCCATCCTGCCCTCTGGTGACACAGCCTGCCCTTGTTAAGTGGCTCCAGTCCCTCTCCTCGTTTACAGGTGAAATCTATTCTCACACACAGGCCTCAAGGGCCCAACTGGACTGTAACAGAATTTCTCCAGCCCCGCTGGGCCCCAACCACAAAGCTGAGAATAAATGGCTGAGGTGCCAGGGCTGGACAGGAAAATCAATGCCTGTTTATACAGACATGACAGTCCCGGCGCCCAAGCAATTCTCCTGCTTGCTTCTCTAGACGCTGTGTTATACTGTTTTGTTTTTTTTCTCCTTCCTCCTCTCCCTCCTATGTCGTGCTCTCACCTCTGCTGAGGATAAAATGCGTGCCCTCTTGAGAGGATAGAACAGTAGGTGATGCGCTGTGGCCATTTTGTCCTCAATTTGTTCTCACCATGCGTTGAAGTATTGCACGGGGGTCAACTGAATGCTTTTGATAGACCGACTGTCAGGCAAACTGTTTCGTCTATGCTGAGCAGATGTAATGCAGACAGCCAGGGTCATGTGTTACAGTAGGATGCTGTTTCTCAACTGCTGGGTCACGAGTGTTCAGCAGGCTTGTGCTGACAGGGTCACGCAGAAGACATGTTGCTATTATAACTGTTCAAATAGGTTTTCATTTTCTGCAGAAGCCACAGTGAACTTCACTGGTTCAACTGCTGTTATAGGAGCTTAATGACTCTCAGGTTTTATGACCTTCAGTCACCTCACCCGAGAGTCCAGCTGATGTTAATACATTTTCTTTCTTGTCGTCTGTTGTGACGAGAGAATAGTGGCTTTCCCAGACTCTTTTGCTCTTTTTATTGGTCAGTATGCATGAGAGTTATCTTGACCTGCCAGATTTGTTACTCACAACCATCTGAGAAGCCGTCATCGGAAACTGTTTTTAAAGGGGAGCTTACTTTCAAAAAATACTTGGCAGGTGATTGGATGAACCATCTGTCAATCAAACACTTGCCAAAGCCAGTCGGGAGAAGAGTAAAACGTCTTTTCCATGGAGAAAAGCCTCCAGTGCCGTTCTTTGCTCTTCTTTCAATGAAGCAATACTCTCCAGTTGTGATATAACTGATGCTCTTGCAGCTACGCTAACCTCTTCAGGAGTTCAACAGTTGCCCGTCTGTGTCACGTCACACACACCTAAACCACGGCCGTAGCAGCCAGTAGCTCATCACGGGCCGCTGATTGGTCCGTGATCTGGTTTGACGGACACAAATGCATTACTCGAAGCCTGACCATATGGATTTTCATGTGATATGTGATCCCACGATTCTCGCGTGATCTTGTTACATCGCGAGAATCCAGCGGCCGTGCACGATAACATGAGAGTAGGACAGGCAACAAAGGTCTCCAACTGGAATCGGATCTAGGATGATGTGGACACACGGTATGCATTTCAACCACCAGACCACTAGGATGTTTTTATCATTTTTTTTTTTTTGTTTATTCAGAATTAAGTAAAGAACTATAACATGAAGGATTTTTTTTACTTGTGTTTATACATGGAACTAAATATCTTTGGGTTTTGGACTGTTGGTCGGACAGAACAAGCAATTTAATGCCTTGGATTTCTTGGCTATTGCGATGGGCATTTTTCACTATTCTCTGACATTTAGACCTATCTATTAATCAAGGGGAAAAAAATATCTCATTAATCACGTATTAAAATAATCATTAGTTGCAGCCCAGATATGTAATGCAACTATTTTCAAAGAATAGTTAAGTCGTCATTTCTATTTTTCTACAAAGTACTTGATAAGCATTTTTCATTCCTCTTGTAGTACTTGTTTTTGCTTCAGCTGATCTAGTCAGTATTCTTTGCCTTATTCCTTTCTTATTGATTTTTTTTGTGTGAATGTCTCTGATTATATCTTTGTTCACGCTTTTGTGTGTACATGCATGTGTGTGTGAACTTTGTGTGCATTGCATGTGCTTTATGCAGGCGGATGTGTGTGACTCTCAAGGGGAGGTAGCACCACACTTGTAACTCATTCTGATTTATGCCCCCTGTCTAAATAAAAACATAAATCACAGCACCTGCCACAGAAGTCACTCTCACAGTGGTCTAGCTTGTCCGGCTCTGTTCTGGGTTGCGCTGTTGCTCCCCGATGACAGAAACACAATTGATTCCCTCATTGCATCAATTTGTCGCCTAATCTGGTGATAAGTTGATAAATTTTACCGCTTTGTCAATTAATTTTCCTGAGAAATGGGCCCGGCCGCGGTGGACACATCAATACCGAGGCGGTGGAAATATCAGTGACAAAATTAAGTGATAAAATTAATTGCCCCCTATCCCGTCTTGTGAAAACATAACTAATGAGGGAGGCAATTATAGTTGCATGTGGTCTCCTTCGGGAAAGATGGAGGAGGTGTTTGAAAAAAGACTTCTATGGTAATTAGACAAGTGGGAGAAGAAGGATCTTGGGAAAATGGTCATCTGAAAATAGAGGGTGACTTCAGAAATATAGCGGCAGTGGATAGATGTTTGTTTCAGCTCTCAGTCACTGATGTAATGGACAAACAAATGGAAGACACAAACAAACAACAACATAAGTCAAATCAAATGATAGTAATTCCTCCTGCACTGTGACAAATGTCTGTGAGACATGCTAGACTCACTGCTCGCACACATTGAAGTACAGACAAATGTCATTGTCAGTGCTTTAGTTAGACATCGGTGTCATTGTATTCTAGAGGGAAGAGGGACGGTTTGTTAGCATGTTAGTTAAGCACTGTTGTTCCCGAAGAGTGACATGAATACTGTGCTTTATTTTAGCATCAGAAGTTGTATATCATTGAGCTAGTCATTTGTTTGACATCACGCAGTGTGGGATGTCACACATTTCTTCTGGAATCAGGAAAGAGACCGGTTCTTTGGTTCACGTTTAAACAGTCTGTTGTAGATTTAATATAGTCCGTCGTCCCAATGGGAATGCAAATCACAGTCACACAGACTCCTTGGTCAGTGATCAAGGTGTCTAAATCATGCAGAGTATAAATAATGATGTTACCGCAAACATCATAAGCCTGAGAATTTTGTACTCTGATAATAACTGTTTCCACAAATGACAACCTTTCCATAGACTTTATGTTAAGCAAGCAGGATGAGCAGCATGTTATTAAATACTTTAACTACTTCATACAACATTTTGTGTTCATTTTAAATTGAGTTTTACATCACATTTTTCATTTTTGTTTCTTCCCTATTGAGGCCTTTATACACCGGCAACGTTTTTTTTTGTGAAGTTTAATTTACATGCAATATATTTTTTCAAACTGTTGTTTTGGACATGAGTACTTTCAGACAGAATGCGAATATTACATGGCGAAAAAAAAAATATTATGTATATATAACATTGATTTTCTGAGCTTTTGCACCACGAATAAAGACATCAACTAAACACGTTGTGCAGAACAGGCTGAGTTGCACCTATATTTATGAAACAACAACATGGAAGCTCTGTAGTCTGAACCAGTACGACACACTTTATTACTCCTCAACTTAGGGCAGACCAGAGCTTACCTTTCACAATAAAAGCCCTCGATATATGATATTTCGCAGGCCAGTATTTTGCATTTTTGTGTTGTTTATTCGTCACGCCCCCGATGTTTAAAGGCCTTTAATTAGCTAATTGGGGAGATGAATACAGCCTATGATGTGTATTTTAGATATTAAATATCTGTAAATGTTTTAAACAGTCGGATCATAAAAACTCTGACAGCCCGTATTAACAATTGATCCTTTGACTTGAAACCTGACCCCAAAATGTCATACTTTGTGTGGAACTTCTGGTACATTACTTGTAGCAATTTGAGAGGTTTTAAAGGCGGTATCACAGCACACTGGGGAGGCATTAAGAGAAAGTACGTTAGAAAGGAGAGCTCATTTTAAAAGACTCTAGTGCCCACAAACAACCTGGAAAGTGACTCTCAAGAGCAGAAACATCATTAATACATTCATTAGGAATGGGTTAAGCTATTGAAGAGCTTTTTGAATGGCCAGGATAGGCAACATGGGAGGCACATTAAGGTTGTATAATCACTATCTCTTGGCTGCTGTTGTTTGCAAGCTTTGTCCAGGGTAATGAGATCCCTCCATCAAACCAATTCTCTGAGCGAAAGCATCATTTCTCAAAGGGGCTCTCCCGAAGGGTGAGAGGCGGCGATCTTCTAAACATTTGCACTTAGGCTACCTCACAAGTCACAATGTTACAGTCGCCTGCTAACCTGAGAATCCAGCATTTTGTCTGTAAAACATACAAAAACAGGATGTTTTTTTTTTTATTAATTAATATGCATATTGAGGCGTGTCAGGCTCCAGAGCAGATTAAGAAAATGCCTTTCATGATTGATTTACAAAACCAGGAAGCTCTAATCCCACCATTTATTCAGTGGCTGTAGAAAGTGTGTGGTAGCTCCTTGTGCCAGCTTTTGATGCTGTAACATTGTATTGTACATTGAAAGGCCGAATGGCAGATACACTATGATCAAGAGGATGGCAGACCTCTCTGTGTTTTTAAGGACCATTTGGGGTGAAGATATTCATCTTAATTGTCTTTATATCAGATGCTAACATAAGGTCAGCTTTATTTATCTCATGTGCGGAAATAGAAGAAAACTGTTCTTGAGCTCAGTTTTTTTCTTATGAAACTTAAATTTGTGAAAACATCCGCTGATAATTAATTGTCAGACAAAAGAGCAAGTTATGGGGAGTGTGATGATGATGGTGACGCGACTCGCTGATCTTAAAATCTAATGAATTTTGTGGACAGTAGGTGATATAAAATTAAGCATGAATAAAGCATGATGGAAGATATCCATCTGTATGGCCTCAGATTTATTTAAAACAAGTGATTGTAGTGGATAGTTTAGTGGTCATTTGACAACATCTCCAGAATAGCTAGCAAGTTTTTACAATTTGAAAAACGGAAGACCATTGGCTCCCCAATTAAAACGATTAGTTGTCAACTATTAAATTACTCGCCAACTATTTTGATAATCAGTTTGAGTAATTAAAAAAAAAATAAAACTCCAAATTCTCTGATTCCAGCTTCTTAAATGTGAATATTTTCTGGTTTCTTTACTCCTCTATGACAGCAAACTGAATGTCTTTGAGTTGTGGACAAAACAAGACATTTGAGGACGTTGGGCTTTGGGAAACACTGACTTTTTATAGAACAAACAACTAATCAATTAATTGAGAAAATAATCAACAGATTAATCGACAATGAAAACAATAGTTAGTTGCAGCCCCATCTCCAATATTTATAAGGGTTGGTTAATATTTAGAATTAAGTTAAAACTTTAAATTAGCCATATGAGGGTTTTGCTTTTTTAATAAGCCCAAAACTACAGCATGTGAGATGTAATGGATCAGCATTTACTTTAGAGGCCCACATTACAGTGACAGTATTTCAGTTAAAGTAAGCTTGGACATACCTTTACTTTTTATTGTGTCTAAACGTTGCAGAGAAACAGGAAAAAATCAAACTGCTTTGCATATAGTTGAGTTTGACTGGATAGTGTGTATGCAACTGACTTATCAGTTTACGCTCTGTGTTTTGAGTAGAGGCTTTTCTTGAAAGGAAAGCGAGAAATGTGCATGCCAGGAGAGAGAGACAGAATCAAGGCGAGTCATCTCTCCTGAAGGATTAAGCAGGAGCTGCCATTAAGAATAGGTGTCTGTTTTAAATATGAATCAAACCCTTCTAGTTCAAGTTGTTAACTAAATAATTCAGTAACATGGGTGCATTATCGACTTGATGTAAATGTGATATGAGTGGAAATCAGGATGTGTGACTGAGATGATAATTGATATGATAATGGGGTGAGGAATGGATGGAACAATAGCAACAAATAATAATGAAAAGCTAAATAAAAGATGGGGGTAAAACTGTTAGTGCAGCCGACTGACACGCTAGAGCAGCTTCACCGAGGCAGCAGTGGGGGTAGACGGGCAGACGAGGAGCGAAACGCACCAGATACCAGCTGCCGGAGATACTCAGACTACCAGCGCAGCTACTCACACGTCGTACAATGGTGAGCAAATGAGAGAATGTGTTGAAATATCATCAAAAAGGGAATGAAGTAGCTGCCCTTTTACCCTCAGCATCTTTAACATCACCAACTTTTTGATTTGCGTGCGATTAGGTTCACAACGGAGGCCAGTATCATTAATGAGATCAAAAACTTCTGCTATCAGACACAGTGGCCCTCAACTCTGCCATAGATATCAGCTCCTCTTTTTTTTTTTTCCCCTCAGCAGGGGAATAAAAGGATGAAAAAGACGATGGTGTGTGTGTGTGTGTGTGTGTTTGGGGGGGATGAGAGAGCTGCATAAAAACTGCTCAAGTGCATAGAGCAGCCCCATCTGGAAGACATCGGACCTAAATGAAGTTGTACAAAACCATTCCATTGATAATAAAGCTAATTTTTATGGCTCTGACAAGTATGTAATTATGTGCAGTGGTGCTTTTCAGATTTTATCACAGTCAATAAACTACCACGCTAATTTCATTCCTGTTTTGACATATTTACATGGAAATATTCGATTTGGGGGGAATTAGAGGCCTTGAAAGGCGCTGATAGATGGCTTTTAATGATCTGTGACCCCCGGCCTGTGGGCTCATCTGTTTGTCGGCCCATCGATCTCGCGGGAGATGTGCTTGGTGTTCTGATCTCTTTAGACAGAGTGCCATCCAGACAGTGCCAGCCAATAAGCCCCGAACACTGGGCCCTTTTCTTGTCGGCTGATTTGTCAAGCCCGCTGATCTGGAAAGATTAAGAGGAAATAGATGTTGAAGTGCTCCTTTTTATCTGTTATTTATACACCATAGATATCATCAATGCACGTTTTTACTGACCAGCCTGACAGTTTAGGACACGTCGATATCCAGTACATGTAGAAGTCTACTGCTGTGTATTTTCCCCAAACTTAGCCCTCACACACACTCACACACACACAAAGAGGTCATGGTCCAGTCGACCCATCTTCAGCCTAGCGGTGCAGATAAAGTACAGCTGGCCTCACTGGCCAGACTCATTCTGTTGAGAGACCGCCACAGGGGTCACCAGTGATGACAAGGTCCACTTATGGGAGGTGGGAATTGGTGTCAAAAGTGGGAACTGCTGCCCCATCCTCTCGCAGCGAAGCACGTACAGCGTCTCGCAGGAGGGGAGCTGGTGTCATAAAAAGTCCATCAAAAGCACCAGTAATTACCCAGGAAATTGACAGTGAAATTGAAAAAGTTTGTGGCCACGAAGACAACCCATCCCCCCACCCCAAGATTCCTGTTGTGTGACAGCAGCACTTTTGCTATGGTGATGAAAGTGCTGTCCCAGACACCTGAGTGAACACATAATGTGCTCATGACATTGTTTGCTAGAATAACTTTAATTGTCACACTTTATTTCTGTAAGCTCACCGGTCACTCCATTCAAATTGATGTCCTGGTGCGAATCCAGCTGTTTGTGGGATCCAACAGTGACTTGGTGGATGTTATTGACAGTTCACAGCAGCCATAACATCTTACAGACTTTTTTTTTTTTTCAAAATAAAAAACAAATCCCCCCAATTTGAAATGGCTAGTAGATTTGTGAAGTGGGAGGATCCGCTCGTTTTGGAAGCATTTTTCCTCATTTTAACTTCCATTTGAATTTTTAATAATATCCTCAGTATCACTCAACATAGAAAAACCAGAGACTCACAAATGACGTAACAATACTATTTATATATATATATTGGACTTTAACACGGAAGACGGCTGTTCGTTTCCCGTTTCAAACAGTCCACATTGTTTTGTTTTTTTTTGTATGATCCACAATCGTCCCCATTTATTGTTGTCACCATGACGACAGAGCTCCCCTAACCTTAGCGAAGTAGTCATTTCAACCCAAACCTTGATCTTTCCCTTAACCTAACAAAGATGTTGTTGTTCCTAAACTTAACCTTAAGCATTGACTTGTCGCATCATAAAACCGATTTATTTTTCAACAGTGATTTGTAACAGTTTTAAAAGGCACAGACAAATGATCAACGCCGCATTCTTAATCTCCCAAGCTGTTACAGAAATGCACCTTGAGAGTTGTAGTTAACTTCTCACCATATGTTTTTATGCACACAGACATACATGAAAAGAGATTTTTATGCCTATCCAAGCCATGGAAGCACTCTATTTGGCATGCAATATTGTTAAAGGACCAGTGTGAAACAATTAGGGGGAATCTATTGGCAGAAATGGAATATAATATTAATAAGTATGTTTTCTTTAGTAGTGTATAATTACCTGAAAATAAGGATCATTGTGTTTTTGTTACCTTAGAATGAGTCGTTTATATCTACATTCGGAGTGGGTCCTTTTCGCGGAGCCGACCGCCATGTTTCTATAGTAGCCCAGAATGGAAAAACTACTGTGTTAACATTTCCTGCTTGGGCTGGAGTCGATAACGTTCTCGCTCCAGAGTTAACCCCCGCCGTCACTCCACTCAGCCGCCGGGAAACAAGACACGGCAAACCTCTGTTGGTCTTGAGGAGCTGCAGCATTTATTTCTGCACAAACTGCAAGTTCCACTGTACAGTCACTTGATATTCTCAAAGCTAACTCTGTGTTCTGCTCATACACATTTGCCGCCACTCTCTCTCTCTTGCTTCATCACTCACTTCCCACGTAAACACACATTCTACACGTTGGCTCTGCTGTTCTCTAAATTTCCTACGCTACCCTTACAACAACTGGCTCTAGAAAGGACCATTCATGTTTTCACGTCGGCCACCGTAACTCTCCTTCACTCTTGGCGCACGGGAAAGGTTGCAATCTGCAACCACACCGCTAGATGTTACGCACTTGACCTTTAATGAAAAACGAATGGGACTTTTATTTCTGGAACGAGGTGCGCTTTAAATATCCTCTCTCACTTCCCAACTCCTAAGTCTTTGTCATTACTTACACCTTCTGCCTGTGTTAGGTGTCGAGTGCTACAGTATGTAGCGTGTAGCTCGTTTTCTTACGTTATTCAGCAAACCAAGCAAAACAATATTAGTATCCTCCATAGAAGACATGAAAGTAGCTGACCAACCAGTGAGCAATCATATTTCTATAATTCTGTAAATGTGCTTTTGTCTGACTGACTGGCGATTTTTTTTAAATCAAACCTTAAATTGTTTGATTCTAAAGTATTTCCTTATTCTTCAAGGATATAAATTAATAGAGGCTTAAAATGTGTGCTTATTGCATTAAGCTATTTTTGAATTTGCAAATATACAGCATAATTGTATTTCAGACATTGAAGACAGCATTCAAAATACGGTGAATTTTCTGGAGGGCTCACAGCGCTTCAAGCATCTCAGTCTAACCCGATGAAGACGAGGAGGACACATAAGTACATTATAATGCAGCTTGTCAATAGTAATGAAATTGTGACATGTTCAAGAACGGCCATGCGCGAGGAGGCTGTATTGTTCGTCTGATTTTAATGCCAATCTCCATAATCAAGATGAAACCACACACTGCCAAAACTGGCATAATACAGGCGCTCGCCGATGAGTGATTGATTGAATATGAAATAATGAGGGTTTTCTGGTGCTCTACTGGTCATCTAAAATTCTGAATACAAATCAAATGGAAATTTTATGCAATGAGATGTATTAATGGGGTTCGGGCGGCGTTTTAAGGTCTTAATGTACGGCAATAAGCAACATAGGTTGTCTGAGGGAGATGAACAGTTGTTGCTGTTGATAGGCCATTTTAGTGCATTACTGTCAAAATAATGCATGTCTGTCTGCATATATTCCAAGGCTCTAGTGAGCTTAACTTTGGACAATTACAGGACGACCAGTTTTTGTGTGCGTGGGTTTCCCTTTTAGACTAATAAATAATGATTATTGACTGTGCCATTAATGCCACTAAAGTAATTTTAAAAAGTTGTAGCCTTCCAACATTGATGTGATCTAGGATTCAGTCAATCTTCTGCACTTGTGCATAAATAATTTGCAAGTTTGGTACATTATAAGTATTTTCCTTCATTAGGTTGCCTTTAATCTCTTTTCTATGTTTTTATACAATTAAATACATTTTGTTTGAGTAAAAACATCTTAAATTTCAGCTTTTCATTCATTGAAATTCCGAGATTTACTAGAATGCTACAGCATTTATTACATCATTCGTGTTATTTCAAATTAACAGGAAAAATTCTGACTTTTTTTTTTTTTATTATTCATTTATTTCACATAGTCAATGACCAAAGGGAGCAACCACTATTATTAGTATGAAGAAAAAACTGAGGTAGAGAGGTTTGGACGTCTGCTTGGTTTATTCCATTGATGTTAAGTGATATTTACAGATGGTGGCCGGCAAAATTGCATATTAGAAGCCCAATTAACATTTACGTTGCCCTGGGCATTGTGTAGTAGATCGCAGCTGGTAGTGGGAGGCTACTGTCAGGTTCCCGTGTTGTAGTTGTGTTGTATGGTTCCCATGCATCAAGAGAAAATGGAACATGGACGGAAAGGACAACCCCCTCATCATGTGATTAGCGTCCTCGTTAATCTGTCTGCATTCATTTAAATCTCATTTAGATGTCCGAGCAATTAGATTGACTTAAGTGGAATAATATTGTTGTGATTTCAAAATGGAGTGTCATCTGTACCAGCTCCTGTCTTTAAGAGGCGTGGCCACTGTGCAGTATAAAGCAACAGGATCAAAATGGAGGACATCATACCGTGTTAAAAGAGAATACTCATTTGGGAATATAGACCTGTAACACCAACAGAAATCAGTTGTTGACGCTGAGCCCAACAATGTTCATCCTGTATAAGAATAAAGAGCAAAAGAAGCTATTTGCCTTGCTGAGTAAGGAGGTGCAGTGCTACCAGGTGTAGTTTAGAAGGACAAAATCCAAGTGGAAGGCATTAAACATTGTGATTCATTCCATGCGCTGCTTCACAATACATTCTTGTTTGTTTTTTTGAAAAATCATTTGTTGAGCTGTTGAATTTTTAACGTGAATACATGTATATAAATTATGCATCAAAAGGATTGAATGCTGCTCCCGCATTATCCGTTTTTGTGCAACATACAGATTGTGTACATTGAAAAGGGAGACCAAATAAACAGGCAGGTCCTGTGTGTGGGGAAAGTTTTATTTTTTGTTGAATCATAACAAAAAAAAGCTTTCTCTACTTGTATTTATTTGAGTGTATGAAGTTGTTTTCAATAGGAACTGACTATATGGAGTATTGTTTGTGTCGAGCATCGTAGACATTATGCTATTTCTTCTGTGCAGTGTTAAAAGGACATCCCGTACATTTTAAAGATGCAGATGTCTATCTTGCTAGCTCTAGGCTTTCTCCTTGAAAATCTGTCAATGAAAATCACCTGTGATGCCGTTTCCACCGTATTTTTTATAGGTTGTTGTGTAGATTGCAATAACGTCACATGGATTAAGGGGAAAAACAGTCTCGTCTTGTTTTGTTCCTGTTATAGACAGCAGTGAATATTCACTGATATATAGACTGAACTGTCTTAAGGCCCTGACACACCAAGCCGACGGTCGGCAGTCAGACAGTTTGGGGGCATCGGTGAGCGTCTGTTGGCCTAGTTTTTTTGGTGTGTCCCGCATTGTCGGCTCTAGTCTGCCTGTGTCAGAGGCTTTTCGGACGATTCAGCATGTTGAATCAACGGCGGAGGTCGTCAGTGAGAGAAATCACTCTGATTGGCTGTTCAGTTTAAATTAATCAGTGCAGGAGAAGAGAAATTGGAGCAAGCCAACGAGTAAAGTCAAGAGGGCACACACAGAAGGCTCTTCTCATTTTCATCTTCATCTCATCTGATCATTCCAATACACGGATATTTTCACAACAACATGGCCATCTGGAATAAAGCTAAGTGGTGAGCGAGAATGGTGTGAAAACGGCTTGTATATCCGCCATCCTCTTCGTCCTCATCGTCTTCCGATTTCCCTTTACAGACTATTGCCGCCTGCTGGTGTGGAGGGTTACTTCCTTATTCGGCTGTAGTATTTGCAGTGTGTTCAAAAAGCAACTTGTCGGCCAAGACAAAGGCGATGTGAGGCGACGCAACAGTCGGCCTTCATCGCCGCTAGTTCTTTGATGTTGGCTTGGTGTGTCTGGGCCTTAAAGGGAATAATTATTCAAATGGACTTGTGTTTCCAAAATGTAATGTAAACTGTAGTTAGTTGAAATTAATTCTTTCCGGCTTTTGCAGAAATATTTTGTTCATCCTAATTTTTAGTTTACATGTTTAAAACAGTATTTCTTTTAAATATATATACATTATGTAACTGAATTGTGTGTGCTCTCCTGCACCAATCTAAAATCTTTTAAAGCTGAGACGTAATTCAACCATGCGCAGATGTTTTTTTAATATCATATTTTGGTAATACAGTCATTCTTCTTCCAAATGATTCCTCATCCTCTTCTTGGTTATAGATGCAGTGCACTCACTTGGCCTCAGTCATATTTCTTAGTACATCTCTTTATGATACTGACGTCGGCTGACTCTTAAATACTCTTTTATGCATGTTTTATGAGGGTGGCGATTACAGCTATTCCACTTCTGAGCCAGTTGTGTGCCAGTGATCTCAAAGGATGTATACTCTTCCCAGACTTTACCTCAGCGTGACACTGATGGAGAGTCACACATTTAAACACGGACTGATATCTTTTTCTTTTTTTTTTCCCCTTTCCTCCAATTCGCTCATGTAGACTCAGGGCAGTAAGACATTTTGGTTTACACGAGAAATGTAGAAGCTACCCATTTGAGTTTCAATTTACAGAGATGATTTCACCTCATAAATTATAATTATTGGAGACCATCATTTCTTATTTATTATTCCAATCATTTCAGTGTACACCGCCAGCGAAAATGTAAGCTGTAATCGTTTGCAAAGTAATACATGTTCCATTAAAATGTTGTCATATACATCACTTTATGATAATAAAGAGAATAAACACAATACAATACAAAAAAGGTGAATATGGAGCCACAGATTTCTGGTAAGATGCAGGCAACATGTTCTGTCTGTTTTGCCGCAAAGTTCAGTTTTATATCACAGCACCGTCTCAGTCAAGACTACAGTTTTAGCCACAATATGTAAAATACTCCTCCAGTAATATTAAAACCGTTCATAATGGATCTCTTTACAGTAGACACGTGGGAACTCGGACCGCCCAGACTGCATTCGACTCCCATTATGTCATCTTTTAGTGCGGTGTAGAGTACGGACTAAGCACTCAACTGTCCGCTTTTGAGTTCCAACTGAAAGTCATTTAACAAGTTTTGATTGAATAAAAGACTCGAATATAAAATCAAAATGAGTTGTAATAGTAAAGAGATTAACAAGACAGATATTGCATCAACCGGTGTGTGATTGCTCGCTGTCAAGATAGCACTTGAATGTCATGGTGAGAAGCAAATGATTTCTGATGGCCGTCCAGGCTCTTCCCTCTTTGAAAAGCCCAGATCAAATAGGCTCAGTCTTGTCAGTACCTAAGCGGGAGAGCTTCCCATATGAACAAACGATTGATTGACAGGTAGACATAGGCTGGCTTTTTAATTTCAGTGCCTCGCTTCAAATTAAACCTCTAACTGGGATAAAAGCATATAGGCTATCCTGCATCAAGAACTCCCAAATGATAGGAAATGGAAATTTTGATTAGCAAAGGACGAGGGATTTTCTGCTGGATCTCCCAATAGTGCTGACGGTTGACATTTTTTTCAAGCAGATAAAATAGTGATGACAATTGTCTTTTTTAGGGATTTTGTCAGTATTAGTCGAACTGATAAAACACCTACAGTATGGTTTGGAATGAAGTAGTGCCAATTTGTACAGCTGTGATCTTACAAAGTGTACATATTAAAGCGAAGAGAAAAAGTTACGGGATGTCAGACAAACTCAGAAATATAAAGTATATAATTACAATATTTTCCATAGAAAAAAAAAACATTTGTTATTACCAAAATACATTATTTATTTTTACAGTAATCTCTCATCCAGATTTTAATGTCATCCATTCAAGCACACAAAAACAAACGCACGTAAACAGAACTTTTAAATCAGTCAGGTGCAGCGAAGAATAAATTGTAGGCATCACCACTCTCTTCTAAAACATACATTGCCTTAAACAGCAGTTTGTTGTGAGGGCCTCTGCACGTGTGACAAGACTGAATAGCCACCAGAGAGTAATAGTAAATGTGCGGCTGCTTTTATTGTGTGTTTTTTATGAGACAACATACATTAAACCCGCTGTAGCTGCAGTAAATAAAGCCTGCTGTAAAACTGTGTTCGTGAAAGAGCTTGTAAACATAAACAGCCACAATGAGGTCAACATCCAGTAATTGTAATGCTGTATGAGCTATGAAATACAACTTAATGCTTCAGGACAAAATAGCTTTGCATGCAGTGCACCTGAAGAGGCCGCAACCCACCGTAGTTAGCAATGAAAGAAATGTGTGGTAACTGTGAAACGACGTCAAACACTAGCTGTTTGTGGCGGGGTTACACACACACACTACTAAACCTTAACTGGCCTTTGTAATTATATTCTTAACCTGACTTAAAGCCCGGTCCAGATTTGCATTTTCTTATTTTGTGATGTAAAAAAAATGCACAGTGCAAATTGTGTTTATTCAGAGCTAAAAGCAGCAGAGGTTGTGGTTGGTTTCATGCTGTTTTCACTGAGAGGACTGCTAACAATGGACTAAATATTGGAACTGCCAGTGAATCACTGGTCACTCAAAAAGATTCAATATTCGATTTTGTCTGAATTTCAAGAGTTTGCATCCCATCACAGACCTGCAATCATCACTTGCCTTTTCATTTGACGGAACCATGATCCTTCACTACACTTAATCATGCAGTAGTTACATACAAATATTGTGGAAGGGAAGAATTTAGGGCTGCAGATATCGGTTAAACGAAGCCTTGATGCAAAGAATTTAATCGAGTTGAGGCTGTTACACGCCGGCGTTTTTTTTTTTTCTTGTGTTTAATTCGCACGTTAATACATTTTAACTGTTGTTTTTGTCATGAGTACTTTAACACAGAACGCAAATATTACATAGCGGAAAAGAAAAAAAAAAATTCGGAACAAGGTCGATTTTCTGAGCTTTCGCACCGCAAATAAAGGCGTCAACCAATCACGTTGTGCTGAATCGGTTGAGTTGCGCCTAAATTTATGAAACAACAACACGGAGGCTCCATAGTCTGAACCAGGACGGCAAACTTTATTACTCCTTTCAACCTTGACAAAGGTAGTGCAGACCACATCCTCTCCTTCCGTTCTAACCTTTCACAAAAAAAGCCCAAGACATACAGTATAAGGCGAGTATTATTGCATTTTTGTGCTGTTTATTTGTCATGCCCCTGGTGTTTAAATTAATCATTTCAGCCCTAGAAGAATTTTCAAATGTTGGTTTTAGATGTGAATGTTATCTGTTTTTTTTCCATAGAATTGTCTAGTATTGACGTTCTTACAGTGAAAGGGTTGAATTGCCTCAAACACAATATAAGCATGAGCTTTTTTCACTTTTTTATCTTGTCTGATGCTAATCTGACAGATGGCACCAGCAATGACAGTGACAACGTCTTAAAATGTCTACATAGAATAGTTATAGCTTTTTACATTTCTACATAAATGATTGGAACATGTGTACTTCAGTGACTTTAACTTGATGCAAATGTTCAAAATGTTCAAATATCACAATTTTACTTTTATTAAATGCACACCAACAGTTTTAAGGAGCAAAACATTTTCTAAGACTCGCTTATCTATCAAGATGTTCCCCAAAAGCCAGCCCTCTGCAAAAGAACACATATTGTAATGTACAGCTGATGCTAATTGAAGTTTATTGATTAATGTTTCAAAGCTAGAATCCACTTAGCTGTTTGAAATGCGTCTCAGGAAAAGTTTGACTTTTTGCAATAAGATCAAGGAATTCAAACATTTGATTTACAGCAACTTCCTTAAATGTATTCATAGAGACAGAAACGACAGCCAGCTTTGAGATTCCTTTTACTGATCACGTTTCATTATGTTTGGCAAAAGGGCCTGCGCCATTACCATGAGTAATATCATAAGTTATGAATGAGGCAAACGGCAAATGGCATAACACATCAACACTCAGGGCATCAGCGCTCATTTAGAGCTGTTTGAGTGTCACTGTGCACTACACAGGCCCAGACAGCATTAGACAGAGAGCAAAATGAGCTTGACGTACACTTCTCTCCCTTCAACATGACTTCATTTCATAATGTGACGCCGGCCTCGCTGCAACCCAACTCATGTCAAGCTGTTACGGACCATCCGACTTCACCCCTCCGCACACAAACACGTACACACCAACTCGGATAATCAGTGGAAAAGTTGACTCGGCCCCATCAGCATCAGATGTTTTGTTTCTTTCAAGCATGTTTTAAGGATTAACACATAAAAGCAACTGAAGGCCGTGGTCTGTCATGAGCACTGTAGGGGGATTTGTGGATCATTATATGAGCCGCTCACTAACATGAGGCTTTAGGGAGAAAACTGGGGCCCCCCTGCCAGGGAACTTAGTCAGGGAGCTGAAAAAGTTTTGTCATTTGATGTTTTTACATTTTGTCATTAGCAGCCGTCTTTTATGATTAACAGCATGGCCCTTTGGTTCACCCCTTTCTGCTTGCTTCATTTAACTCTTTAAAACCTCCTTATATTGGGACATATCACTTAAGAGCTCCTCCTATAGCCTAAGACCGCTCAGTCAACATTAACAAGTATTAAAAAACGTCTCCCAAAAAATGACAAAATATCCATTCTGTCACACCAAACTGTTGTATTTGTTTTGAGGGAATTTAAGAGCAGGTGGAGTAGAATGGGACCGCACAGTGCTGTCAGAGCAAATTTCAATATTTGACTTTTGTACACATATAAAAAAGACAAGTTGTTTACCAAACTGTTCATCAGATCATTTATTGATTTAGAGCTGAAGCCTCAGCAGCGCCTAACATGATGAAAGAAAACATCGAGCCTGATGATGAGATGATGAGTCCTCAACATCGCAAAGGGAAGTTTGGAAGATATTTCATTCATCACAGAGAAAGATTGAGGAAAAGCATGTTTTTATTTACTACATTTACTCTACAACCTCAGAAAAACAGAATAGCGGCTGGGCCCGCTGTCGGATTGGTAAAGAGGTTAATAGTTTATATAATACAAGATTGATAATTGATGTCCATGTATCGATACAATATTGCCACAGAAAATATCGTCGATACTATGCTGTATCGATTTTTTCCCCCACCCCTATCACAAATAGATGTGCATGCACACAAACCACATCCACACACATACTGTACCTGTTGTATTCTGCAGATTGTTTTAGGTAAATGCTGTTATTGGATAACTTGGCAGGACAGTTATGGTATTAAGCAAATGTGTTACTTGGTGACATCACTATTACTATTACGGAAGAAAAGGCAGGACTTCAAGCAAGGCGTTTCAGTCAGTTCAGGAGCAGTGTTTCTGTGGGGGGAGAGTAACTCCCTTTGGCGTGGACTTTGGGCTTCGTAACTTTGTAGATCTTTTACATGCACAAAAAAACACATTAATGGAAAAAGCACAAAAACATAATAGGTCCTCTTTAAGTCTTTTTGGAAGAAGAAAAATAAATATTAGCAGCATTAACAATGGTGAATACGCACATAACTTAATTTTAGACTCCCTGACCAGTGACCAGAGTAGGCTGTCTCTGTTGAGATATGGCCACAGTATATCCACCACTATGTCTTAAACGTTGACGTAGATGAGTCATTAAGAAAAATCAAAAGAGAAAACTATTTTAAATTAGTTTTAATGGCATTTTCTTTCTCAGGAATTATGATCTATAGCAGTCATTTCCCTCTGTTACTTGGCACGGAGTCACCTGCAAGACTTGCCAATCACTGTGACTGACAGCTCTCAAGTCGGAGAGTCTAATTTCTGTCTGTTTTTGATTGGTTTGTCAGCTTTCATCTGGGGACCCTATTTGGTACATTTTCTTACCCTGAAAGGACATGTCTGTCAAGATGACTGACAGGCCTCAGGCCCTGTGTGGAAAAGCAATGATTCCCAGCAGCTCTGCAACTGTCCTCTGGAATAGTGTAAATCAAACCCAGTTATCCACAGAATGATGCACAGTCGATTGTCTAAGGGCCATAGGTGGATTTTGGAAAGGCATTACCTCAAGTTTGAGCTTTCAGTCATTCAGTTGGTTAAGTACACAGCTACATTTCTCAGCAACTCAATCATAAATAACCCAACATCGTATGTGGGTTTTATTATATTTTAAAATGCAGATGCATTCACCACACGGCCACATCTTTAGTCACACATTTTCTTTTAGTTGACAAGATAGATTGAGTAGAATAAATCACTTGTATAAATAGGAAACTAATTACCAAAGGGATAAACTAGGACAAATTCTCCATTCCTCAAATACCTCTCAAGGGACCTATGTCACACTTGAGGAATGAGCTAAAGGTGTTTAAAAGGTGTAAAAAAAAAAAAGTAGCACAGATAATAATTTGTGTAACACACCACTTATTCTTAACAAGTTGATCTGTTAATCCAACAAACCAAAGCAGTACTTTTCTTTAATGGAGACAACTGGCGCTGCTTTGAGCTAAATATTAACATCAGCATGTTAACATACTTAAAATAACAATGTCCCTGGAAATTTTATAAATGTGAATGTATTATCTCGCCATTATTTCTTTTCACAACAACTTGAAAACACATGGATCCACTGCCCTTCACTGTATTGCCCCTCATGTCCGTTCTCTGTTGTACCAAGCTCAGCAAAGCTGTTCATTAGTGATCTAGCAGGATCATTAACATGGTGACACTATTGGACCTTGCTGTTAACATTAAAGCGTCCAAGGTGAACTGGTACACAGCGTTCGATTTCAATTAATATGTTGCTCAACTTGGATTTGGGAATGGAACTGGAGCGTGCACCAGTGAATGAATTTACTTAGACACCTTGAGACAGATGAGGCCGTCAATGCATTGAATTCCACTGTGTTCTCGACAACCGTGGCTCTCAGAGCACAACCTGCCACTATTTGTGTAACTTTTGAACTAAGCTTTACATTCTTGCACACATTGCATCTAAGTAGTTCAGTTACAGTTTGCATTCTTAAATCATGCTATTTGTAGGACAGTCCAGATGTGGTTAGTCATTAAGGACAATCTTAAAGCAGAATTCCACCAATTTTGCACATCAAAGTACAGTATGTTTATGACGTTAGAGAGGAAATTTGTATAAAGCCTCTTTTGGCTGCAGAGGGAGCTGCACTAAGTGTGATAAATTACCTCAAGTGATGTCACTTAACATATCCAAATTTCCAACCAAACTATCGGTGGCAGAGTTCCATTGTGGGTAATGGAACTTGGCCTTCCTTCACCTGATTTCGCAATGACGGCGGCGTCAGAAACTTTCTCATTTTACAGCTAAACCGTGCACTACAAGATGATTCTGAAAGCATTTGAGGCGAGAAATAGGCATTAACGTAACATAATATTGATTCATATTTGATCAGCGCCGCCTAGTTTGACCGTTTGGCCGGAGTTCGTGAGTGATTGACAGATGGCTGTCATAGACAGCAGATCTTAGATCAGCTCTTACTGCTTGTTTTCCTCTGGTCTGTGAAGTCTTGCAGATGCTGTTAAGAGCACCGGAGGACACAGAGGCGCAAGTTTTATAAAAATAACTTGTTTTAATCATATTTGCTCCAATCTCGCCTACCTCAGCTTTAATCGCACATTTTTCATCCGTTCAAATCGAGGAGATTTGCAAGTATTTAATACTCTTATCATCATGGGAGTGAGCAAATTGGCTATACTTGCTTTATGCAAATGTATGCATATATTTATTGTTGAAAATCATTAACAAGACAAAACAATGACAAATATTGTCCAGAAACCCTCACAGGTACTGCAATTAGCATAAAAATATGCTCAAATCATAACAAGGCAAACTCAAGCCCAACAGGCAACAACAGCTGTCAGTGTGTCAGTGTGCTGACTTGACTATGACTTGCCCCAAACTGCATGTGATTATCATAAAGTGGGCATGTCTGTAAAGGGGAGACTCGTGGGTACCCGTAGAACCCATTTTCATTCACATATCTTGAGCGGGGAGGTCAAGGGACCCCTTTGAAAATGGACATGACAATTTTTCATCGCCAAAATTTAGCGTAAGTTTGGAACATTATTTAGCCTTCTCCACGACGAGCTGGTACAACATGTTTGATACCAATGGATTCCTTCGGTTTTCTAGTTTCATATGATAGCATCAATCAATAGTATCTTCATTCAAGCTTTAAACTGAGCCCGCTACAACCTAAAACTCACAAGTTGTGTTAATGCGTTAAAGAAATTAGTGGTGTTAAAACAAATTTGCGTTATCGCGTCAACTTTGACAGCCCTATTTTTAATATATATTTAAACTGAATTATTGAGTGAGATTTCAGTATTTCACATCTGCAGTGATCTCAGGGTTTGATCCCCTTTACTTGCATAGAGTAAAAACATCATCATTGCATAGATATCGTAGCTTCCGGATGACCATTTAGTGCAAACTAAAAAATTGCTCTTCTTCTTCTTCTCGCTCATCCAAACCTTTTTCAAAAGACCTGGGTAAACACTGGACTGCAGAACATGCTGGGTGGACTAAATTGTGTGCATAGCCTGTATGTACTGACATCTACAACACAAAAACTAAATGCCTTTTAATGTGTTTATAATTAACCTTTAAACAATTAGGCAATTAAAGACCTGTCTGGCTTTATCGGAAGAACACTATAACCAAAGCAAGACTATTGTATTCCAACCGCAGCATCTTTTAAAGGCTGTCTCAAATTGGAATATTTCTGTTTTAAATGTTAAGTGTTTGCATTTCAGGGGTGCTATGTATGTTTGAAAATGAATACATCAGAAATCAGCATTTGAGTGTCTGTGTAATACTGCTCTGAGAAACACAGAGGGGAGAATATGCCAATGAGCTCCATTTGGAAATGTGTACATCTTTGTTTGCCAGTGTGTGTATGTGTGGTCTTATCAGTGTGTGTGCGTGTGTGTGTGTGTGTGTGTGTGTGTGTGTGTGTGTGTGCGCATATTCCTCAAGCGGCAGGAGAGGACGTTCTTCCGTCTGACCCACAGCTCCACAGGGCGTTATCTCTGCTGGTGTTCCACATTATTGATAGCTGCAGTGATATTGACAGGCGATGTGGTGGTCGGAAAGGGAAAATAGGAGTTTGATATGACATATTGTGCTTCTCAGCAGGTCCCATAAATAACTTTGACACGTTTTTGTATGCATGGGAAGGCCTCTGATTCAGCCTCCCATAAAAAATAAACTTCTATTATGGAATGTATTTGTCAAGTGGTGCGGTGATGGATGGACTAGTGTTTAGCCCTTGGCAGGTGGATGGGACCCGCCACAGCAAGCAGCAGCAAAGGCTTGTGGGGAGGATTTGCTAAGCAACTGTGGGTGGGAGGTGGAGGGGTGTCGGTGCAATTATTCAGCATGAAAGGGGATCATTTCAGCACCTGCTTTCTCTTTCCTATCGTGCATTATTGCGACAGGATATTTTCCTCTTGCACACTGACAGTAGATGAGGACAAAAAAGTCATTAAAAAGATAGTTGTTTGGTCCAAACAAGTTAGTCTGTGACCCTGTAAAGGGGTCACAAGGTACATCTGGGTGGTCGTGAGATAATAAAAAAGAATCAAAAACATATTCAACTGCACAAAATTATGTTTATTGTTCAGACTTTTCTTTAATCTTTGCTATTTTCTTTTGGATCATTTTATTACTTTAGGATTCTAAAAATGATTTCAATTAAACAAGACCGTTGGTTAATATACTGTATACCATGTTAAACATATGACGGGTAGACATTGCTTTGTTCCAAAGGAACACAAGCCAAAAAGGTTAGGAACCACTATTATTATAGATAATAAATAAAGCTTTTAATTACACATTATTTTCACATAATCTTTATTTTGCCTTTCCAACAACCACTAATCATGTACTCATATTAGTAAATCATTCCCTCATTCATAATTCTCTTCATCTTACAGTCTTCTTGTTGCAGTGACAGTGTATATGCTACATGCATGCACTTCAATTTCGCATGCACATTGTACAGTTGCATTGTGCTTTTGTTGTCTTCAACAAGACAGTGAAAGGAAAGCAGCATCCCCGCGTGTCCCCTTAAGCCGTTCTTGCTTAGCGTCATTGATTCAGTTTTCTGCCTCAGGGCCCCACTGGGCATGTTGGTTTTCATTTCATGACTTCATCCTCCACGGTCGTGGAGACATCTTGACACACATGGGGAAAAAAAACATGCACGCAGGCACACAAAAAAACAGATGCGGCTAAGAATGTATTTCTGCATGTATTGGACAAGTGGATTATTACTTCTTGTTGTGAACAGTGTTATCGTAGCTTTCTGTGATGGTGCGTAGCTACTACAGTAGAATAGGACTCAGCTTCTTCAAGCCACCTTGACTATGCATTTGTCTATAGGGCAAGTCTGCAATCCCTCTGGTACACTATGTTCTGCATAAAGCTTTCAAGTCATTAGCTCTGTTTGGTCACTAGGTTTACTATACCATCAGTAACTATTGATTACACTTGACTTTAGCAAGGTTGCTCCAGGATTGTTTTTTTCCTCACCATAAGCAATAATAGAAAACAAGAATCTAAAGTCATATGAGCGGCTCTGTGAGGCTGAACTAGCATGCTGCTGTTGAGCGGGTATAATGTTGACCATGTTCACCATCTTAATTTAACGTGTTAACATGCTAACTAGGAATGTCTTGATACCAGAAATTTAGTAATCAATACCAATACCAGTGAAATTTAATAAATTTACCTTCTGCCTTTACCAATATTACTAATTTTTACTGAATAGAGCCTGAACACATCATAATGGGCACCTCCCGTGTTGAAATCAGCAGGACAAGAGCCAATTACAACATGGATTTGTTGTTCACAATGTAGCCTTAACAGGGAAGACATAGGGTGTCCCCTGGACACGTTGATAGTGAGTTTTCTGCATACCAAACACACTTTCTATCGTCCCCGGTACGACGGTATGCTGATAGTCTCGAGCCCTGATGGTGCCTATGGTACCTACGGTGCTGTAGAAAAGCGAGTACCGTCACGATTTCAAAATGTTTGAATGTATGACTTTTGTTTTGCAGGTATTTGATCATAAACCAAGGTACTGAAGAAAAAAAAAATGTGACCTGATGATGGTAAAGTCAGAGAATCAAAGTAAGCTCAATTCATCCTCTGGAGAATGTCTTTTTACAGCAATCCATATTATAGTTGTTGAGATATGTCAATAGCCAGCTGCTGATTCTGAGGACAAGTCAGGGGCTCAACAAAGTAATTAGAATTTATCCTGCACAGACTTCGAATATATGTATAATTGCAATCCATTCAATAGGTTTTGAGTTATTTCAGTTTGGTCCTAAGTGGTGGACCAACACAGCCGCTGGCATGGAGAAAAATCATTCACTTTCATAATTTAAATTTTTGTTCTGATACTGTATTTAAAGGTGGAAGGAGTCAGTACTATGATGGCAGATGTTTGAGAGCAGTTTACAGCAGACTTTGTACAGTCTAGTGGTACAGTAGTAGACTGTTTTATTGTCTCTGAATTGTTGACATTTGACACTAGGGCCTACAGCATTACTTGTGTACATCAGGAAAAACTGTCCTTTGAACGCCCTTATCATATAAATGGCTCGCTACTATTACCTCCACTTACATGCATAGCAATCAGATGATATAAAAATCAGCTAAATCTGTGCAGTGGGACTCCTTTTTGAGCAGTCGCCCGTGAACTTCCTGAACCAGAAAGCGTGTGATGGAGAACACTTAGACCCTCTCATCCATTTCACATTTGTTCCAATCAATTATTGAAGTAGACAGCCAATTACAAATGAGCGGATTTGAGTGCCCGGCTTTCGTTTCTCCAAAGGCTTGCATTAAACGTCTCTTGGTGGTGAATAATTGGCGCGATTAATTTACTGTTGGGCGCAAGAGGTGTTTTCATCTGTCCGTCTGCAAACGACCCTCCCTTATATGATTTAAAGTATTAAGATCAGGGAGGGGGGTTGGGCTCGTCAGCAAGCTATAACAGGTTGAGATGAAGTTTTAATTGTGTTTTGATCCATGCGATTACATATAGCATTCTAGTTTTTAATCTGCAATTACTCCCTTCTTTGTACCCCTAATTGGGATGGTTGAGTAGCATTGCATGCAAATGAGGATAACTGTAAAGGAATCCAAAAAAAAATGCATCTACCATGTAATGTATTCACGCCATAGTGATGAAATAGGGGCTTATTTTTTCATCTTCCTGTTTGCCATTGATTACTCTCACAATTTGTTTAATTTGATGGCCAGATTGACAGCAAAGTAATTTATCTGTCTGCACTGAATGACAGCCCATAACGGACTGACATTCCATGTTGACGCTCCAACTCTGGATAATTTCCAGTTCAGCACTCATCGAGAACACCCACGCTATAATGAAAGCTTGAAAAGGAGCGTGATGAAACATTAGATTTATCCTCAGCCACAATGAAGCTTTAAGCGATGCAGTAGCTTCTTTAATGTGAATGGAAAGCCCCTCACATCTCCCTTCTTTTTTTTAGCTCCTTCCTATTAATACAGGAGGTGAGTAAGAGGTGGAACATTTCTAAATGTAGACTAAGCTCTCTAGAAAACCCACTTTGTCCTTGCTCTAAATTATAATCCGAATTAAAAGACCAAACAGGTAGAGGACAGGGACTGCTTGGGTTAGTGAGCCTCCCCCAGCATCAAGCGAAGCACAGGTGCACAAGGTCAGCACCCGTTTTCTCCGGAGACTCCCTTAAGGGTAAATGTGCCTATGATGGAATAGAGTGGCAACGGAACAGACGGGACGACTGCTGTAGGCCCGCGGCACTCCATCATTCTCCCAGTCCCACAATAGCGCTCCATATCACCAGCTCCCAACAGACCGACAGCAAGTCCACCTGGTAACTTCAGAATTTAGACATGCTTGTACTTCCGACTGTATCTCTCTAGAGACAGCGAGCTAATTCATGTAATATATGGTCTTTTTATTGCCTCTTAAAGATGAACAATTTCGTTGTTTGAGTTTTATCCTGTGCAGCATGAATGAAAATGTTCTGTTGTGCTTTTAAAGAATTTAGGCTAAAATGAGTGCTTTTTCAATTGAGCCATTAAATCACTGAAGATAGAAGATGATGTTATTAGCCCTTGTTTAATAGAACTACACTTATAGAGGTTAAGTAGGGGGACCCCACCTCATTACCTCACAAGTTCCTACATTTATTCTGTTATCGTGTACCTTTGTTCACGGACCCCACCGCATCCCTTTTAAGGGGCCAGAGCATTTATATAGCAGCAAACAATTATTTGCTATGTAAAGATATAGAGGAGTAATGTCTACCTGAGCAAAGAATGAAGTTGCTCTCCCTCTGTGTAGGAATGTCAGAAAATATCAATATAAGTATTGCGAAATTATGTTTTGTGATACTATGTTGATTCTCAAAAACGCTATTCATTTTTAATTAATAGTTAACAAGCAAAGATTTGTGGCAGACATTGGCTCAGATTGTACAAGAAGTAGTGTAATGATGTTGGATGTTACAGGAACTGTTATAAATGCAAATGTTGATCTCAATGTTCTGATTGCATTGCATAGCCGGGCCGGCCATGCATGCTTTTAGTGCATGTTTGTGCCTGTGAGCGTGCCCCACTGGCTAACTTACAGCCACCACTCTGCACTGCTCTGATAAGGCGGTTACAGCTGATAACGCCGTCATAACCAATGCCGCCGTTGCGGAAGTGTAGCGCCCACCCTCCAATTCCCCCCCAGGGTAATACTCTTAGCTCTCTCAGCAGTGTTGCCCTTGTTTAGCACCGTTAGCTACGCTGGCTCAGCTGTTGCCATGTTGAGAGCCGTGCAAAGGCAATAGAAATGTTCCCAATCTCGTATTTAGCACCTTCGAGGATGCAGTAATGATTTGTTTAGAAATATTTAATGCAAGTTGGAGCATTTTGTGTCCAAAGATGAGCAGGATAATGTGTCAGAAACTGAAAAAGAGGGGTAGCCTATTTCTTGTGCTGCTCTCATTTTAAAGTGAAATGTGAGGAATCCCATTTGTCCAATGAGACAGAAGGCGGGAGTCCATTCTGTCAATCCCAGCCAGGTTGGTGCTTGGAGGAGTATGAGGCTGTCACTCCTTGTGTTGGGTTGAATTCTCAAAGATAGGATCTGTTTTCACCCAAACTTTCCCACATTTCCTACTTTCCCTGTACAACAGCTTCATTTGGTGAGGTGTGACGGTACAAATGCAAAACAATGGGCCTTAAAAATCATTTATGGAAATGGAGTCTGATTTATTTTACCACCATTAGATTGTACCTGAATTTATGACAAAAGCTTGATATTTCTGCATGTAGTATAAAAGTCATAACACAGAAGCAAGGACTAATAGGACTCGCTCTTCAGGATTAATTAGATAAGCTCCTTTTTAAATCCTTACTTTTCATTTTTAATCTTCAACAACTAGAATAATATGTTGGATAATAGAAACTCAAAGCACTATAGTGTGTTTACTAACTGCTACAGAGACAACAGAGAGCCAAACATCTTGTACATACAGTATATGGACACCTCTGTGAGTACAAAGACACAAAAAGTATGCCACTGAGTTATCCTCGTGTCATTCAGGCTCACAGGTTGAAAGAATACGTAACATATGCAAGGCTTTGCATGCAGATGTGACACCATATGTCTTCATTTGACAGACGGTTGACTCTCTGTCGGAATCGTATCATGCTAATTTGAAAATGTGGTCCCCTACACGTGCACGTAGACCATGAGCAAAAATCAGACATCTCTTTGTATTGCATGTGTGAAGTAAAGATCTATTGTCTGACCCCACCACGCCTCCACCCTCCACCATCATATAAGTACGCACACACACTGCTCTACACTACATCGACCCTCTCGCCCACTTGTTTTATTCACATCCCCGAATCCAACTTGCTAGTATTCAATCATTTTGATTAAAAGACTGATTTTGTCCTGAAACTGTGCAGGAGTTGGGAGCCCCACCAGCCAATGACATTTGAGGATTCATATATTTTCATAAACTTTTAACAATGTCAATGGGACATGTCTTCAATCTTAGCCTCACGATGGCAAAGACACTCAATCTTTCTTTAGCTCTCGACAGAACATTTGAATATGAGCATAGGATTATTAATGTGACAGTTCATAGGGGAGGCATCATGGGGAGATTCAGAAGGAGAGGGTTTTTTTATGGCAGGTGGGTTTTAAAAGGGAAGTGCATAATGTTTGCTTCATGTTCACCATTCAGATGGGCTTTGGGCACGGTTTCTTTGAACTCTCCTAATGATAACTTGATTAGTAATACATATTTAGCATGGATTATGTTCATTTTCATGTTCATTCTTAACAAACTGTGCAGTTTATATGAGCAGCGATTGTCATCATGTCTGACCAAACAGAGTAGTGAGAAAAATTTTAACTTAATTTTAGGAAATCAAAAAAAGAGACAAGATGAATCACTCAGAGAGCAGGTGTGCTGTAAAGAAGGCCATTTTCAAAAGTGAACATCTGCATTGTTTTTTAAAGATTTATCCTTTGGACTATTAAGTATATATTAAAATGTAAGTCTCATGTTAGCTAAACTTTGAAATACAACTGGTAATATTTTGGTAGTTAAAGGTTGGTTAAATGCCTCAAAGCTACTGTGAACAGAGTTTTCAATGACTATATCTCTGTGATAACAGAGCAAACTTTTGTCTGACTTCTGTTGAGGAAGACTTGAGGAAGGATGCTAATTTCAACAGGTCAATCAATATATAAGTAAATATAAGTATGGGTTATGATTTTGTAACCAACACCTGATGTTAAAGGACTTGGAACAGGGCCACTAAAAACTTCCCTATTCCAATTCAGCATTCCTTTTTGAAACGTTTTGGCTCACCATCTTCTTAAATGACATATCCAGGAAAACTGCTGTAATTTAAAGGCAGGGTGGGCGATCTTGACAAACTAGCAAGAGTACACTAGATTTTAAAAAAATGATTCAGCTAAAAAACCTCAGCCAAGTGTTGCCAACGCTGTTCCAATGAAAGTAGTTAGCATGACTCACTCGAAAGGCGGGTTTTCTCTTCTTTTTTTTTGTCAGAGCATTTGATTTATTTATTTCGGGATGTAATGAGATGTAAAGAGAAATCAACTAATATAACAAAAAATATTTCTAAAATCTTTACCAACCCTACCTTTAAATGCCAATCCTGTCTGTTTAGCTGTAAATTTGGGATATCTTACTTAGTGAGCAGTTGGCAGACTAAAAGTACAAAGTGATGGCTAGTAACGTTGCCGTAAGCAGTCGCTGTCTTTTGCTGATGATGTTATTGTTCGTTGTGTATTTGATTGCAGTCATAAATTGTTTAGATTTTAAGTAATGATAGCAAACTTAGTGAAAACTATTTGACAATTTACTGATTCTGTAGACATAGTGGTGTGTCTTCAGGAGTGGCTCAAATTTGTAGTCAGTTCATCAGTCCCACTACCGCCCTAGTTTGATTGTTTGAGGTTACGAGAGTGGCTGTCAGTCCAGTCCAGGTGTGTCAAAATAGTCGCATTGATTGCTGCGGTTTAAATCAGCTCAGCAGTTCTTTATTGTATCATCATCCGAATGAAGAAGAAAAACGAGTAGAGCTTTTTCACAGCTGTAGCCCTCAACTCCCTCAAGCACAACTCGCTCAGCCATTGTGTTCTACTTTGTATCTTATTGTTGCATTCAGCAAGTTTCTGTTTTCTTCCTCATCTGTTTGTTTCCTCCCGGACAGTCGCATACCTTTTCCACCTCCTGCCTCCTATCTCCTTCCTCCTTCCTCTCTCTTTATTCTTGTGTATCACAGCTTTCTTGTCATAAGAATGAATTGAATTTGTCCCCTTCAGTGCAAACAACAATAGACAGAGTGGGGACCTTCAGGAAAACAAATCGCCACCTCCTGTCCCTGTTGGGGATTCGATGTACTGTATGTGTGTCTGTGCACGTGTGCACGTGTATTGCTGATGAGGCTGAGGGGGCAGATGAGGAACAGGCCTATGCCAAAGAGCTACCCAGGGTCATTTATTAACATGTCATCCTCACAGTGTCTGTTGAACCAGCAAGAGATCCAGACAAATGATGTTAATAATAATAAGTAGCCCTGTGGTGAGGCTAGGAGGTCTGCGATCCTATCCGTGCTGGGCACCTGATGCTTATTATTAAAATAAAAAGGTGATCAGTTCATGTCTGCGGTACTGTATGTAGCAATGCAAAGGCCTTCGAACGGCAAATTAAGATTGCATGTGCTTAAAATAGATGCTTCTGTCCCCCCCTCTTCCTTTTATGCATATTTTTTTTCCTCTGCCTTCAGGCATTTGTACCAGGACAGTCTGCAGGTGAATTCCCAGCAGTTTTAGTGCCTATAAAAGTCCTCCTTGCTCTATATACATTAGTTGTGTCAAAGGCTTAAATTAGAGGGACACACAACTTTAAAGGATATACTCGATGACAAGAGCCTAAAACGTCAATGATCCATGAGCAGACACTCCATCACCTCGGGAGGGATGACTAACCCAGCACACTGAGGGTGACGTATCCACATTCAAGGACACTCCTTATATCCTCATTGTACATGTACATGATGAATTATGCCAACCATTGTCATAGCTATAAACACTGTGCTACTTAAACTGGTGGAATTTTTCAAAGTCACATGTATGTTTTTTTTATTATTATTATTTCCACCAGTCATGCATACCACCCACCCCTCCACCTGAGACCCTAAAAGGTGCTGAGGCATATTGTTGGTAAAGATTGGCTTTTGCCATAATGTAGGGCTAGGCGATAAGGAGAAAATCTCATATCACAATATTTTTCCGCGAATCGATTGCACCAATAACGATATTACAACAACATTGCAGGGTTGACCATTGGTGCTTATACAAAATATTTACACAATGAGATTTTTGATAAATAGAAAATGATATCACTTTACTGTAATGCAGCCTTTAAAACAAGGAAAAGACAACACTTATGCCATATAACAAAAAGATATCTAAGACGATATCTATCTCATATCACAATATCGGTATAATATCGATATATTGCTTAGCCCTGCCATACTGTTCGCAAATTTGGTAAGGATTCATCACTTCTCCAAATACACCCTATCCTCAGGAGTTTGTTATCGCATGTATAATTATATATTTTGAGACCCATAAAAAATTGCAATAACTTCAGATTGTCTTGTGTTTAATAGAGCCCAACTGATAAATATCATGGCGTGGCTGTCATAGGCTACTTTCAGCTTGTTACACACATATATCATATTGGTGTATATAAGTTGGCCAATAAGTAACAAGAAATTGCAGCGGAGAAATGCCAAAAATGTATTTGAGGTAATCTAGAAACTAGAACTAGAAACTAAACTAGAAACTCATTTGGACTGACAAGTTAATTTAAAAAAATAAAATTCAAATCTTGGTCACAGATATTAAATATAAACATTTGGGATCCTTATCAAAAATATTATTATAATACAGTTTGTGTTTATGTAAAAAAAGAAACAAATATCAGCTGTTAGGCATCAGCCTAAAAATGAAACGGTATTGTCCCAGCTCTACCGTGTAGCTGTTGAGGGCACTTATAATTGTGTTCATGCTTTTATGATAGTAGTGCAAGAATTGTAACTCAGCACCTTGTAGCTGTTTCCAGAAGCAACTCCGTTGTCGACACACAACTCAAACAAGCTTGGTAGGGGTATTTCAGTTTATAAAAATATTACTTTTCTGTTTTTACTGCAAAGTTTAATGAACATACTTCCCTTTATGACATCATGAAATAATAAGTAGGTTGTAAAAAAATGATGCAGGACTACAAAACACCGGTACCTGCACATATCCAAGAATGACTGCATCAGTAGAGTCTAAAATATTTACCGTGGATGCATTTATGTGTGTAACATCAGATAAATTCCAGCAAAAAGACCCAATGTTTGGTCTGCAGGTTTATATTAATATATATATACAGTAATAATATATTAACCTCAGTGGAGGTCTGTTAGTAGATTTCAATTCCTAATCGCCCCTGACCGTAAAAGAGACAAAGGGTGAACAGAATAAATTGATAAATGAAAGAGGGAGAAATAGGTAAATTAATAAAGTGTTAAAACATGTGACTTGGTTTCAATAGCATTCACAACTTGAAACATTCACTGGAGTCAGTCGTTTTCATGCAGCATTCATAATCGTATCGTACAATAGCATTTTGTAAAGGGGACAAGCTCAAACCTAATTCTCACATAATGGCGCCATTGACAACATTGTAATTCAACCTTAGTACATGACCAGTGGAGGTCTGTTGCAGGCATTCAGACCACAAGAATATTCCTTTTATAACCACATTTAATTAATTGCAGAGGAAGGGTGAGACACAAAGACAAAATGGCTCGGCTTTAATTGGCTTGACCGAACATTTTCATTACAGAGAGGGTATATCTCTCTCCGACAGTTTCAAAGACCAAACTTGGTCTTTTCAGGAATTATTGTGCTTTATGGGAGCGTGGGTGATTTGTACCCATTTTATGCATGGAATAAATGGGAAAAGAACAAGTGGAGAAATACAATGTCTTTCATTGCAAAGGTTTGCAATAATGTAAGGTAACTCAAGACGATTCATTTTGCTGTTTTATACTGTACATTTTGAAGTTAATAAGACTTACATTTTACAGAAAACTAAATTTTAAAGTCGACATCATGCAGTAGTAGTAAATCTGCCCTCACTGTTTCTGTATGTCTCCTGCATATGTGCATTACATTATAGTACTGTAAAAACTGTAAAAATCAAATGGATAATCTTTCATTTATACACCATAATGTAAGTTAACTACTGTTTCATAGATATATATCAACATAATTCACCAGAGACAATTGCCATCACTTTATCACATTATAGTCAGGCTAAATATAAAGGTAGGTGTAGCCGCCCTAACGTGGCGTCTTTGTGCATGTGCTCTAGGCTTTATCAGATATCCGTTTAATTTATTTGGTAAAGGGAGCCTGGTGAATCTGCATTTCCAGAGGCATCCTGAGTGAATTTAGCATTCCATTAGCTGCTACATTTTACAGCTGTCATTCAGATTTACCTGTGGTTATGAGCAAATATGCCACACTGCTATTGTAAGCTTCATCCCAGAGCAATAAATTGTATGTTCATGCAAATTCAGAGCTGCTCAATGGTGATTATGATAAGTGCGGTAATCTCCTTATCTCATCACAGTCTCTTTGGTTACTGAAATGTGCTGTGAAATGCAGCAATACACACAGAAATTGAGCAAAACTGCAACTAATGCCACAGTCTTCTCCCCCCTTATGTTTCCCTTACAACATTGTGCTGATGGTGTGGAACTACACCAACTACATCAATCACAAAGTTCGAATCTGCTAAAAGTGCAGTTACCGGTGCAGTTATTTTATCGCAGATGCAGAAGAAATGTGTAAGCGTTGTTTCACACTTGTTTTACCAGCTGGCTGTCGTATATTTCCATACAGCCTCAGTGATGATGGATATTTGCACGGTCTCACGCCGCTTTTCACAGGTCAAAGGAACCCTTTGTCAAGAGTTGGTCAGTCTTGCATTGCACGATGAAGGCTACAATAGCAAATCTGCCCGGCAACAAACAGACAATAATCAATATTTCATAGCGGTTTCAGTCACAAACTTCATATTTAATAGCCTGTCAGTCAATACTAATTACACCGTGAAGTAACTCAGACCTGCTGTTGCAACAAAAGCTGATGATACATTCGGTTATTTGCTAGTAAGGCACTCCGTAACCTTGGTGACCTTGCAATAAATCACACCTTTCCTTCAATATATGACCAGATATCTGTTATATCATCTGTGCAAGGACATCGGCTACAATAGCAGCAGAGTGGCAGACGCAATAAATATTATTTAAGGACTCAACATGTCATCTGTAAATACCCATAAATGCCATTACCTCACTTCATAGCATGTAGCCATAAACAAGTGATGAATAGAGTCTTCCAGTGCATCAGTACAACAGGTTTGTAAGAGCCCATTGATTTTGGATTTGAGAGTGTGTGTTAACGTTGAGCACTTACAGCAACTTGCTGACAGTACAGCAAACACTCCCACAAAAGCTATTAGCGCCTTGTTAATGCGTTCAACGCCTTTACACGTAAGCCAAGGTCACATATTCTTCTCCGCTTCGTCACGTGTCACAAACAGTCTGAGATTATATAAATGAAAACATGCTGGGACGGGGGGGAAAAAACAGAAAAGTTTTGTGGTTAATTATGCCACATAATTCAATTTTGATTAATAATTAATGTCTCCTTTCCTAACTAAATATCTATAATTAATCAACAAGTCATAGCAAGAGAGTAGGCTAATTGGTTTGAAAACACAAACCTGAATACTTAATTCGTAGAAGAGGTTGACATCGCTAATTGCGGGAGTAATCAAAGCTCCACCCTTTGGGATTTGACGAAGAGATTGGTAAATGGGGGTTAGCGTGATCCTTCATAGCATTATCATGACAGCTCCATTTATAACTGGATGAATATCACCAATGACACGAACAGTAAATGGCAAAAGGCTTGCTGCATTAGCCTGTCTGAATGATAAACTCCACTGATTGAATCATTCAAGGAGTTTCACTTAAGACTAACTTGTAACTGTTTTTTTTTAGTCAAGTCTCTTAGGCAGCATGCAATCAGTGTAATGTCAGTAAATGTTAGCTTGTGAATACCTGTGTGTGTTTCTGTTACTGAATGAGCAGAAAGATGGCTTCCAGATTCAAAGCAACATCAAGAGCAAGAGAGAGAGAGAGGGTTAGTTTGTTAGTGAAAGCCCGGCTAGTGATGTTCTATGTTTTTCAAACTGTCAACAAATCCCATGAAAAACCTAAATTGAACAATGAATTCATGGCACTAACAAGTAATGCCTGTGTAGCCAAAGCCTTTTATAGTTTGTTTCTCTGTAGGCACGGGAACCAGGGATCCACCTTAAAACAGTACTGGTTCCTGATTGGTCAGAATTGCAATACTTAAGCTTAAGTAGCATACATTCATTAATTTAAGGTTCAACATTTTTAGTTTTACTTCTGTTAAATGAACTTTTTCCCAGTGTGATTGCATCACCTACACACAAATCAACCCCCCTATTTTGTGACCCCTTTTTAAAGATTAATGTCTTCAGTAGGAATGAATGGGCCTGGGCATCTGTGCCACAGACAGGGTTGCAAGGTGAGAAAGTATTGAGGGATTATTAACACATTGTTTGCGTTTGATATTTTCATTGGATCTTTTGACCGAACAAAAAAAGAAATACAGAATAATGGCAAGGTCATTCTTCCGCAGGTAATAAATACACAGAAGTGTAAAACCATACGAAACACCAATACACCTTTAACTGATGAAATGCGGTGCAACAGTACCATCAAATGTGGCTTCAAAAGTTACCATAGAGGTAAATTAACACCCCTCTCTGACACATGCTCAAGATTATAAGTTTACTTGTATTGTAATGTGTAACACTGACGCTTGGTCAGTGGTCCTACGCTTCAAACTGAAACGCTCTTGTTACCTTTCTAGCATTGGATGTGTCAGGTTCCGATTGTTACGTGCATTGTCTTTTCAAAATAAACTTCTTTGTTCACCGAAAACGTCGAGTTTCCGCATATCACATGCACATATTCTCTTAAATTAATAAATAAACTTCCAACGTAGGTTTACTTAGTTTTTAGGTTTACTTGTGCAACAAAAGTACTTGGTTAGGTTTAGGAAAAGATCGAGTTTTGGGTTAAAATAACTAAGTTTGTTACGTAACTGTTGTGAGTTAAGTATGGAAGTTATGTAACGTAAGTTACGTGAAAAAGTAAAGTAAAATAAGTCAACGTTGACTTGGTTTCACACGGGACATGAACAGTGGTCTGTGTTAAAGTCAGGGTTTGTTTGACCCATCCAGCCGCCACTCTCACCCACCCTACGTGGACTTTCTCTATCTTTATACTACGTCAGTTGCTCTGACCATCTATTACTGACACAGATGGGATTACACTGGAGTTAGATGAAAACCAGGTGCGTCCCATACAGACGTTAAAGGGTGCCTCGGTTCGTCGGTATCAGGCGCTGAGGGGAACTGACCAAGCAAGCATTCTAGTTATTATGTCCACCAAGTGTGTCTGCTTTTTCAGGACCGTCCCAAAGTTTCCCTCCGTAACAGCTTTACGACCGATTCCGACGAGATTAGTTTTCAGCACAGTGTGTGTGTGTGTATAGTACCTGTTAACACATGACTTCTGTTGATGGCTAATTTGCACTGGATAAGTGTCTCCCAAATTTCAGAGATGGGAGTGTCATACTCCATTTATGCATTGTCATCACACTAAAAATCTACCATCCGTTACACATAACCTCCGATAGGGGACACATTAGAGTGGTAACATGGCTGCAAACAAAGAAAGTCGCAGCTGCAGCAGACCAGAGTCGAGACTGTGGCTGTGATCTCGGTTTGAGGTGAGAGCTGCTTTCAAGTGCAGCTTGACCTGACGGATCACAAGTCACAGGTTTGGAAAGAAATGTGCCGGAGTTTGCCAACAATCTCAGGAATGTCAATTTAGCTCAGAGTGCTTTTAAACATGAAACAAGGCCTGAGTATCTACGGATGTGGGTGCACACACTCAACAATGAATTTGATTACTCTAGATTATAATCTCTCACACTTATTTATCATTTTCATCACAGGCTATGTTGTCCTTGAAGTGGCATATTTTCTTCATTCACTTCTTTTTGTATCAATTTCTACTTTAATTGGACATCTATTTTTGTCACCAAACAAGATTTATTACCAGCATGCAGGTGAGAGTGAACTTGGCTGAAATTAGAATACTCTTTGTCCATGACATGGGCACATCCGTGGAGGGGCTGCAACCTTGCAGGTTGTTCCCTGCTGAAGGGGAAGCTGTTTGTGTATGTGTGCGTGTTGGATGTACAGTATATATACGTATAGAGACAAAAAAAAATGTGGATAAAAGTGAGAGGAAGTCAGAGTGCGGGAATATTCATGAGCAAGGGAGTGAGAGATTTTCTGGGGACACTTCACTGATACGTCTCCACTGGCCTGAATTCACAGTTGGGGTGTTTTATCTGCTTAGAAGTGTCACCTTCAGTGCCTGCTGAGGGAAATGGACATTTTGAAATGGGATTTCTCGTTAATGCAGTGTAACAGTACCATGATATGCTAACTTCATTTGCTTTAATACTATTGATGATGAAAATTTAGCTTGTTAGGGTTGGCATTAAAAATCAGATAACCATGTATATCAATATAATATTCCTACCTTAAGCCATTGTCACCATTACACTACCTGTCTGTGTTAATAATACATTATCATATTGACTCCAATACTGACCTTTTTAAGTGGATCTGGTATTAGCGAGATGACTTCAGGCAACATTTAAGTATCTATTTTCTAGTCAGTGTCATAAAGTGACTTGATTTCCACTATCAGTAGAAATAATGTAGTGGCTCTCTCTCGCTGTTTTTGGTCCCTACTCTTTACAATCTCTACAGTGGTAAAGAAGAATCTTTAAAAAAGTCCATTTCCTTCTCTCATCAGCTCAATAGGAGTCCAAATGTTTCCCTTCATGCTGTCCATCATTTCTGGGTTTGAGTACAGTCTGGAGCACCACACGGGGGTTAAGGGGCTAATTTCGATAATTGATTGTAAGTGTTGTATGACAGCTCCCCTGATGCTGGTGAACAAGTGTGACGTGGGCACTTAAAGGCCAGCTCACCAGCAGCCGGTGATTGATCCGTCTGATCGATAGCCTGGTCGGTGCGCATAGACGGCGTCTCAGAGAGGGTTCACGTCCAGTGCTAATGGTGAGCGGCGTGTGTGTGGGTTTCCTACTGGTGTAATTGTTCTCCATGCTTTATGCTTTATGCTTTAGCAGCTAGTAAAACTCTGCTTGGTGTCTTGATTTTATTCTTTATATGTCTTGCGGCCAGGCAATGACATTCGGGCCCTTTTTATGGTGGCAAAATTCACGAAGGGACAATACAAGGAACAGGCTTTTCCGTTTGGAAATTGGTTTTATTAATGCAACTTAAGTCACCCTCGCAAGCCAGGCCTCTTTCTGCCATGTTGTTTACAACCTGTAACCTTCTATCAGAGCTGTGGAAGGGAGTTGATAAGGGGACAGTGAGAGAGCATGGTATTACAATGGAATGTAGAGTAACCATTAATCTCCGTCTCTACCCCTTTTCCCCCTCACACAGTTTACCTATTTGACCATTTCCCATCACTGCCAACTTCAGGAGCATCAGATTACAAACAAAAAAATCAGCCTTCGTCACAGCTGAGGCTCGTGCTTGCCAAGTTGGCAGGCTTCTGCGACGGGCATCGTTCGAATGTGTCCGGTCTGATATTTCCCCTCTATCTCCCATGACCTGATAATGTGAACCCTCTAATGAAGCTATTGTGTGCCTGTCCGAAGCCATTGTCTTCCAGAGGGAACTTTCTTTTCTATCTCCGACACGCGCTGCGCTCTGTGATGAGCGCACCTGTAATGGCCACATCTCTCTCTCTCCTGTCTCCGTTCCCTTTCTTTTTCTCTGTCTTGTCATTGTTCTCAATTTTCCACTATCTACATAGGCAATTTATGTTTCTTTCTCTACTCTATCTGTTTACCTTTTGTAATATCAAGTGTACAAATTAAGATGTTTGATGCAATAATCCAAGAAATATAATTCAAAACCTGAGAATAATTGTGGAAATAGAATAATTATTATAATAATAATAGATATTTGTGAAGTTATTTTAATTAGAGGTATTGAATAAATCCGGGATTCTAATGTTGACAATCTATATTAGGGCCGTCAAAATTGGCCAAAAATACCGCTCGAATATTCGTTGTAAAAAAACACATAGGTTTGAATATCTAGTGTTTGTAACCATCTCGTAAACTTCTTGCTTTGGTTGAAATAAATTTTTTTTCACCGAGTTAAATGTGAAAATATGTCATGCAGTACCATGTATATCTGTCCCGCTAGCATAGCTTCCGTACAACTCGGAAGCTTCGGTACTCTAAAGTTAATGTTTTTCACATCGATAGAAGAAATATGCTAATTTAAGAGTTATTATTTCTGTGAGTTGACTTACAAACAACCCGCATGCAAAGCTCTGATTGGTCGACTGTCTCTCTAACCGATGGAATGAGTTCAACACAAAATCACAGAAATCTGAAATCAGGCTACATTAATGCTGTAAACTGTGAGATTCCGACACATTTTCAAAACACATTCATCCAGTATCACATAGTGACAGATTTAACAATATTTTGCTGATCCATTATTGACATCTTTACCGATACGATTGGTTGATATGGTCAGAACTGACTGAAATTTAGTCTGTAATCATCTCATCCCAGCAGACTAGTTCTGACCAGCTCTGATTGGGGTTTAAAAAAAGTCATAATCAAACCCTTAATCCTATGTGAGCCTAAATGCATCCAGCTGTATACTACAATGAAATGCGTTAATTTGCATCTCTTTTTATGCTCTTTGCTGCTCTGACTGTGACAATGGTTCTTTAAATTGACACTGCTGTTAATGAGCACATAAGTATTCTCAAGTTGATTGCAAACTGTGATGACACCAACTGAACTGTTTTGTCCCCAAAGTCTTAAAAAGGATAGAAAACTGTATTTGGATTTCACACTTGAATAAAGCAACCAAACATTAAAAAACAAAGTTAATCTAAGTCAGTGCGTGTGATGCTGTTATTGTATATCTTTTTGTTAGCTTGGCTCATTGTGCTCTGAACTCAATGAGGAAAGAAAACAGATTTACATTCATGTCTAACACACCTGTCACAGATTGAACTGACTGCCCACACTAGTGTTTAAATGTCATATTCCACTACATTCCCCCTGACGAAGGCAGAGATTTGTTTTTACTTTACCCATGAAAAACATACAACACGGGAGCGCGGATGAGTGTGTGACTGCCTTCTTTCATTTTTCATTTCCTTATGTAAACAGTGTTGTGTTAGAGGAATATCACTTTTCTTGGATGCGTGAGTAAATTTTTCTTTAATGCCAAGATTTCCTGAAACTCATACCAAGAGTGACACACACACCGTGCGCTCGCAGACAGTGAGAGCCGAGCAACGAAGACACCTTTGATGAAACGAGCTAAAGAGCCTTTGATGTTGTGCAAGTTTATGAGGCTGATTCCAGCTGCTTTGTGCTCTTCAAGGCCGTCCTCCCACGGCCTCTCCCACCAAATTAGAAATGGCACCTGTACACCTCCTTTATTCTTAAACAATCAGCACGTACTGTTTTCCTCTTGTTTGTCTACTACATAACATATTTGTTCTATTATGTACGGCTCACTGAGGGGGTTGTAGAGAAGTGAGTAGTGGCAAAGAGAGTTGCACATTGGTGGCTACTGGAAAAAAAAAAGTGAATGCACTGCAAAGTCCCAGATAACCGTAATATTTTTTAATTTAGATTAATTATTACTCAGTTGATTAAGTGCACACATTTAACTGGAAACAATGGCAGTCTGTCGCTGCAGCAATGCTTGCTTCATCCTTTATGTTATACAGCAAAAACACTCGCCTTGTTTTGCCATGATCTATTATTTGCAGAGGTGGAATGAGTATTCAGATCCTTTACTTAAGAGAGATTGTTGTATTAATATAATGTAAAACTTTTCCTCGACCGAAGAAATTTTTAGTCGACTAACGCTAATACGATTTTGTCGACTAATCGGTAAGTTGAGTTAATTAACAGATCTGTAAAACTGAGTTTCTCCACAAAGAATCACACAAAAGCACCACTTTACATCTTGTGTTTACGAGTTACGAGAGATATGCTCATAAGTTTCTTAGAAATAAGTCATTCAGCGTGAAAAAAGCATAAAAAAACGACTAATCGACTAAAGAAATCTACTCGACTAATACCAAAACGACCGATTATTCAACTAATCGATGAGGAGGCAGCCCTTGTAAAAATACTGTATTAAAAAGAAAAGTCCTGCACTTAAACTTTAACTCAAGTGCATTACAGTACAGGGCTTTTATTAGCTAAATGTACTTAAAGCTACAACGAGGAGCTTTCATTTTGTGTTGATTTTGGCGGTCCCTGTGGACAAAAGCGGTAGTGTTTCTGAGCACCAGAGTCCCTTTAGAAAACGTCTAATCTTACTGCAGCAGGGTCTGACAGTCTGCCCCACTCAGTCCTGGTTCTGGTTCTCCCGTGCCTCCCTTCCCTCCAGCGGGCCTAATATAGCCTTGGCCTCCAGCAGCGTGGTGTCAGTGTTGACTCCTAGCGGGGGCCCAGAGGAGCAGCGAGGCGAAGCTCTCCACCTCTCACCGGAGCTCCGACTGCAGGTCGAAGGCGGCAGCGAAGCCGGATCTGGGTCTGTCCGCAGCGGGCTTGTCGCTGCCAGAGTCCCTGCTGGAGTTTGAGCTGAAAGAGTTTCTGGCGAACCTGCATGATTTCGTCTGATTTTGTGCGGAATCCGACCCCCTGGCCCCAATGACAAGAATTAAGAATAACTATATAGAAATAGCCAATCTTCTCGATGATGGTCACATTTACTTATGTAGGTCATTTAGAGGCATCAGTATTAAATAGAGACTGATTCCTAACCAGTTAAAAGTTCCTCACAGTAACGTTAAGTTTAATTAAAAGTATTAATTTTGCATAGACCTGAAAAAGTAATGCATTACCTGATCCACTGGCAGGTTAGGGTTTGGGGTCATCACAGGTATATGGGATGGGTGATAAGTGATGAGTAAGTAGAGAAATTATAAAGATATGTTTGAGGTAATTTACATAGTTTGTCGACCACACAGCAAGTTTTACTTCATTTGTAAAATGCCCTGCTGAGTATATCTTGTACATATCAATTATTTAATAATCAAATGTAAGGGATCCTTATCAAAACAGTTTTTTTATGTTATGCTTATATGTAAAAAAAAAAAAAAAAAAAAAAAACTATCTATATATATATCTGCTTTCATCTATAAAATGCATGTTTTGGCTGTAAGAACTTTTAAATAAATTTCTTTGGCGTAATGTAATGAATGAGTAAATGTACTTGATTATTTGTTATGGTCATTGTAAAAAAATTGCTCATGATCTAAGATTGCGTCTTTGACAAGACAGGTTGTATCCTTAGTGATTATGTCTAACAATATATATATACTAAAAGTCTATTAACGCTATTGTTCTATCTTGAGCGCTGATATGTATTCATAAATATATAAGCGCTAATACAAGTTTTTCACTGTTACCTTAGTCTCTATTGTTGTTTACTGCCATAAAGCTGCACAGCAGTACAACATAGTGCACACAAGCAGTGGAGCATTTTATATTTTTCAGGTGTGCCTGTTTATGATGAAGCCACTACAGAAGCCTCATACTATCAGGAAACAGCTGTCCAG